>NC_039244.1:11280681-11613181 GCF_003368295.1 Carassius auratus | reverse complement strand
CTTAATGGTGGATTTTTTTTCTTACCAACACACAACTTTTCACTAAACAATATAGTAGTGGACAGGAGTCTTGTAGATTACTTGTGAATTATTGTGATGTTTTTTTTTTTTTTTTTTTTTTTTTTTTGACTCGTCCTGATGGCACCCATTCAGTGCAGATAATCAATTGGTGAGCATATAGTCATATAATGCTTATTTTCAAAATCATCTGCAGAATTTCATTTTTGAGTTTCGTTATTAAATTTAATACTTAAAAACCAACACAATCTAATACATGTATCAAACTTCTAAAACATCCATACTTGTATAAAGAAATGAGAGTTGGAACATGGAAAGATTTCCTTGTGTCAAATAGATAAAACTTAATGCAGTCACCATCCGTTACATTTTCCACAAAGTACACAATAGGGGTTTGAGAAACTACAGCCAGAAAATTCTGTCTGCTTTTCAGATGGATAATACATCTACCCAAACTTTGTCTATTTAACATTTGTAAATGCTAATTATACAAATTCTTAGTGTATCATTTTCCACTTTTCCTCCTCGTTTCTTTTCTTTAACATTTTCCTGAATTAAACATCTTTTTTGCACAAACCACAAACATACACTGACTCCTTAACTGGGTCAGACAGAAGAGTAAAAAAAAAAAAAAAAGATGAAATATAAAGAAACACGGCACTAAATGTTTGTATAGTTGTTTTTATTCTCTTTAGAACATACCATTTACAGCAGGATCCATATTTGAATCGCTCATTTATCTATAAACCATATGATTTAGCAATCAGTGTACATACATCCAATCATCCATCGTATAATTATTCTAATTGAACCATTGTGAAAAACCTTCACTTTTGTTGCTTTAAGACATAACGAAGCTTTCAATATGTTTGACTAGTTTAACTTACAGTTCAAATTTTACTTTAAAGAAGCTTGCCAGACGTTTTAGATGTCTGCTGTTCAAAAGCAGCTGAAATTAATCTACACTGTATGTTGATGGACTAAGTTTTAAGCCATGACTCCTGCTCCTACTCTGATCTTGGTCTGCTTTGCGGCTCCAGGCCTTTTGATTTTGGTCAGATCTTGACCTCAAAGTTTTTTGTTCTAGGCCATTGCTTACATCTTGGTTTTTGAGGTTTTTTCCAGACTTCTGTCTTGGCCTGACAAAAGACCGCAATTTCATCCTATGCTGAATGGAGGTGTTATGACATCCTGATAGTTGAGAGGGATCAACATAGTTAATACAGTCAGATTTACTGTTATCTGACATTAACTGAAACTGTTGCTGTGAGGGTAGTCTGAACTTACTGTAAAAGTGTGTGGTCGGTTATGGAAGACTGACCTGACCACAAGACTCTGGAATGTGTTCCAGTCTGAGCATGAAATTCAGTGCTGAAGAATAACCAGCTGCTTAATACAGTCTCTTTATTTATTTATTTAAAAGTGGTCAAATTTAATTGGTTGTTCAATTGCAGCAATGTCCAAGGAAATAGTGTATTAACTCATACAGTATACAAACTCATATTATCTTTCCATTTTAACAAAATTCTTTGCATTGGAACAGTACTACTTGTTCAGTGATGTAACCTACAGAAAAGGTCTCTGAACAAATTATTTTATCAAACTGATTAAAAAGATTTGAGTCATGGGAAGAATCTAAATACCCACCACAAGCACAAACTGAATCTTATATCCACAACAGATGCTGATCATTTGATTACAGTCTGTGCATGGTAAAACACTGATTTAATATTAATGAGTACACTTGAAACATACAATATAGTAAAATGTAGGGAAGACAGTAAAAACTAAAGATATCACACAGATTTAATAGAAGCCAAGAGCCTTCAAAAAGACTTTAGATCTTTTATTTGTTTTATTGCTATGCTTACCTTAATCCACATGTGGTTCCATTACTTAAAATTGTCACATGCTGTATACATTTAGAAACCAATGGTTTTAATCAGTTAATCTATTAAATGGAGCTACAAAGGACATATTGTACATTGCTCATATAGTATGCTGTTTCAGGTGTAAGAAACTAAGCGGTAAAAGTTGCTCTTAAAGAACAAAATGCTATGTGAATGTAATAGTTTAGTTTTTTTCACCGTAATCCTACAAGGAAGTGATTATCCTATAAGTGTCTCTACATGTTCTTTATTAGTAGGGATTTCACTGAGGTTTAATCTATATGTCATCTGTGCTCTGAAGCCTTTTGTTTTCAATACTTTCCCTTTGAAATACATACAATAGTCCTCATTATGATTTGTAGCTCAGAAATACAGCATAGTGTACAAACAATTGACCCATAAATCTTACTTTCAAGGCTGATGAGAAATGAAAAGCATGACAAAATATTAAATGAGAAAATGGCTTACGATAAATCAGTGCAAACTGAATAATTAACGCCAGCTTCTCTGCATGTGTTCACAGCATGTCTGTACATTAATTACAGCAGAGCCTATTCCCAGTGCTATTCATCTGAAAATGTTTTTAGTAGTTGTTATGTTTAAGTATTGGGTAGGGTTAAGGGATCTAGAATATGGTCATGCAGAATAAGGCTTTATATGTGCATAATAAGTAAAAAAAAAAAAAAAAAAAAAAAATATATATATATATATATATATATATATATAGTATATTTTTATTATAAAAGGTAAATAACATAATGCATGTTAGAGAAAGTTAGAAAAACCTAAATATGTCACTTTTTGCTGCACAAGAGATTGTAAATTAAGAACATGTTGGTTCAATTTTCTTTCAAAATTATTTCTGTAAACCCAAGTTGAAGCTGAAGAGCAAAAAGGCAGCTCTGGCCAAGAGTTTGGAAAAACACATGCACTGGATTAGCCGCACTATAATCATATCACTTTCAGTGGAAGGAAAATGAATAGAAGGGTGACTGGTCATCCCAGAGAGAAAAGAGAGAATGTCCATCAGCAAAAATCAAACAACTGTGGAATGCTGGATATTTAAAAAAAAAAAAAAAAAAAAAAAAAATCTCATTACATTTAACAAAAGAATCATGGGGCTTGATGGGAGAGATTCTAAGAAGATAAACGGATTATAGATAATGCTTTGACTAAGACAAACAACACGAAAAGAGGTACCGATAAGCACTGTTACATGCTGTTATTGATCCCGGTGTGACATGACACCACTACAACACATTGGACGAGGATGATGGAGGTGCTCCTATACCTCATGCCCACACCCAGGACAGGAGATCCCAAATTCATCAGCTGACACTTTAATTGTTCTGAAGCATCTGCTTCTAATAATGCGATGGAACAGTCTGACTGGAAAGAAATTGCATAGGTTTTCCATTTTGGTCTTTAGCAACATGGTCAAAGCTTTGTTTCAATTTGCATTCCTGGTGATCCACAGAGCTCCAGTTGCATCAATATGTCATTTTCTCATATCTTTGATACATTTTCTTATCTAATCATCGATAAAACAACAATTTTCATTCCATTTTCTGAACCAATCCAGACCTAATGCGTGTTCCACAATGTTAAGCATTTTGTCAGCATTTGTTACTTTATTATTATTATTATAGACCAGATATCGACCAGTGATATAAATTTAATTCAAAAGATAGCAAAGTTGTATCCTATATTCAGCATTGAATAGTGACAAACTAAATGTATTGTGGATTACATAATCAGATTACAAAATAAATACATTTTAAAAAAATTATATTTTATAATACAGATAATAAGGTTAGAGTATTCCGATGATTGTGAATCTCATGACTATTGTGATTATAGTGATGGTTGCTTTTGTTGTTGTTGTTTTTTAAGAAAACTAAAAGTGACTGTTTTTAAGAATAGAATTATAATAGAGAGTACTATAGCTAGAGGGTCAATTATAGATGGAAGAGATGTGTTTTTTTTTTTTTTTTTTTTTTTTGCCAATTCTTGAAGATTGCTAAGGTTGGTTAGGTCATTCAACCAGGAGGGAACATATAGTAAAAAAAAAAAAAAATCAAGAACTCCAACTCATGCAGAAATGTGCACCTCATTGCTAGGAGACACTTGAAAAATGAAAACAATATGTTCTAAAATCTGCTGAACATATTAAACATGTTTGATATCCCCCCCCCCCCCCCCCAAAAAAAAATGATGTTAGTCTGTTACCATCATATACTACACAACTTTTGAATCTGTGAAATCAAATCTACAGACTGGATCTGAACTGGCAAATAGTGTCAACTTCTCCATACTGGAAATCAGGACAAAAGTCATGTGCATTCCAAATGATCTCGAGCACTTATCTATAATATATATATATATATATATATATATATATATATATATATATATATATATATATATATATATATATATATATATATATATATGTATGTATTAATGTAAACATACTCATCAGATAAACATCAATAAACAATTTTTTAATTGTTACAAAAAGTAATGAGGGGACAGACAAACATCATAAATACCATGATGTAAGAATAATCCACACTGACCACAAGACAGTCAGTTCATCAATGCAAGTGCACAACGTCACAGGTCAACAAGGTGGAAACAATAGGTTCCTGCAACCCCGGATCTCTGAAATATCGAGTGGAGAGATCCACCTATGGGAATGGCATTTGTACCTGACCTCTGCAGAAGCACCCAATTTCACAAAGTCTGGGTTAACAGACAGGAGCGCGTACCCAGTGGCAGGTAAGGGACCGCCCCTTCACCGAGTGCATAAAGTCCCAGCACACATTCACTTTCCTCAGTGAGCATATTCGCTTCTTGTGCACCAAGCAGGGTAAACTTGCTGGATATTTCCACTAGTTTGTGATGAAATGTTTTGTCAGTTATTTTACCTACGGATCGATGTATTTCCTACAGATTTCTGCATATTTGAAATCAGATACAGATGAAATGGCACAGTAAGAATACATTTTAAATGCATTATTTAGAGAGCGATTGCGTGTGGATAAGTGTTGTATTACTTGTTTAAATCATGCTTACAGCTGAAAATATTCAGTATCTAGAATTGAGAACTATGACTTTCCACTTTCTGGTTTGAGTGATCAATCTGTACATGCTGGCTAAATATGTTTAACGTGAATTCTTGCTATGCAGTTATATTACGGGCCATTGGCATGAATTGTACTAGTGATAGAGCAGTAGTGGAGCTCCAGTCAAAATCACACCTCTCCACTTACATACTTTGGGCAGGATGGTCCTCTCCAAGCACTATTATCAAGTTATACAGTCTGGACATGAGGATGGCTCCTGGTTTTTATCTGCTTGAGCAGTTGCTTTCCTCTATACTCTACCTATCCTCAGGTATGGGAAGACGTTAATGTATATCACACCCATAGCAACCACTTAGCATCATAGAAATGAACCTATGAAAGGGAATGTCTCTTTTACATATGTAACCTTGGTTCCCTGAACAGGGAATGAGATGTTGTGATGCCAGCAGTTCCACTGATACATTCTTCCTTTGTACTTAAAAATCTCATGAAATTGCATGTAGCTGTTACGATAAGGGGTTTTGTCTTGGTCCTCTGGACTCAGTTTCCCATAAACCCCTGCCTTGGAACTCGTTATTGCACCACACCTGTTCAGGGACACTATAAAAGTTGCACACATCCACACACACATCCCTGATTATTGTTTAGCCTGTACCCTGTTCCTAGTCTGTGTTTACTTGCCTTGCTTCACCTTGCCTTCTTGTATTTTGCCCTTGGACTGGTTATTGGATTACTCTTTTGTCTCGCCCTGGATTGTACCTGTTTGCTGGTGTTTGACCCTGCCTGTTTTGACCATTCTTGTAAATAAAAGCTGCATTTGGATCCTCAACTCTGTTGTTATGCCTCCTTTGTTACAGTAGAACACTGGTATGAGAATATGTGATGTACTGTATTCTCAGGGCGGTGCTAGGCACTAATGGCCAATAAAATGGCATGATGGAATAAGGGCTTCAGACATTCATCACACACATCGCATAATCAGGTGTTTCCATAGATTTCATTCACTATTCAGAGATCCAAGGTTACATTGGTAACAAAGACAATACTCACCCTTAATATATCGATGTAACTCAAAACTTCTCCTATTTGCTGTTAGGAGTGACAGCTGACTGCCTCACAATGCGATTAACATTGTTCACAGTAATCCAGGGAAGCTATTTTAAAAAGTAATGTAAAATATCAACTCCCCCCGCAATGTCCCCATAGTTAACCCCAATTGCGGATGTAACTGAGCTGACTGAAGCATAGATGATTGTGCATAGTCTTCTAAGTTTTCTTTTCCATCTTCTTAAGCAAATGCATAAAAAAAAATATGCCAGAATAGCTCTCTTGATGAATATCCACGTACCACAACATAACGGGTCCATGCATTTTTTTATGTTAATAATTTCAAACAACAAAAGAAAAAAGAGAATTACTCCCTACTCTTCACTTAGTAACTTCAGTAGCTTTAATAGGTATTTTGTGTATATTTACTTAACATAGTAATACAGTTTTCACAAGCACTGTAAAAAACTGTTTATTGAGGGCTAATCCCCCCTGATGATGAAATTCTAGATCCACACCTGGCTCATATTATGAATGACAAAATAACCTTATATAATTCATACACTACACAGATGAGTTCATAGTGAGTCATTTGGGGCCCAACTTAGATGATACAAGAGTTGCTGAATGGTGGCGTTGGAAGGGGCGTGTTGATTTGAAACATGGCAGAAGCACTCATCTATAATTTAGACCATATTATATAGCTATAATCTATTAATAGAGATCACTGTGTGGAAAGCGGTCCATATGTACACAGCAGCACCATTTCCATATGACAAGTGTTAGTAGACACAGCTCTGATCGAACAAATGTACTATGGATGTTATGGATTTAAAAACGTTGACAGCATACAGAGGCTTATGTAGCATATCAAGCAGTTAAAAACCAAAGGGACGCACACATGCCCTCGTGTGGTGTCATAGTTTCAAAAGGCACCAGGGTTTTATACTTGTGTACTGTAAAACTGTGGGTTTGCTTTTGGGCCTCTTTACAATTATATGATGTATACTGACATTTTTGTTTCCTTTTCTTGTTTTCTTTAAGATATTGAAAGTAAACTCATTATAAGCTAAATTTCCCTCTGTACCAATCCCAATTTCAAATTATTATTATTATTATTTTAAATGCACTTTCTGTTCATAAAATAATCCACACACACACACACACACACACACTCACAAAGATCTGGTAAGTTAAATATATATGTATATAAATATTATACATTTAGCTTTGCCATCACATGCATATATACCTTTTGAAATATATTGCAAAAATAAAAGAGGCTATTTTAAATTGTAATAATATTTTTTATTTCATACGAGACTTTCAGAAACATTAAAAACTCTTACAGACCCCTAACTTTTGGAGACCAGTGTATATATAATTACGTTAAATAAATCTTCATGATTAAATCATCCTAAAGTATTTATTATAACATTCAACATTCAACATCTGTACTTTTTTTTTTCTTAATAGCAAAATGCATAATATAGTCCCATATACACTGTATACTTCAAGTGCACTTCATCACGGAAAGATTTTAAGAAAAAAAAAAAAAAACTTTCAAATGATAAATGTCCTTCTTTCGCTGTGCAGCACATGCTTTTTAGACAGCCTGCAATCAAACCACTGTAATTGGTGGCATGATGTCACAGAGCAGAAGCTTCAGTTAGTAGTATGAAACCACAGAACCATATTCCAGTCTACTGTGGATTTGTCAAGCTTGCTTCAAATATCTGCAACACTTTCTTGATGGTGGTCTTGGATGAAAGGCAATGATTATATTATTTAAAAATCCCTGCGATGAATGATCATGATGCCAGTGGGTCAGTGAATGCCTTGATAAAGATTGCACACATGTGGTTGAATTAACCATAAAGTCTTAAATATGCCTGAGTACACTGTAGTCATGAAAAGTGCATAATGTCAGAGGGAGCAGCGGTTCAGTATGTCAGTGAAGACACGCAAAATGGTCTGGCCAATCTAAGAAGGTTAGAGATGTGCCCTCTGGTGCCAAGCTAAAGACTGCTTGGCACTCACTGGAAGACACCTCCCAAAAGCCTGGCAAGAGCTGAAATCGGTCAAATTAGGCAACTTAGTGACCCTTTTTGAATTAGTAAGTGGGAATATGGGTTTTAAGTACAAACTGCGTCACTCCTTTTTTCTTTTTTTTATAGGGAGAATGATTTTTTCACTGTGTGATGAAAATGTACAAATAACTAACCTTGAGACCTTGAACACAGTCTGAAAAAAGAACAGAAGTCTGCTCACTGTTATTATATAATATGGCAATTGATTGTGTGGAGTGTCCTCTAGTGGAAAGAGTTGGTACAACTCTTTCAAAGAGAACATTAAAGGTACAATTTGTAAGATATTTGCAGTAAAATATCCAAAAACCACTAGGCTAGTTTTATATGATTTGTCCAGCTGATTGCTAACAATATCTGTAATGTTTTCAACTACTTGTAAATTATGAGAAAATTCCCAGTGACACAGGGCAGTGTGCAGTCGCCTGTAAATGACGATACCTAGAGCCCCTTTCACACTGCCATTCAGGCAAATACAGGGGTAAAGTGTTCCTGCAATTGTTCCCTGGTCGCTAGATTTGGCACTTTCACACTGCCAGTGATGACCCGGTATATGTGCGTGCTTTCACACACAACCCTTGAAGATCCCGTAACGACACGTGACATCAGTGCGTGACGTGTAATGTATGAGTCGACAACGCTAGGCACGTTATACTTTCACTGAAGCAAGCAAAGATCTCTGTGTCAGCGTGGAAGGTGAGGAACTAACTGATCTCTGCTTCATTACAGTTTGCACATGTTTTTGTCGCAAACATTGATCTTCCTTCAAAACAGCCGGTAAAAGAGTCGCGAGATAACGCGCGTCATCACTTCAACACAGAATTAGATCTGGCTTTTGTTCACAAAGCGCTCGTCCTGGGTCGAACCCCGCAATGTTACAAGGTCCCCGACCCGGGTTCAATTCGGTAATCAATCCCGGGACGTGGTTGCTTTCACACAGAAGGCGACCCGGCAATGTTCCGGAAATATTGCGGGTCCGACGTGCAGTGTGAAAGGGGCTTATGTTACCACCTTTACTGACGTAGAAACCACATGACAACAGTGTCGTGGACAAATGCAGAAGCAGTGTCTAGCGTCCAGCAAACCACTAGCTTGCTTCCAGCAGTTTCTTATTTACTTCTTCTTGCACATTTTATGGTGGATTTTGTTACTTATTTATGGAACATAATTACTGTTTACCGTCTGCCGTTGGTTCGGTCGACAAGGACAGCTCCCATAAAAGTAAGCGTACGGGCCAATCAAACGCAGGCATACACGGCAAATGCGGGGCATCACGTCCTTAGACCCGCGCGAGGACGTGTCTGATCCATAGTCTGATTGCGTCTTTGCATTGACTTTGTATGTAATCTACTCACGTAATCCATGATGTATCTTTCCGTCTGATTGATGGCCATCAGCGGTTGGGTAGAAGACAACAAATCCCCTCATTCCACGCTGCTTCTTAGCATAATCAAACCACATGATTGTTATTGTTTTGCAATGCGCCCTCTAGTGGCAGGTCCTACAACCAACAATCCACATTTAAACTATTTTATTACCAAGAGACTACTTGCATTTTTTTTTTTTTTTTTACATTTATACTTCTTTTGACTTAAGCTCTGCGTTTCTGGAACATGCCATGCTTGAGACACTGGAAACAAGGCAAGACATGAGTGCAAACGTAGTACAGTTGAGTGGAAAATTATTGACTATTTTCTTGTTTAACACTGTAAAGCTGCTTTGACACAGCCAGTGTTGTATAAAGTGCTATACAAATATAGGTGACTTATCTTGACTTGGAAAAGCACATGAAAAACTCTTAACGTGACTTAGTGTTATAAAACAACAACCAGGGAATATCAATTTTCTCTCACATTTCACTCATCATAAACACTATAATTTTTAAGACAAAGGTAATCAAAGTGGATATTTTTTACGCTTAATGTATCTTTTGCATTAGTGATATTAAAAGATCAAACTCTGCAAAAGAGCCCAGAATATGAACGCATAAAAGTGGTAATGTGCAATTGTTATTCTAAAGGGGTAATCAGATGCAAAAATCACTTTTGTTGTTGTTTGAACATAAATGTGTGTTGGAATTGTGTGTACACATCCACCTTATAATGATAAAAATCCACCCAGTGTTTTTTTTTTTTTTTTTTAATCCCTATTTTTAAATCACCTTCTCAAATCAGGATCTTCTTAGAATTCTGTAAGAATGACATTGTTCTGCACAGGCCCCTCCCACAATGGTTGATTGACAATCCGTCTTACCTTAGACCCGCCCTGAGTGAGCTGTGAGCTGTCCTCCATTGTGTCGGCTCTGGTGCAGGGGAAGACAAGAATGTCTTCTAAGTGACTGAGATGTTTTGTTGTTGTATGTAATAATGAACATAGCAATCTTCATTTACTCCCAACGTCTGAGCTACTGAAGATGCAGTGGATTAACATAAGGAAATGCCAGATCCCCAGTCTGCCTAAATGAGTTTCAAGTTCATGTGAATCATTTGCGATCCAGCTTCATCTACAGAAGAAGTGAGTATAAGTGAGTTTTTTTATGAATCTTTGCAAATCACCTTTCCTTATTTGTGCTAGTTAGCAAGCTTCATGGCTGAAGTTTATGGTCTGCTTGTCACCCCACAGAAAAGAGGGGTGGTTAGCAGAGCTCATTAGCATTTAAAGCAACAAGGACTAGGACACCGTGCTAAAAACACGGCTGATTTTAACAAAAGGGGTAAAAAGGGTGTGTGTGTATTTTATTTTATTTATTTTTTTTACCAATGTATGTTATAGACTTTTTCCATTAAGACCCTAAAGCAGTGGTTCAGATGATAACTTTTTCTTGCTCTTGAAATGAGAGATGTGTGATTAGAGGAGTAACATCAAAAGGATTCCGAACTTTCTGCATCACCAATCCATGTAAACTCGAAAGCAATGTAACTGTCACTACATTTGCGTTTCTTACTTGATATTTTCTCACTCTGGCATGTAGGCCTATTTCTCTTGACCAGTACATCTCTGTTAGGTTTCTCTGTTCCCGCCTCTTCACTACGTTCATTATCATCGGAGTCTGTTCGATCAGATTTTTATATATATTCAGTACCGTGGTAGGTGCACATCTCCAAAGAAGAGGCCGATGTAGATGGCTCGTTCCTGTCCCTTGATTTCTTTAAAATGCCCGTTTTTAACCAGGTGTCCATTTTGATGAATGTAGTAAGTGAAAAAATAAATTAACGAATGATCAGTTAGCGTCTAATATGAACAGGGCGGGGCTATTGTGACACAGACGTGCTTGTAAAATGAAATTAAATCATGAGTAATGTATAGCTTGTAATGTGAAATTGTATTTCTTAATATAAATTGACGCATGTGACGTTTACCTCAGTTAAATACCTAAGAATAATAAAGAGACAATATTTTCCCACGCCATTACAAACATTCTCTTGTGCACCCCCGGTGGTCAGTCTGCCCCACCCCAGTTTGGGAACCACTGCATAAAGAATCATACAACTTATGGGAAACCGTTATCTGACGACCCCTTTAAAGAGTTTTTTTTTCTGCCTGTTCTTACCCTTATATTTCGTTTTGTCTACACGTTCATAGACTAAACATTTATTCCTGCAGGGATTTAAGCTGGGGCATCTCTAGGATTTCATCCTCAGAGGATGGCTCTCAGTGACCAGATACAAAGATATAAATTGAGACGTAACCAGCTGTGTTTACGTGGATACTGTCACGACTGGTGATACAAGGATTCAAGGAGAGAGAACCAATTGTGAATAAACGTATTTAATAAGGGGTAATCCAAAGAGAATAAACAGTCCAGGCATGAGTTGAAACCGAAACATCAATCCAAACATAAAGCAAACATGAACACAAGGCAAGGGCACGAACTGACGGACATGAATTAAAAAAGGACTCCGTAACACATGCTAAGACAGACCGGGTTAAATATACAAGGAGTGACAAACGCTAATGGCAAATTGACAGAGTGTGATGATTGGCAACTAGTGACAGCTGGGTGCAATAATTAAGCAGAGAACGTGAGGAATGTGATTCATAAAGTGACAGACACCGTGGGGAAGGAGGACACCTTGTGGATTGGTTGTGGACCAGGGAACACAACCCAGACACTTTGACAATACCCCCCCTCTATGGAGTGGCTCCCAAACAAGACACAAAATAGAGACCAGGAGGGAGGCGGACAGGTGGAGGCTCAGGGGGAGGGACAGAGGGCCAGAAAAGAAACATGGGAAACAGACACCAGAAGTGTTAACACAAAACAGGAAGACCAGGAGGGAGGTGGACCGGAGGAGGTTCAGGGGGAGGGACGGAGGGCCAGGCTAACAGAGGGAAACCGACAGAAAACACAACAGAAAAGAAAAAACACAAAACATAAGTCCATGGAGGATATCACCTGGCGCCCACCAGGGTGGAGCAGAAGACCACCACAACCGTGTGATCAGGGCGGAGCAGAAGACTACCAAGTCCTTGTGGTCGAGGCCTGAGTCCCACAGGGCGGAGCAGAAGACCACCACAACGATGTGGTCAGGGCAGAAGCCCTCCAGGGCGGAGCAGAAGACCACCACCACCGTGTGGTCAGGACGAGGGCCCCTCAGGGCAGAGCAGACTCCTGAGGGTCAGCTGTGACTGTCATCCTGTACAGCGACGCTGGGCAGGCAGCCATCTTGGGCCATGACTCTGGACAGGCGGCCATCTGGTGCTGTGGTGCTGGGTTTGGCGACCATCTTGTGCCATGGTGCTGGACCAGTGGCCAACTTGGGCATTGGCGCTGGATTAGCGGCCATCTTGTGCTGTGGCACTGGGCTGGCAGCTATCCTGTGCTGTGGCGCTGGATTGACGGCCATCTTGGGCCATGACTCTGGACGGGCGGCCATCTTGGACCGTGGCTCTGGACCGGTGGCCAACTTGGGCATTGGCGCTGGGTGAGCAGCCATCTTGTGCTGTGGCACTGGGCTGGCAGCCATCTTGTGCTGTGGCATCCATCCTGCCTCGTGGCGCTGAACTAGCGGCCATCATGGGCAGTGGCGCCACCGTGGCAGACGTGCGCTTCCTCTCTCCTCTCCGTCCGCCATGGTGAGACGGTGGCTCTAATCCATCCCACATGAGCCCGGGGTCGAAGGGAGGCCATGGTTGAGAGCGGTGCTGAGTCTCCTCTCGACCACTCCCTCCTTGGCGACCTCCCCTGGTCCCTCGGAAAACCACCAGGCGAGTTCCCTCAAATCCGTTCCTCTCCCGCTCTGTGGCTGGGGAGGAGACATAAGCTGACATACCGCTGGCTCTTGCAGTGACAGAGTCCTTCTGTCATGACCGCTGATACAAGGATTCACGGAGAGAGAACCAATTGCGAGTACGTATTTATTAAGGGGTAATCAAAAGAGAATAAACAGTCCAGGCATGAGTCGAAACCAAAACATCAATCCAAACATAAAGCAAACATGAACACAAGGCAAGGGCACGAACTGACTGACATGAATTAAACAAGGACTCCGTAACACATGCTAAGACAGACCGGGTTAAATACACAAGGAGAGACAAACGCTAATGGGAAATTGACAGAGTGTGATGATTGGCAACAAGTGACAGCTGGGTGCAATAATTAAGCAGAGAATGTGAGGAATGTGATTCATAAAGTGACAGACACTGTGGGGAAGGAGGACACCTAGTGGATTCCCAGGGAACACAACCCAGACACTGTGACAGATACATGTTAAGACAGCCGATCTGACATAATTGTGTGTATTTGTTCAAGAAGTCTCAATTTGGTACTCGTGTGCTGTTCGAGCTGTGCCTTTCTGTATGTCACTGGATACATGGTTTTTAAACTGTACAATCTGTATTTTCTATCCCCTTACCTTTACTCTACAACTCAATAAAATAAAATAAATAATTTCTCACAAGGTCAAAAACATTTTGCATGTTTTTAAATGAGGAGGCTTCAGGAGGCTTTGTAAGGTTTAACTCACTTCTGGGTACAAATTTGTTCCAAAAAAATGTATTGAATATGGTTAGGTAGGTATAGATCAGAGGTGCCCGACTTTTTGCAAGAAAGAGAAAAAATTCAAATGTGATTGAGGGCCATGGACTGGAATACATTTTGTATTATAAAATAATTGTATTTTTAATTATAAAATGTACATAATATCAATGAAAAAAGTAGCATATTTTCCCATACTTTTCTTGTGATTTGGTAAGATTCAATTGTTTTAAGAGATCAAATCTTTCACTGTATTTTTCATATATCACTGACAATTCTTTTTTCTTGTTTTTAACATAAATATAACACAATTTAGAGATGTTTATGCTTAACTGAGTTTTAACTGCTGAAAACTGGTTATGCTTAAACTTTAAAAAAAATAAATGTTCTTATGGCTGGTCATCATTCTTATCGGTTTGGCTCGCTTGAGAAAGGAAAATGTTAATTTAAATGTAATGGGTTTACTAAATAATTAATTAAGTTTTAAGTATTAGATAAAATGAAAATATAATTATTTGAGTTTACATAATAGTTGTGGCTGTGAAATACCACATATGTTCAGGTTATCTTAGATTACCATTTGGTGGCTGCCCTATCATGCCTCTGACTGACCGCGACCTTCGTGCCAGTGCCAGATCACACAAGATCAACATTCCTCTTTTGATGACCGTTCATTCATCATGCTGTTAGGGGATGCTTGGAAAATGAGACACAGAGTGATTTCAAATTTCCATTTAAAGGTACATTTCTAGCACTCTACTTTCTAACAAGAGGGAGGGGGACCAGATTCAAAAGAGAATTGAAAAAGAACTGCGCGTTCAAATACAACCACGGGAAAAGGCATTTATAGGAACTGCTAAACACACAGTTTAAAGGTACAGAGCAGAGAGATTGAAAACTTTGTGAAGCTGTGTTGTCTATCCTACGTAAGTCCCTTTATTGTGTCCCAGATCTTAAGCAGACTGGGTGCCAGTGACAGTGCCAGTGATTCTGACAGAAACCTCTCTTGGCTACTGTATGGCAGTGTGTTTGAGGGTAATGGAGCCAGCTGAAGACAGAGAGTTGGATCAATAAGGGGCAAAACTGTGAACATAGTGTGAACTGTATCCATAACCAAAAACATAAATTCCATAGCCAATGAATCATTTGCTTCTGTTAGCTAAAGGTGCCCTTTACACAAAACCAACAGGACCCTCCTATTGTCAAAATTATGATTATGAAAATGATGGTTTGTTTGTGTATACAATTTGGTTACAGTTTTTATGACAGCTATAGGTGAACGTAGTCTCAGTAATATCCACATCAGAACTGGAAGGACACCATACAGTTTAACAAAGATGGTTTTTAATTTTTTCCATGCCTAGAACCAGTACCTTGTGTAAATGTATGATGTTTGCATTAATCACACACACAAACACACACACACACAAATGCTGTTATTTTATTGATGATATATTGGAAGGCTTTTGTTGTATTAGCATCTTTTGATGTGTGAAAATAGTGTGTATGTATATATATATATATATATATATATATATATATATATATATATATATATATATATATATATATATATATGATTGGTTTATTGAGTCTAGTTATTAATTTAATGAGAGACATATAAAAATGTATATATATAAAAAAAGAAGGGAGCATTTTAACAGACTATAACACAAAGGTAAAAGAAAAAAAAAATGCTTCAGCCCCCTCCGGCATGTTCCCCATACTTTACAAAAATCGAACGTCTTTTATATATATATGCTATCTTTATAATGATTATCTAATATGATATAATGATATATCATTTTGTAAAAATGATAATATATAAAGTATACCAGCAACCTTGAACCTTGCAGCCTCTCACCATAAACAAAATAATATAAGTGCATGTCATAATTACTTAAAATTGCTTAATCCTCAATAAACTGAAACACTACCCTGTTGGTAAAGGGAATGCACTGACTCTTAACTAAGTGTGTTTGTAAATTATTGTGCCTTTTGGGACAACATAAAAGAACATTAAAGACATTTCAATGTTACTACCATCACCTCACAACAAATGCTTAAATGATGAATGCTGCTGCTTGTGTGTGATGTCAAACTAATGGCTGTTTACAGAGTTTGTAGACATTGTGCTTATCCAGATGCCATCCAATCATTAACTTGCTTATTGCAGACTCTCATTCATCCGTCAAAATTCACAGTTGTGCAATCAAACGAAATGTGTTCTGTGAGTATATTCTGATATGTCATTCAGATCACTTCAAGATGTGTTATGCAGTGTGTAATACCATCTCTTGTCTCATGGTGGCGCTGGTGCACTTCCTCAAATGCTTAATCCATTTTTATATGAATGTACTTTATGTATGACATATTGCAAATCAACACATTGCAAAGTCATAGCAGTCACCCTAGGAAAAAAAAAAGGATAGGATAATGTTGAGAGAATTTTTTATGATAACGTCATAATGTCACAAGATGTCATTCATCATACTGATAATGTAAACATTCTTTTGAATTATGGCTTTCCCTTTTTTTATAAGTTAAGATAATGTACTTGCCTATTGTTTAATTAGTATGAAATAGTATATGAACTATGTTTGTATTTTTGCAATATAAACATATTATTAGCAGAATTATTATAAACAATAATACTTATTATAATAATGGTATCAGCTTGAAACAACATTATAACATAATTTAACAAATTTACAATGATATATTACTATTACTAATAATATACCTTGCATTATTATTTTACTATATTTTTGTCACATACCTGGACTCATTTAGTGTGTTTTTGCCCCTGTGACCCAGTTTCTCTCTTCCGTGTTTGGTTTGATTAGTTCCCAGGTGTGTCTATTCTATTCCTCATGTGTTCCATGTCCCTGTTAATTTAGTGATTCCATCCACCTGTGTTTCCCCATTATCCTTTGTACATAAGCCTTGTCCTTACAGTTCTGTTTTGTCGGGTCTACTCACTTGATGCTCACGTGTGTCTTCCTCTGTGATCCATGTTTGGATAACACCTATGTTGGATAATAAAACCTTATTTCGTTTATCCTCGGCTCCGTGTTCCTTCCGGCAGTGTAAACCGTGACAGAAGACCCGACCTAAAAAAGAGAGTATAAAATTGCGTGTTTTCCCTCCGTTTTGTTTTCCGTTTTTTCAGTCTTTTCTTTTCGTAGTGTTGATGGATCACCTCTATAGCCCCGGATTCCTCCTCCTCCTGCTGGAGCAGGAAGGACGTTCTCTCGAGGACCATACCAGACGGTTTCTTCTAATAGCTAATACCACCAGCTACCCGGACGACGCGCTCTGCACTTTCTACAACACCAGCCTGAACTCCAAGTGCAGAGCGTTGTCGCCCAAAGATGGTCCTCGGGAGGAATTCGCCGCATTCGTGGAGTGGACTCTGGCGAGAAATGGCTCACCTCTCACCGTCTGCCTCATAGAGGATATCGCCAGTCCCACTCCCGACCCAGAGACCAGCCAGCCACCATCACGCCACACAGAGCCAGAGCCCGCCGCAGAGCCCGAGCCATCCACTGACAGGGAACAGGATCTCGAGAGCGCGACTGACCAGGTGTGTGAGCCGGCAACACCGTGCATCGTGGGAGTCCTAGTGGAGATCGAGGGCGTGGAGGAAAGCCTTACCCACACATCCACGACTGAGGGTGAGCTACATCCGGTCTCGGGTAATATGGAGCAACTTCAGGATCTGATGGACTGGTCTATGGAGGTAAACCCTAATATTCCTGTTTCTCCGCTGGTTCCGTCCAGCCCTGACTCCCCTGTTTACCCTCCCAGTCTCTCACTCCTACCTCCTCCAGTCATTTCCTCTGCTCCATTTCCGCTGGTTCCATCCAGCTATGATTTTTCTGTTTCTCTGCTGGTTCCGCCCAGCCATGAATTTTGTTTCTCCGCTGGTTCCGTCCAGCCCTGAGTTTCCTGTGTCTCCTCTGGTTCCGCCCAGCTCTGAATCTTCTGTGTCTCCGCTGGTTCCGCCCAGCTCTGAATCTTCTGTGTCTCCTGTATTGCCTCCCTCTCCCACCTCCTCCCAAACCTGCTGGTCCCTCTGCTCCACTTCCGCTGGTTCCATCCAGCCCTGATCCTTCTGTCCCTCCTCCCATCCTTCCTCTCTCTCCTTCTCCTAGGCCAGCCAGTTCCTCATCATCCCTGCTGGTGCCAGTCAGTCCCGCAGCTCACCCTCAGTCCACGCCATCTGGGCGTGATGGTTCGCCGCTGGACTGCCAGTCTCCAGCTCCTCCTTGGTGCGTTAAGGCCCTGTCTCCGCCTCCAGCCTCCGAGCCCTGGACTCCTCCTCGCTCCTTCGACCCAGCGGCTCTGCCTTGGCTCTTAGCTCCCTCGTCTCCACCGTGGCCTGTCATCCCACCTGCTCCACCGGGCTCCCTCGTCCCTCCGGCTCCACCTTGGTCAGTCGTCGACCATCCGTCGCCTCGGGACTCCACTCCTCTGGTTCCACATCGTCACTCCATCCCTCCGGCTCTGTCAGGCTCCTCCTTCCCTCCGGTTCCACCTCCATCCTCGGTCGCTCCGGCTCCACAGCGGTCTGCCAGGACCCCACCTCCGCCTTGGTCGCCTGAGCCTTCTGCTCCACCTAGGCCCTCCGGATCTTCAACGTCACCCTGGCTCTGCGGCTGTGCTGCTCCATCTTGGGCTCCTCACCCACCGGTGCAGTCTCCGCCTGTCGGCCCCCTGGTGTCGTCGACCCCTCCTTCACCATGGCTCCTCCCGCCGTCGACTCCACCTTGGATCTCCGTCCTGGCTGGTCTCTGGTGGACCATCTGGCTCCTCCTGCTCCTGTCTCCTCCCTGGCTCCTTCCTCCGTGGTCCCTTTCTGCTGGCCCCCTCCTGGGAGTCTGTCCTCCACTGGAACCTCCTCCCAAGTTCCCACCCACGCCTCCCTTGGTTGTTTATCCTCGGCTCCGTGTTCCTTCCGTCAGCGTAAACCGTGAAAATTTTTGTATTTTTCCAACATATTATTATTATTATTAAGAAAAATATTATTATTATTATTATCTAAATATATAGTAATTTAATAATAATGCCCATTATTATGCTACATTGGTGGCATCTCAGAGCATGACACTACAAAAGCCTTCAAAATGTCTGGCCTTTTATTTTTTTAGGTCTTTTCGTGTCTACTTCCTGGTTGCTGATTCTGAAGTAAAAATATCCATCTCCACCTACCTTCATCTGACTGGCCTGTGTTTAGGGCTCCATTCAACTTTCTAAAGCACAACATGAATATTATATGCTGGTGATAACAGTGATAACACACTTATTTGAGTTCCAAACTAGAGTTAGGAGGAACTTCTCGTCTGCCATTCTCAACGCTGGTGTGTTGCAGGGCTGTTTATTCATCCCACAACAGCACAGCTTTCTGGTTTACAGCTATATCGTCAAACACAACACGACCACGTCAAGTTTGCAGATGGCAACAAAGCTGTAGGGCTCATCAGATAAGATATTCTACAGACAGGTGTGACTGCTTCAGGTCTGGTGTGAGGACCACAATTTCCCATATCCAATATGGAAGCAATGCACACCTTAATATTTCTGATTGTAAACCCCATCAGTGACCTTTCAAGAACCTTAAACACCATCCTTAGTGAAAAGTCTCCTTTAGTGAATTTTCTAAGGGGGTATGAGACAGCTGGCCTGCAAACTCCTATCCTCTGATGAAACCTTTGCAGATGTTGTGTTTGAAAGTGTTTTAACAGGCATCAGTCACCTGTCATATGGCATGTTCACTTTAATTTCTTCAGGAAAAGCGGCACCCAATTGTTAGGGTGGAGTTAGTGCAGTTTATTTATATATTAATTGATTGATTGTTTTCTATTTATTATATTCTTTTTCTGTTTATTTTTTAAATGTCAAGTAACTGTGTAAGCAGTACACATTAGTATTAGAAGTATATAATCATATTATAATTTTCATAACTTATGCAGGTATCAAGTAAAGTGCAACTAGTGTATAATTTCAATGTTGTTTTGCCATGGGTTTTAATATATTTTAGTATGCTAGTTACATTGTAAAAAGGAAGGATTTATATAATACATCATCCACTGCTTTATTTAAACAAGTATTGTACCAGTTAATTATATTACTATTAGTAGTTCATCAAAAAAAAAAAAAAAAACATACAATCGCATATCCAGACAAAATGAGTGCTTATATAAGCCAGGGACTATTAATCATGATAAATTGTGTATTGTTTTAAAAAAAAATTCCCACATAATATTTGTGAAAGTTTCAAAAACGACCTCATTACATAGCATATGAATCAAGAGTGTTTTTTTTTTTCTTCTTTCTGGTTCTTAAGTCATTAAGTAAAGTCAATTTTATTTATATAGCACCTTATATGATACAAGTTGATTTAATGTAGTACAATGAAAGCCAGTGCGGGCATTAGACTTGGCAATGAAATAATTTACAGCTTATAGTTTCATCTTTATGATATCAATGAGTTTTTGGAGGGGAAAACTATTTTTTTTTTCATTACCTAAGTTTCTTTTGTTACCTAACAGTTTTTTATATCTTAATGTTTATGCTGATAAGTATATTTAAAGAGGTCTGTATTTTTAGTTTCCACCATGGGAAATGGACGGTGTTTTTCACCTGTTAAAAGTAGCTTTCCCAAACCTTTGAGGTCCCTGATTGGTCAGAGTAAAAATGCCATTTTGTATATAAACAGAACATGAGCCTAGGTTATGTTGTAGGTTTTTCTCTGAACCAGGGAAGGATGAAGCTTTTAATCTTGGCTGCGCTTTTTGGACTGAGCCTTGCTCAGTTTAATCCAAACACCAAAGATGGCAAAACTGCCATCGTCCACCTGTTTGAATGGCGCTGGGCTGATATCGCAGCAGAGTGTGAACGCTACCTTGGACCAAATGGCTATGGTGGAGTTCAGGTATTTTTCTAACATATCATTATAGTTAAGCCTGCAAGGTGTTCATTTGCAATTTATAATTGTATGTGCTTTATTTTTTTTATATGCTTTTATGAGAAAATATTGATTTCCTATTTCAGATCTCCCCTCCAAGTGAGAGCATTATTGTCACAAACCCCTGGCACCCTTGGTGGCAGAGATATCAGCCAATTGGTTACAATCTGTGTTCAAGATCAGGAAATGAAAATGAGCTGAGAGACATGATCACTAGGTGCAACAATGTTGGGGTAAATATAAAAGACAAACAGGGTATAACTGGTGTATTGCTTTATTTTTCCTGTGTAAAATTCATATACTTCTGTTTGTTTTGTAGGTTTACATCTATGTTGATGCAGTCATCAACCACATGTGTGGAGCAGGTGGTGGAGCTGGTACCCACTCAAGTTGTGGTTCATATTTCGATGCCAACAGGAAGGACTTCCCCACCGTTCCTTACTCTAACTTGGACTTCAATGATGGCAAATGCAACACCGGCAGTGGAAACATTGAAAACTACAACGATGTCAATCAGGTATGAGATGATATCATGTCAAAGTGTTCATTTTAACCAGTGCTGGTCCTAGACATCTGGGCGCCCTAGATCACTTTGTCTCGAATCTGGCTGTCTGGAATAAGACACTGTATAACATTCATGTTACATGATTTAATTGATTGTAATATAGAAAGGACGACAGCAAAACTGCATTAAAATAAATTACATAAGTGGGCCAAATTCAAAAACAAAACTAAAATTGAATCATCTTTGAGAGCAAGGGGGGCCCTACGCAGTTTGCATACTTTACGTAAAGGGAGGATCAGCTCTGATATTAACCATCAATTTATTGTGCAGTGTGGACTCTTCTTATTTCCATATTACAAATCTGAGCACTGTAATGATGGCAGGTGAGAAACTGTCGTCTGGTCGGTCTTCTGGACTTGGCTTTGGAGAAGGACTATGTGCGCGGTAAGGTGGCTGACTACATGAACAAGCTGATTGACATGGGAGTGGCTGGGTTCAGAGTGGACGCCTGCAAACACATGTGGCCCGGTGATCTTTCTGCTGTCTATGGCCGTCTTAATAATCTGAACACAAAGTGGTTTCCATCTGGTTCCAGACCTTTTGTCTTTCAAGAGGTATTTCTACTCATTTCCAAAAGAAATACAAAAAGATGACAAGATATGTATTATCGCTTACTACGTATGTTATTAGGTTATTGATCTCGGTGGGGAGCCCATTACATCGGGCCAGTACACTGGAATTGGAAGGGTGACTGAGTTCAAGTATGGTGCCAAGCTGGGCAATGTCATCCGCAAATGGAATGGAGAAAAACTTTCCTTTGTCAAGTAAGTAAAATTGTGGAATTACATTACTAGTAATTATACAACGGTTATTTGGTCATCAAATTTGATTGGTCAAACAGTGTTACAGGCTGATGTACAGTCCAACAGCACTTGGACTTTTCACTGTTTGTATTACTCTACTGTGTTTGCACATTCTAGACAAACTGTTGAATTATGTATTAGTGCTACAATGTAAAGCCATTGTTATGTGGTGTCAAGTAACTGTACGAGTCATTGAATTAAATGATTTATTCAAAATCCATATTAATTCTGGAGCAAACCAATCTTTTTATGAGTGAGCAATTGATTCATAACTTGTTTCGAAATACAGATTCATTCAGAAACAAGTTTTATGATTAAGCTATAAAACAATTTAACTTACCCCATCTGTTCAAAGCACTTATTCATCTAGGAATGAAACAAGTGAAAAGTGTTTTTGAGTAAAAAATTGAATAATTTACTCAGCCGATTCATTTGAAACACTGATTCTTTCAGAAATGAAACAAGTAACAAGTTTTTATGAGTGAGAAATTGAGTCATTTACCAACTCAATTTGTTCAATCCATAAACTCGTGCAGGAATGAAGCACCGCTGGGGTTGCCCAGAGACACACAACAGTTCTACTGCAATTGGAAATATTTATAATAGTGTAACAAAAGTAGATTAAGATGAAGTAGAATTACTCCATGTTAACTTCTGAACAATAAAACAGAACAAGTTCATTTTGTGTGCAATATTGCATAAATATGTGAACCTTTCACTCTGCTTTGTCACTGTTGTATTTATTGTTTCTTGCAAATAAAAATTGACGGATGAACTGCCTTTTTTGTTTCAGGAACTGGGGTGAAGGTTGGGGCTTCATGCCTTCTGATAAAGCTCTGGTGTTTGTTGACAACCACGATAACCAGAGGGGACATGGTGCAGGAGGTGCATCTATTGTGACATTCTGGGATGCCAGGTGCAATTCATTTTATTTTAATTTACAGCATATGCTTGGCAAAAAAAATAAAAAATAAATAACATTTCCTTTCATCTTTATTCATCCTTCTCTTTCTAGGCTTTACAAAATGGCTGTAGCCTTTATGCTGGCCCACCCATATGGATTTACCAGAGTAATGTCCAGCTACCGGTGGGACCGCAACATTGTGAATGGACAGGTACTGTAGATGATCAAGCTTAGTCAGATGGGAAAATATATGCTAATCGGTTTTAAGTTTTTTTTCTTTTTTTTCTCTCTCTTAATAATTGCTCACTTTCTCATTATTCAGGATACAAATGACTGGCAGGGACCCCCCAGCCATGGTGATGGATCCACTAAACCTGTTCCCATCAACCCTGACTCTACCTGTGGTGATGGATGGGTTTGTGAACACAGATGGCGTCAGATCAAGTGAGTTCTGTCCTACAAGTCCATTGCGAAAATGCCTTACACTAATAAAATTTTCGGGGTCAATAAGATTTATACGTTTTTTATTATTATTTACTTATAATTGAATTATCATTTTTAAATGTACAGTATACTTTTACTCAGCAAGGATGCATTGAATTTGATCATAAAATGATCAAATTTAAAAAGCAAATATTTATAAATAATCTTCGCCATCGCAAAAATAAATGTGAAGATATGTTGAAATAGAAAATACGTTTTTTTTTTTAAATTGTAAGAATATTTCACAATATTACTGTTTTTACTGTATTTTTTTTTTTTTTTTAAGTACATTGATGCATAAGATAAATTTGCCGTCAAGGCATTCTGATAATAACTATTATAGGAAATGCACAATAAAGCAAACCTTACTCCACAGAAACATGGTGGCCTTCCGTAATGTTGTAAATGGACAGGCGTTCTCTAACTGGTGGGACAATGGAAGCAACCAGATCTCTTTCAGCCGTGGTAATAAAGGGTTCCTTGTCATTAACAACGATGACTGGTAAGAATTTGTTCTTTCAGTATGAGAAAAAGATTTTAGTTAGTTTTTTCTATTGTGACAAATAATGTATTTGAAACAAACTTGTGTTTGTATGTGCTGTGTATATAGCTACAGTCACTGTTATCAATAATCTATATTATTCACTTGTGCTTTAGGGAGCTGAATGCAACCCTAAACACTGGTCTACCAGGAGGCACCTACTGTGATGTGATCTCTGGTCAGAAGGAAAGTGGCAGATGTACTGGGAAACAGGTGGTAGTTGGAGGAGATGGACGTGCTTCCTTCAGAATCAGCAACGGGGAAGAAGATCCATTTATGGCAATTCACTCTGACTCCAAACTTTAAATATTATTACTTAAATAAACGAGCAGTATAAAAGTTATATATAGTGTCAAATTGTTTTTATTTTATTTTATTTTATTTGTTTACACTTTCTTATCCTGTTGGCTCCAGTTGCAAAAAGTACATTTCTAGTTTATGTATTATTTATTATTAAGGACTATACTACAATTGTAACCATAAAATATTTTAGTTTCACTGCAAAAAAATTCCAAATTCCATTCACCCAATATACTGTACTTTAAAAGCAGTACAACACCACATAAAAACAGTAAAAATAACTACCATGGTCTCATCGCATAAGCATACCTGGGGGCACTTTTTAGTGAGACATGAAATACCAATAAGTACATATCACTGCAGTTTCCAAAATAAATTAATGAAGCATCATTTTCACACAATTACTTGAAAAGATCATGTTATGACTTCAAAAGAAAAAATAAGTAAGCTTGGAAGTTTGAAAACTGATGCTTTTGAACTTTAACATCACACATATCCAGCTACATATCTATGGGTTTTCATAGACGTTAAGTTTGTTCGGTAGCTCATGGTGTACAAAGATGTACTTGAGAGGTACAGAGAATCCTGTGTAACCATCCCAGACAGCAATATAGTGTTGGCCCAGATCCAGCCCACATCTGGCCCACATGAAATCCATTCGGGCCTGATCTGGGCCGACACTGCTTGCTGTCTGGGATGGTTCGACAAAACAGTTCAAATCTGCATATAAGGCAGTTGAAACTGCACGGTTGAATCAACAAATGCATTTTTATATCAGTATGGCATTTCTCAACACTATCGGGGTGGTTTATGGTTAGATTTGGTGTAGGGTATATTTCCAAAACGATAGAGCATTAACCTTTAGCGTCAGTCCGCGGATATTTGAATTCTGAACCATTGCAATACGTACCAGAAGAAACACAGCAATGCAAATATATCAATGTAATTAAAACGTGCCAGAGTTCACATATTGAATCCATGTTTTAGCGCTACTCAGTGGCCATTTCTCTTTGAAACTATGGTGAAACTTACATGCAGTAAGGTATGTAAAAACGGTGTTGCGCAAAACATACTTTTTTT
Organism: Carassius auratus; assembly: GCF_003368295.1. Lineage (NCBI taxonomy): Eukaryota > Metazoa > Chordata > Actinopteri > Cypriniformes > Cyprinidae > Carassius > Carassius auratus. The sequence goes on along the minus strand of NC_039244.1, from coordinate 11,587,428 downwards.
AGGAGACCAGGTTGTAAAATAATATCTCATGTGAGTACAAAGCCTGAGAGAGAGAAAAAAGCTGCGTCTTTTCCTCAATAATGGCAAAAGAAATGAATGCAAGCTAGGTCCTTGCAGTCCATCACTCAGCATGATGGCCAATAATGACCTGTCAGAGTTACTGGCCACACATTGCAGAGCATAACCCAGCAGCTCTACAGGGTCTTGCCTTAACGAATGCTAAGATGGACCACTACACCCATAGTACCCCAGATAATGCATAATCTATTACTCGCCTCACATCACAAGTGACACAAATGTATTCCCTAAAACAATAGACTTTAATAGAGCAGAGTCCTAACATGTATAAATGTCAGTAAAACACGCTGTTAAAACTAATCTGTTAGTGAACTTTTTTTTTAAATTATTATTATTATTTTTATTATACTGAATTATTTTAAGTAAATGTCTTGTGCAAATTTGGTAGAAATCTAAAATAGATTAACAAATCAATGGTAACAACCAAGTAACTGTTACTAACTTATTTAAAATATTTAAATTGATTTAATTTAATAAAATTTGCATTAATCCAACAATCACTGCATTTTACAATAAAGTTTATTTTGGTAACTTTCCATAATGCATATACATTATTCATAAATATTTGATTTAGCTTAATGTTAGTTTATAAATATACCATTGTTAATTTTTAAATCCTATTTAAAATACATAACCTAATATTAGCATAACTTGAAATTATTATTAGTGTTTGTACAAAAAAGTTCACAATATACTCACTGCTTTAGGTAATTAGACAGCTGAACTTTATTGATAAGTTACCAACTCAATTTTCCCCACTATTGTTTTAGTTTTATACTTTAATACTTGTAATTGTACTTAATGTTCTTAATAATTGTAATAAAAAAGGTGCAATGAGTTGCATTACTCATGTTTCATAACGTCGTAAGCTGTTTTGAATAGGTAAACCACAAAAATTAGATTTATAAAAATGCTCAGCAATAATTGTAGAAATAATTAGTCATTTCGGCATTAATTAATTACAGCTTGTTTCTCTCCATTCAGACTTTAAAAAGAAGCATCATCAAAGAAAGTGGAACGTTCCGAATAAAAACAAGTGTTCCGTTTTTTTTTTGTTTTTTTTTACTACAGCACCACATTTAGGCACAACATAAGATACTAATATAAGATATAAGATAACATAAGATACATAAGATAGCATTAATTAATTACAGCTTGTTTCTCTCCATTCAGACTTTAAAAAGAAGCATCATCAAAGAAAGTGGAACGTTCCGAATAAAAACAAGTGTTCCGTTTTTTTTGTTTGTTTTTTTTTTACTACAGCACCACATTTAGGCACAACATAAGATACTGTATTTGGTTACCAAGAAACAGATTTCAATCTTTGATCTTGGAGGTATCTTTCCTTTTTTTTTTTTTTTTTGAGCTTTCATGCTGCTGCCACCACGTCGGTTTCACCTGAGTGCAGCTGTGGCAGGGCCGTCAGGGCAGCAGGGGCCCAAGGGGCCACCCTCCTTGCCCCGTCACACACACTCAACAGCTCGACATATACTCACACACACAGACCTGAGCTCCAGACATGAGAGCTCAGACAGCAAAGGTGACATTCACCACACCATCCCACTTTGTCGTCATGGTAACTCCGGTCTGATGACAATCTAGAAAACAATAACTTTATTATATAGATATATGAAGGGTAACAATGTTCGTTGATCATTCATTTTGAGGTGTAAATAATATTATAAGTTAAAACTACTAATTTTTGTAAATAAATAAAAAAATACTGAAATTAACAGTTTAATGAATGCCGTATACAAGCACACATTTAAAAAAATATTATTATAATGTATATGTATTAATTACATTAATTTATTTTAATTTTTTACTCTTTAAGATGATACACCACCTTATTGGATTCAGTAAATAAACTGTGCTTTGGACAGAGGGGAGAGCTGTACCCTCCGATTAGACGCTCAAGTGTCACTGTTGCAGGTCAGAAGTTTGGACTTGTCAATTTTACTGATGTTTTTTGACATCACCGTCAACACTGTCCCTTGTACCTACACCCCTGTCCCTTGCACTATAATGTATTATGCTTACAGTGAACTTGACTGTCAGTGCACATATGGTGGATTACCTAACCACAGACTTTTTCCCCCTAATTATCTAAAGGGGGGACAAGGAAACAGTTGCAAAACAGTTTCCAAAAGCTCCAAATATTATGCTTATACATTTTTAAAAAATGGAATCTTCTAAACATATTATGAATTTAGATTAGGGCTGTATTTGTACTCACTATGTTTTAATATTGTGATGGGTTGTCTAAATATAGATTTCTGCAGTGGTGTTCTGAAACGAGGAGGTAAAGTCCTCACATTTATTTTATATAAATTCATGTGTTGACACACTCTTCAGGTTAAACATTATTTACACTATATCAGTGTATCAAGAAAAACAGTGTTTTACCATGTAATTCATATTTTATTTATTAAAACAAAGTATATTTCTCATCAACTTTCTTTTTTTACATTTATTGTACAATAACACATATTTAGTTCATTCATGACAGTCTAGATGGTGCAAACTGATTCTTATTGCATTCTGCTAACAGCTACATCTTCATAACATGGCCTTTGTACTTCTGCAGCAGTAGAAGCAGCAACCACACCGAAATGAAAGGCCGGATTGTTGCGTGAACAGCGTAACAAGACCATTATTGCATGGGATCATAAGACTTTTCCAGATTCATATTCAATTACCCCCCCAATCAAACCAAAAAACTCTACTCAGAGGTGACAAGACAGATGCTGCATCCCCCCCCCCCCACTTGTGATTTTAATTGCTGCAAGTGATGCTGATTTATACACTTTATGATGTCATATTTCATAATATTTACATTGATTTATATAATACTAAGGATTATTTTCTGTTTCCCTTGCCTCAATTTTTACTTGTCTTTACTGATCATTTGACATGAATGTGAAGTATTAGATTGACTTATCACGGAAAGTATACAGAACTGCTTGCGTCTTGCGGAAGAACATTGTAGCCGGAACTACTTCTCTCTGTTTATGTCTATGAAGAATCACAAAGGTACTGGGTTACTCCACCGCGGTACCCCCGAAGCAATCTAAAATAGTCCGAATATAAACACTTATTATATGTGTACCCTAGTGATTCAGGACAGGCTAAAAACACGGTTTGGAAAATGGATTCATGGTGTACTCACTTATTATATACATTTTGTAAATTTTGAACACATAAAAAAGTTACGGACTGCAGCTCTGATTGGTTGTTTCTTACCGGGAGCGATGTATTCCTGCAAATGGCCACTGGGAGGAGCCAGAGGAGCTTGATTTTTTTCACAGATTATCTGTCTCATATTCTAATGTCAGGACATAATGACAGGTTTAACAAATATGTAAAAAAAAAAAATGTTTTACAAAAGTTACCTACTGCAGCTTTAAATAGATTTTTAAATAGATTTTAAATAGCTTTATTTTGGGAATCTTTTTGACAGATTATTGGAGATCATGTATATGTAAGCAAAATACTAATACTATACACCAATCCAAATTTTATTTTCTAAAAATGCAAAAATAAATAAATAAAATAAAATATTATACATTCTAAAATGATTCCACTTCCAGAATACACAAAACTAGGCTTATAATTTGCTTAGTATTTCAATATGACATAATTTAGCTAAGTAAATATGTTTTAATGTGTTGAGTAGTTGTTATTGGGTGTCTTCTGTACCTCCCACTGGCTCTGGTTTAATCATGTCATCTGCTCAATTTACTCATTTTTCACAGTCACCACAGGGGTCAAAGTTGAAGCTGGAATGAACTTGATCCATAGACAAAATCAATGTGAAGGAAGAAAAAAGTAAAACCATAGTTTTTTCCTTTTCATAAAAAGATATATATATATATATATATATATATATATATATATATATATATATATATATATATATATATATATATATATATATATTCTTTTTTGTATTTTACATTAAGGTATATGAACTTCTCATGCACCCCACTCAGATATCAGGAAACTATGTGAATTTGTTATTCTATAGATGAAATTATAGACTAATATGGCATGCAGAGTCATCATATCACATCCAGTGTCATGAAGGTCCTTCCCGACAAAAAAATCCCCTTATCAGGAAAAATAAATAAACAAAATCCACCTCCATATGCCCTGTCAATCCTAGTCAAACATTTACACAACACATGGCTAAAATATTTTTAAGGAACTTTCAAAAGATTTTACAGTCAAGCCATGCTTTTCCCCTCTCCATTGTTTGAACAGCCGTTTCCATGGACTGTTTGTTGACAGCCGACAGCAGCTGATATGACAACAACACAGTGTCCAAATACAGGCACTAATTCAAATGTATTCAGCCAGTAATTGCCAGCGATGTTGGAGGTGGACCCTGAGCCCCGTTCCAAATGCTCCCCGGGCTCATTGAGCTCCCTGCAGAGTGAGCTGCGATGAGAAGGAGCAGATGGAAGCATGAGTACTGCAGTGCGTGCCCACCCTCCGCTATTTCTCCCACATCATGGCCTCTGCTCTCATTACCCATGTGCTTAAAACCCATCTCACACTTCTGTGAAATGATTTTCTATCAAGTTCTAATCACAGGCACATACTGCAGCTGTTTTATTACTTTTTTGACTTCACATAAGCGCATTATAGGTGTCTCGACTCACATTGGTCTCTCACACAAAGGTCACATGATTTCAGATTATTGGTGGATTGATTTAGCACGTTTACATTTGCAGTTCGGGTTCTCTTTGTTGTTTGGGTCCAGTTCACTTAAGGATACAAAACAAAAGGGAGAAGGACATTATTACAACCTAATTGGACAGCTTTTAAGACATGTATTTACAATTTCACATAGCCTGACTGAAGCATATGCAGAAATATATAGCAATATTAATTACCACATTTATTTTATTATTATTTTTTCACTTTCTCTGTGTCGTGCATGTAACCTGCCAAAACTCAAGTGGAATTGCAATTCCTTTTACATTTGAATTTCCTATGTCTTCACAGAAAGCTGTCAATCAATACTATGAGGCGTGTTGCCGACAGACTACCATGCCGAATACTTTGATCAATGGATAATTTATTTATAATTATTGCATATTAATAATAAAAAAATATAAATAAATAAATACATAAAAGCTTTCAACAATGCAGTACCAGTACTCAGTGTTAATTTTGACAGCGAATTCGGATTTAGTCTTAGTCTTTTGAATAACACACCATTTAGTTTTAGTCACATTTTAGTCATCTGAAATGTTTTAGTCTTAGTCTAGTTTTAGTCGACTAAATATCATAAGAGTTTTAGTCTTAGTCTAGTCTTAAGTCTTTTAGTCTTAGTCTAGTTTTTTTTTTAGTAGAACAAAGTCAACTTAGTTGACTTGACTAAATGTTTCCATCAGTCTGTTATGGAATGGTATTTATAAAATAAACATAAGGCCTGCTCTCAATGAAAAATATACATGCTCTCTGAAAAAAATATGCATTCGTCCTGAATGATATGCAATGCATATGACATTCTTTCAAGATGAAGTACAGTATTATTGAAATAGACAACCACATATATTATATTTGTATTGTTTGTTCATTCAATTTCTTTATTTGTGCTATTTACACAAAGTTTAAATTTTTTTTAAGTTTGTTTTTGTTCATTTAAAATAGCACTGCATAGTCTTCACTGTAAAATAAAATACACAATCAAACCAAAATGTATTCAGACACATTCAACGTTTCTTACAATATCACAGTTTATTTGCCTGTAGTTTAGAAATTGGTAATAAAATATGACAATAACTCAGGATTAAACTGTGTCAGAACAACAAATTCATCTTGATAATGTCGGATGCAATGCTTAATTTGGTTCAGTCTGTGGTGTGAAAAGGTTGCATTAGCAATTAAAGAAAGAAACACTTAAGCAAAACATGGTCAGGTCCCTATTATTTTTATTTTTTTATTTTTTAGTCACTAGTAAAACAATATAATCTATTCTATCTGATTTTTGGATTGACTTTGGATAAATTCTTGTTAAAACTACAAAGTAATTAAATCAAGAGCAGTGAGTGATTTACTTTCATTTTCATACATTAAAGACACTGACAGCAGAGCTAGTAAATTAGGCGCGATCACTTTAAGAGACAAATGCATCCATTATAAAGATACGCATCCGATTTCTTTCCAACTCTTTACTTTCACTGAAGACATAACTACAGACTTTTTCGAACACACTTTCCAAGACGGGTATTTCGACATATTTAGTATGTATTTGTTGTCGGTACAAAAGCAAGAAGACTTTGAGACGCGTCTCTGCTTGCTCCCTGAACACCAGAACACCGCGCTGCTGAATTGAGCTTTTTCACTTTTCGCTCTTTTTCTTATGTTTATTTAAAATGCGATTTGTATTTGTTCGTTCAGGTGCAGGAGGACGCAAATGTCCTGAAGGAGATCTCGGTTCAGTGTTGCGCGTATCCATCTGCTCAGTTCAGCGTTCCTGCATCGCGGGGCTGAAGCCAACTTGATGCGTTGAATGCTCGGAGCACGTTATAAAACGTATTCTTAAAATACACATTTCTGTTTTAATAAATGCTCATATTAAAACATAGCATTACACATAAGTAGGTACAAAAATAATCAGTGATACATTTACGACCCCATAAAAATTTGGGTCCAAATGGCATTTCAAAAGGTCGCAGTGTAGTTCCCTGTGTAAACAACTTAACTGTTATGAAAACGTCCTCGAAACTGTGCGAATTTCTGCAAACTCATCTTTGTTCTCTTTTCTGTGTAACTGCTGCTGCGTTTGTTTAGCTGTTGCGCTTGCATTTGCCGCGACTTTTTAAAATGGCTCGGCTGCTTCTGCATAGATCAACCTACCCTCAAAGATTCGCTCTGATTGGATCTCTTCTCCATTCGTCCCTCCCATATATTTTCGTCTAATTTTTATTCGTTGACTAAAGTGTCAGTTATATTTCGTCACGTTTTTCGTCATCATATCTGACTTTTTATTTAGTTTTTATTTAGTTTTCGTCCGTGAAAAAGGTTAGTTGACGAATATTTTTCGTCATAGTCTTCGTCAACGAAATTAACACTGCCAGTACTCACATCACATTTCTTATTAATATACATTTATTAACAACAAAGATATAAAAATAATACAAATAGAATTTCAAGCACAATTATCTTATTTATTAAAGACTTTTACATGTATATGTTTAATTAAATATCAGTAATAAACTGCATAAATTTAACAGACTTAACAGACAAACGCAAGCAGCTGGCATTGTACGACCATAAGACCGCAAGTGCACATGAAGTGCTCCATTTGGGACATGGCCTTAACGTTTGCACTCTTGAGGCACATAAACAGACAATGCAAATCTGCACGTATTTACCTATTCGCCACCAGTATTTTATTCCTATATTATAATAGAGCTCCTGCCTCAAGATCTCTCAGTCTGCTTACACTCCAGTATTGATAGACGTAACAAAACAGAAAATGCTGCTACTCCTCCTCTGCTAGCCTGACTCTAAGTACAGATTGGCACTGTTTTTCTATTAGCTTGTTAGTTTTTTTTTTTTTTTTTTTAAACAGTAAAAAATATTAGGGCAGATGTGACATGCTCTTTTCTAGATTAAAATAAAGGAATAAAATGTTATAAGTGTAGAATTGCACTGTCTGTTTACTCATTTGCATCAATCAGAGTGAGAGAAACAGTGAGAGATGTTGAGACAGGGGAAAGCGTTTGGGTAATAGTGAATATTGACCTATTGTGCGCACCGTTGTTGCTCATGCTGTAAGCAGGGTTTAATCGCTGTATTTGGGGTAAAAAAAAAGACAGAATTATGTAATGTGCCAAGAAATTTGTCTGTTTTGGCGCTTTTCCATTACCAGTACCACCTCAACTCAACTCAACTCGCCTCGTTTCGTCTCAGCTCGCATTTCGCTCCATTTTCCATTGCAGATAGTACCTCCACAATAGTACCTGGTCGTTATGATGTAATCTTCTATGCGACACACACCCGCTACTCACACACACACAGGACAATGAGGGAATTCGTTTCAGGTGAGGCATTGGGCAGCGAAACTATTTAAAAATGGCGGGGTTATTCAGGATACTCGTCTGGTGCGTGCAATGATGACGCAGTGAATAGTGAACTGGCCAAATCTTGTGAGTTTGCAGCTTTAGAACGTGATATGATTCGAGATCAACTCGTAGAGAAATGTGCACATAGACCATTAAGAGATGAACTCTTGCAGGAAGAAGGGCTTACATTGGAAAGAGCATTAACTGTTGCTAGAATTTTTGAATCAGCCCAAGCAGAGCCTAAAGTGCTTTCAGAAAACAATTTCAAAGAAAAAGACAGTAACGTTAATTTCATGAAGGGTACAAGAGCTCCCAACACAAAAGTGAAACTGCAAAATGCCAGCAGAGGGCGATTTGAAAAGAACGACAGCGACACAAAGTGTTATAGATGTGGACTGATAACACAAAGCAGATGACTGTGGGGCAAAATCAGCAACTTGCCTGTACTGCAAAAAAAAAAAAAAAAAAAAAAAACTCAATATCCACGTGTTTGCAGAAAGAAAAACAACGCCATGGACTCCATGTTATGTGGGAGGCCAGGTGTTGATGTGCTACATGGATGATGTGGTCGTGTTTGCTGAAAATGAAAATGAGCTGGAGCAAAGACTGAGAAATGTTTTTCAAAGATTCCAAGAAAAAGGACTGACCTTGAATCAAGAAAAATGTTTCTTTTGACTTAAAGGGGGGGGGGTGAAATGCTATTTCATGCATACTGAGTTTTTTACACTGTTAAAAAGTTGGATTCCCATGCTAAACATGGACAAAGTTTCAAAAATTAAGTTGTATGTTTGAAGGAGTATTTTTGTTCCAAAAAAACCTCTTCCGGTTTGTCACAAGTTTCGGAAAAAAAATTTCGAGTATGGGTCTGTGTGACATTAGATGGAGCAGAATTTCCTTATATGGGTCCTAAGGCACTTCTGCCGGAAGAGCGTGCGCTCCCGTATAGCAGAGCACTGAGAGGCTGAGCAGCACAGGCATTCATTGATCAGAGCGAGAGCATCGCGAAAAGTCACAAAAGAAGTGTGTTTTTGGTTGCCAGGGCAAGACAACCCTGCACAGATTACCAAAAGAGAAACAGCATTAAGGGACCAGTGGATGGAGTTTATTTTTACAGAGCATCAACGGAGTTGTGCAAATGTTTTTGTTTGTTCCCTGCATTTCGAAGATGGTTGTTTTACAAACAAGGCCCAGTTTGACACCGGATTTGCACATCGTTTATTTCTTAAGGATAATGCAGTCCCAACGAAAAAGGGTCACGATCGTGTGTTGGAACCACATGCGGTGAGTAAAACTGCTTCAAATATCTCTGTGTTGTTAACTTAGCTATCGGCGCGTAAGCACATCAAGTAAACAACATGCGATGTTGTCATCAAACTGCCCTTTCCACATGTACAGCTTAAAAAAAAAAAAAGACGACATAAAGTGGAACTTAGTCGTTTTCCAAAACCGCTAAGCAAATATATACAGTTTCAGTACATGCCACATAGAGACACCATTATTATTATATTTTTTCTTCTGGACTACAAATGCCCTAGATATTGTTTGAAAGTGTTTTGATCTTTAATTGTTCATTAACACTTTACATTATGGCTTCATTAGTTAACATAAACTGCCAATGAAAAAATTATTCTGAACATTTATTAATCTAGGTATTCCAATATTTAATAACACATTGTTAAAATTGAAAGTTGTTCATTAACTGTGTTAATGAGCGAAAATGAACTAAGACTTGTATTTTTTAACAAAGATTACTAACTGTGACGGTGGGGTGAAGGAAAGGCTGGAAGCAAATGCGAGTAACAGTTTTTAATGAAAATGGATAAATAAACACAAGGAAACAATAAGGCTGAGAAGACGATACTCCGAGATGGTGGTGAGGAGGTGAGGAATCCGGATGATGACGGTGAGTAGGCAGCAGGAGAGGATGGCACAGGAACTGCGGGGAATAGAGCCGAAGGTAAGTGTTTGTAGCTGAGTGGAAGTGCGTAGAGTGGATGAGGTTCTGGGGAAACACAGACATCCAACGCTGACGACACTGAAGCTGACAAACAGGATACACGACAATAAACAATGATCTCACAAACACAAGACGTGAGACAACTGGGATGAGTAATGAGTGACAGCTGCTGCTGATGACAATTAGCGGAGACGCCCACAAACTAATCAGTGCAGACGCGAAACACACAGACTTCACCATATAGTGCAAACACCCCGAGATCACGGTTTACCAACCGTGACACTAACTTCTACAGTAAATGTAGCGATTGCTCATTGTTTAGCTGTGCATTTATTGAATGAGCACTATGCGATGTTCGAACTGATTACACTATATTTTATGTATTGCACTATATTTTATGTAAAATCATTTTCTATTTGTCTTAAATTCATTTTAAGTCAATTTTTAAATCATTTTCATTTTCAAGTTCTTAAATTGCTTGTTTTATTTTTGTGATTATTTTTCTTCATGATTTTTTTTTAACTTTCTTTTATGTAAAGCACTTTGAATTACCATTGTGTACGAAATGTGCTATATAAATAAACTTGCCTTGCCTTGCCTTGCATGTTACTGCATTAACTAAGGTTAACTAATGAGGTCTTATTGTAAAGTGATACCTATTGGTCTTTATAGTTCTTTTGCACTTTAATGTGTAAAACATTTAACTTTTATATATTTTTCTGTATTGATTTATTGTTTTAAATGTTTAGTTATTTTTGTTATAAGAAAAAAAAGTTATTTAACCTGTTAAACTGTATTATGACAAATTTTTTAAAACAAAATTTCAATACCGTGATAATACCCTATACCGTGTGTGACGAGTGGGGTTGGGGCCGAGAGACATGGGAACAGGAGCGAGGCCGTTGGAGTGATTGGAAATGAGCGACACCTGCTCGACCCACCTGTCTCGAGTCCCAGGGAGGAGATGGAGGGATATAAAACCGGAGCGACGACAGTGACGGACGAGAGAGGACCAGGCCTGGGTTTTAGTTTGTGTTTTGTCTTTATTTTGATTATTAAAACCTTATTTGATTGTCCGCCAGTTCCCGCCTCCTTCTTCCCGTGATCATGGAGTTTTAATTCATTACAACGTGATAAAAGCATTATCAATTAACCGTAACATAAAAATGTGATATGGGCATATCCCTAGTTCAGAGTAACAGTAACATTAAAGTGGTTAAAACAAGTATAAGTGATTAAAACAAAAGTAATTTGTTATTTGATGGTATGAGTTCTCTAATACTAACAAAGGGGAGGATGTAGTGTAGTGATATCGCGAGAACAGGGGTGAGTGATCGCGAAAGTTGAGAGAGCAGTCATGTAGTTGAGAGTGTATTAATAAAGTTGAGATAACAGCGATACAGACTGGTTATTCAGACAAACAACACAACAACTCATAAGACATGGGAAATACAGTTGCAAATGGACTTTCACATGTTTTTTCATTTGAAATGTGGCAGAAACTGCATTCGCGAACAGTGATGCAAAGATTTTTAATTGCATTTGGATTATATCACAATTTATGCATCCACATGTGAAAACGCAATTGAAAATACAATTTGCAATTGCTTTTGAAAAAAGTATTGAATATTGTTCCAAAGTATGAAGACCACATAAATATTTCAATAATATATGACTCCCTACGGCAATACAATGCATTAAAATTGCATGGCTGGGTCCACTAGCTTTAGAATGTCAAAACCTGTTTGTGACCCATCTATCCAGAACATTGCATTCCATACTGCAGTTTAGATTTTACACAAACTAACTGTGGCACATGGTTTTCACAATCAGTACAAACCTCCATGCTCATCCCTTAACCATTCAACTTTAAATATACACCCATACTGTATGTACACATAAAAATGTACAGTATATACAATATATACAGTAGAGGTTGAGGTAGAGGTCAAGAGACAGAGAGAGAGAGAGAGAGAGAGAGAGAGACCAGGGCTACAGAAAACAGTTGCATTTCAGTAACTACAGTGTGTTAAAAAATAATTAAATAAATATAAAAAATATACATAATAATGAATGAAAAAACGATACATAACTATATCGTTTATTATTTTTATTTAGTTTATGAAGTACTAAAATAACTAAAATATAGACGTATTAAAAATAAATAAATCAAAAAACACAAATAAAACAAAATTAATTTACTAAAAGTTTAACGTTAGTATGAATTAGGCACGTGTAGAAGGGGGGGTAGGGGGGTGGGGGGGGTTGGGGGCTCAAGTGCCAGCCCTTTTTCAAATTTATTTAAAAGTGCCCCTCTCAGACAAATAGCAATGATATTGTGGTCAATAAAACAAAACACATTTGAATTATAATTAACATGAAAATGTGTACAAAATATGACATATCTGTCAATCGGAGGCATTGCTATGAGTTGCGTGCATTTTGCTTGACTAACTCATATTCCACAGTTTGTTCGGAAACCTTCTTTCAGTAAGTGGGTCACCGGAAGGAAAAAACAAACTAAACAATATTGTAAACTTTTTTCTTCAACAATCAAAGCTAGTGTGTCGATTTAATTATTTTAGTACATTAAATAATTTACCACTGCCCGTTTGTCATGTATAATTCACCAACCAATCATGATCTGGCACAAGAAGAAAAATTTTCTTTGGACAGTAATGAGAAGTGGATCGGTCATTTTACATTCTTATTCATTAATCAGTTGAAAATTACATGGGACAGACACGCTTACATTTGTGGAATGATTCTGGATCTGCAGTTTGTCTCATTTTATAAATCAAATTACACCACTAAGAAGATGGATGCTAAATGACTACAAAAGCACTGCATAAAACCATGCTGGGCCAAAAGTTGCAATAATGGTAATCATTATTCCATGTATGGTACATAATTTACTATTTCACGAAACTATCATAAATAATGAAGCCCAAGTGAAGTCAGGCCAATCATGTGAAGTGTAGGCTGGTGAAATGGTGACATGAAAGGACTTTTAAGGGGTCATATGATGCTTTTTTAAAGATCATTATTTTGTTTATTTGGTGTAACATAATATGTTGATATGGTTTAATGTTCAAATGACATTACTTTTCAAAGATTGTACATTACTGTAGGTCCTCTATGACCCGCCTCTCTCAAATGCGTCATATTCATCTTTCAAAATAAATGTAAAGACAGTAAATAATGTCCTTAGTTTTACCATCAGTTCAAGCCCAAAAGGGTAACAGAGTCGTGATAAATCTCATATGTGTTTGCAGTACACAAGCCATGGTTAAAACAGCTGACGCCACTTTGATGTCTCTCTCTCTCACACACACACACACACACACGCACACACACATGAAGCGCAAAACAAGCAATAGCAAACACTTAAACTAATAACAAAACATATGTACAGTAGCTGATTCAGAAGCCCCAGATTGTTGTAGCAAAGTTAGAATTACCTCTCCTAGGTTCACAAAATGGTCGTCCATAAAATGTGTTGCTATTCAGTTGTAGTAATCTTAAAGATACCTAAATGCATATACTTTCAGTTTGATAAATAATATCTCTTTGGTTTTGAGAATTTAGTTTTTGCAACTTTAGGGGTCTTATCTAAATAAATAAAAAACCATGAATGTGACTGAAGAGGCAGATGATGATTGTCTTTCTGAAATGTCAGATCTTCATACCAACTATGATGAAGATCAGTTATATACTGTAAAAAGGGGTTAATGATTTCTTTGATGTAACCTTTGGAAGAAAAGTAAAAGTTAACGATTTTATTTTCCGGATGTGAAAAAGTTTTTGGCTTCAGTGATCAAGATACAAAGGACTGTCAGTTATGAAGAGTTAAGTAGAAGGAAAAGATTCAGTAAAAAAAAAAAAAAAAAAACTAAAAAAAATTTTTTTTTATTATTGTTTATTTATAAAGGAATCACAAGGATTGAGCTATCTGTCCCTTGTTGTCTTGTCCTCTTTGTTTTTCCCTTTTCTGTCTTCTTTCATGAGGAGCTTTAGAATAGGTGCCATTAACATAAATGGGGGAAGGAGTAGCAGAAAAGAGCAAGTTTAAATGAATACATACAAAATAAAAGTATTGATGCAACATTTGTACAGGAGATGCATAGTGATGTGAAAAATGAAGTGGAATGGAAAATGAGGTGGATAAGTGATTTATTTATGATTAATGGTAGAAATGTTAGTGGAGGAGTAGCTATTTTATTTTCAAAGACTATTTATATAATCACTGCTGCGTCTGTCAATAAACACAGAAAGAAGGAATTATAAGAAAGAAGTATAATTTTGGCTGTTCAAACAATTATAAATGGTTCTACTTTTGTTTTTATTAAAGGGGGGGTGAAATGCTCGTTTTCACTCAATATCCTGTTAATCTTGAGTACCTATAGAGTAGTACTGCATCCTTCATAACTCCAAAAATTCTTTAGTTTTATTATATTCATAAGAGAAAGATAGTCTGTACCGATTTTTCCCGGAAAAACACGAGTGGCTGGAGGCGTGACGTGTGGGCGGAGCTAAAGAATCACGAGCGCCAGTAAGCTTTGTTGAGCGTGTCTGGAAGCTGTGACACTATGAGGACAAAACCAACCAAAACAAACCATGGCTAACAGTCAGATTCAACGTATATTTATGATCCAGAATCAGATCCAGAGGCTGAAATTGAACAAGAGCAGCATCAGCAATCAGTCTCTATGTGGTATGTACTGAAACTGTATATATTTGCTTAGCGGTTTTGGAAAATGACTAAGTTCCACTTTGTCGTCTTTTTTTTTTTAAGCTGTACATGTGGAAAGTGCAGTTTGATGACAACATCGCATGTTGTTTACTTGATGTGCTTACGGGTAGATAGCTAAGTTAACAACACAGAGATATTTGAAGCAGTTTTACTCTTGCAGTTTGATGACAACATCGCATGTTGTTTACTTGATGTGCTTACGCGACGATAGCTAAGTTAACAACACAGAGATATATGAAGCAGTTTTACTCACCGCATGCGGTTCCAACACAAGATCGTGACCCTTTTTCGTTGAGATTGCATTATCCTTAAGAAATAAACGATGTGCAAATCCGGCGTCAAACTGGACCACCTTGTTTGTAAAACAAGCATCTTCGAAATGCAGGGGAACAAACACTTGCACAACTCCGTGGATGCTCTGTAAAAATAAACTCCATCCACTGGTCCCTTAATGCTGTTTCTCTTTTGGTAATCTGTGCAGGGTTGTCTTGCCCTGGCAACCAAAAACACACTCCTTTTGTGACATTTCGCGACGCTCTCGCTCTGACCAGTGCTCTCAGTGCTCTGCTACACGGTAGCGCGCGCTCTTACGGCAGACGCGCCCTCAGGACCCATATAAGGAAATTCCGCTCCATCTAACGTCAAACAGAACCATACTCGAAAAAAACTTGCCGAAACTTGTGACAAACCGGAAGGAGTATTTTTGGAACAGAAATACTCCTTCAAACGCACAACTTAATTTTTGAAACTTTGTCCATGTTTAGCATGGGAATCCAACTCTTTAACAGTGTAAAAAACTCAGTATGCATGAAATAGCATTTCACCCCCCCTTTAATATTTATGCACCAAATACTGGTGCAGAGAGGATACAAACTTTGACTGGAACAGTACAGTAAATTTTACTTTAGATAGAAATGGAGAAGAACGATTGACACATTTTAATGAAAACTCAAATTGGCTCCTGCACACCTGTATTAATCCTACATGAAACTAAGCCAAATGTGGTTCACTTTTCTTGCATATAGTCCAGGGCAGAAATCGTAATTTCATTGTAATAAGTATTTTTGTACTTTTAGATCTGTGGAATATATTTGGATTGTATTTATGTATTTGTGTGTCGTGCTGCCTGTGTCATCGGCAGTGTTTGGAATAACGGCGTTTAAAAGAACGGCGTTAGGTAACGACGTTATTTTTTCAGTAACGGGGTAATCTAACTAATTACTTTTCCCGTTGTTACAACGCCGTTATCATTACTGAAAGTTAAATGCGGTGCGTTACTATGCGTTGATTTAATAAACTATGCAATCCGAACGCACCCCTGGCTCACACACAGCGAGTGTGGAGGTGGGTTAAAAACGAGATAAGCGATTATGATTGACCAAGGCAGAGTCATGTGTTTTCATGGTAGCCAATCAGAGCCAGTGTTTTTACACACATGCCGGCACAAGCACCAGCGGCGCCAAACACACACACAGTCACACACACAAACACACACGCAGTAGCTACACAGAGATTCGCAGCAGTAGCAAAAATGGCGAGTCAGGAGCAATCCGATGAAAACTTGGCATTTTCAAGGTGGAGATAAGCGCTACTTCAAATTCATTGTGGTCAAAGGCAAGAACGCGCATGTAATGTGTACATGCAATGTGTGACACGCATCTACAAAGCTAGTGGCCCAAAACACTTTTCTTACAAAGATAATACTTGAAGTGCAGGATAAAACTATTGCTGTCTGTTGACGTGCAATAAATATCGAAAGTTATGTACCTGTCTGTTCTACTCATTTCAACTGACTTGTGAAAACTGCTAAAAAAAAAATGTAAAAAATATTTGACATATAGCAATATATATATATATATATATATATATATATATATATATATATATATATATAATTTTTTTTTTTTTTTTTTTTACAGTAACGCAAATAGTTACTTTCCCTGGTAACGAGTTACTTTTATTATAGAGTAGTTCAGTTACTAACTCAGTTACTTTTTGGAACAAGTAGTGAGTAACTATAACTAATTACTTTTTTAAAGTAACGTTCCCAACACTGGTCATCTGTTAACTGACTGACATGTCGTTGTGATCATAATATGTTGTGTGTTTCTCCATTATACAGTGACAGAAATTATTTAGAATTTCTGAATAGCTTATTGGGACAGAAATATGAAACAAATGGTAATTTGGTCTGTAATGTGATACGTTTGAAAGTTTATATAAATAAATATATATATATATATATATATATATATATATATATATATATATATATATATATATATATATATATATATATATATATAAACATTTCCAATACAACAGGGTTGACAGATTGACAGAATTACACAATAATTTATGACCGAATTGTTGTCAGTAAAACAGCCTTTCAACAACATCCCCAAAAGACAAAAATTCTTCAAACATTTCAGGATCTGCATCATAATCTCCTTAAGAAATTAAAGCTTTAGATCAAATGCACATGTGCACTACCATTTGTGCACCTCTTTTAAATCACAAACTGTTAACAAATTAGGTTAGATATATCCAATTAGATGGTAACTGCCATTAGCGTGACAGGTCATTTTGCAATTTAGAAGTAATTAAACTGCATACCCAGAAGGCTATGGTGTGTTCTTTAGTGCTACACATCCCTGCTTGATGCCTGTGCCCATTATAATCATACAGCACAAACGAGTTAACTTTTGTATCCAGCATCAAACATTCACAAAAAAAAAGAAAAAGAAAAAAAAAACATATCAGATGGCCAAACAGTCTGGACTGTGGTCCCCACAAAATTGTAACATTTATTACAGGTTCATCATGAGATAAAACATTACCCAACTATACTGAAGCACTGTGGTTTGACTGGATTCGCCTGAGAGCCCAAGGTCAAGTTTTGGAAACAGCATGTTATCAGAGGTAGGAAGGGTAAGCAGAGCAAATCTTCTCTGCAAGGTAAAGCCACTTGGGGTACATAACAGCCTTCAGATTGGAGTGGCTTGTCATGCATTCAGTCTATTTATTCTCCTCAGCTGTCTTTTAAATAATTCACATCAGTATCAAGTGAGTCCTGGATTTTTGTGGGTCAAAATGTAGTTATACAGTGATAATGGTTATTGATTTTCTGAAACTATAAGAATAGTAGAATAATTTCTTAAATTCTAACATCCTATTAAATGGCTTCTTGCATTAATTGTATGATACAACAGGGCAAAAGGTCCCCCATGAAAACATGTCCTTTTGATTTGACTTTAAATCCACAAATAGCAAGACCTGTTTGTTGTTATGCACTGTAAATTTAATTTGTGATATATGGCTGGACTAAAAGCATAATAACAATACTAGGACATTTTATGGAATACTTTAAGAGAATATGAAATGCCAATTAATCAATCAATAAACAAATAAAAAAAAAACATATTTCACATAATTAACAGACTGAGAGACGTACAGATCAATTTGCAAGCTTTATTTAAGGACGTGATCAAAACAGGTGAGAGTCAGACAATGGCAAAAGAGGTATATTGAGGGCAAGACTCAAGAGTATTCCAGTGAACGGGCGTGGTCAATCTCCAGTAAACAATGTTCAAACAGCGTAATCCAAAGTGTCAATCTGAAACACAGGCTATGGTCCAGGCGAGGGGTAAGCAGTATATAAAGAGTATCCGACTCTGGAAGATCAGCTGAGATGTGAAGAGACTCTGGAAGAACAGCTGTGACATAACTGGACTCATGACGATCAACTCTGACTTGACCCATGATGATCAACTGTGACTTGACTGGACTCAGGAAGATCAACTGTGACTTGACCCATGACGATCAACTGTCACTTGACTTATCAAGATTAGTTGTGACTTGACTTGGCTCATGACGATCAACTGTGACTTGATTCAGGATTGGTAGCTGTAACATAATGGGGCACTGTTGTGTTTGCCATTTTGTGAGTGTGCTCTAATGCAGCCCTCATCACATGAATGAGTGCAGGGTCATGTTCCTCCATGACACCCACAGTGAACGATGAACAAACAGTCAACAAAGAATAATTCATAAATTGAACAAGAGATGTGGAACGGGGAACCTCACAGATTAAATCTGATTTGAGCAGTTAATTTACTCCATCATGAGAAAAAACATATATCAATACACAGCCTGGCAAATCAGAATAACACACAATGTCCAGATACTCTTTAATATAGTCTTTAACTGGGCGTGTGCCCTTAAGGCTAATAACAGTTTTTCAATGTCCATATCTGGACAAATGGCGCACTCTAATCGATTAGCCTTTTCAAAGCCATGTCTGCGAACCTGGTACGGCAAACCCATTCAAATACACTGGAAGTGGGACTTAGAAACACTGGAAGTGGGACTTAGACTTAGAAAGGTCCCAGCGGCCACAAATTTGGCACATGGCCCCCTGAGCCCTCCCAAGCAAGGTACCAACAGCCCCGGGCCCTAGAGTAAAGGGAAATTTTTTGTGGCTCTCACACAATATCTCTGCTGTAGGCCTTTCTCGTCATCATCCTAATTAAAGAGATAGTTTACCCAAAAATGAAAATCATTTACTCCCTTTATGTTGTCTACACGTGATAAATCTGTTGGTTACCAGGATTCTTCAAAGTATCTTCTTTTGAGTTCTATGGAAAAAAAGTCAGGGGCAATTGATGTAATAATGTAAATGATGACATAATTATGGGTTAACTATACTTTTAAGCAGAGGTGTCAAGTAACGAAGTACAAATACTTCGTTACTGTACTTAAGTAGAAATTTGGGGTATCTATACTTTACTTGAGTAATTATTTTTCAGCCGACTTTTTACTTCTACTCCTTACATTTTCATGCAAGTATCTGTACTTTCTACTCCTTACATTTAAAAAAATAGCTTCGTTACTGCTATTTCATTCCGGATTGTTATCGTTCAGAGAGAGAGAAATAAAAAAAAACCCTATCCAGATAAATCGCGCCATCAGGATGGAGTGAATTTGATTGTTGTTGGATGAGAAGTATACACATATACCATTCCGACACCCTATTGGTCCATACGCGATCCATCACACCTGCACATGACACAAGTCACATCACACTGCATAGACAGTTTTGGGTTCGTTTATCAAAAAATATATTTCTTAAAAGTAGGTTGGAACCAGTAGTATCCGATCGCCTCAGAGTCCGTCCGCTTAAATTTCAAATGAAACCGGCGTCAGCCCGGTCTCCTCCCGTCTTTCAGCGCGCTCTTCAATCCGCCGACCACGGTGGAGCAGCGCGAGCTCAAACAGAGACAGAGGACACAAGGTGTGTGTTTACCGATAGATTGTTAGAATATCTGTATCTGTGAAGTTCTTTGTCATAAATACAGTTTACAAAAGGTCACGATCAGTCGGTTTCTCATCTAGTGTAAAGTTTTCGCTTGTCACCGCTAATCACGAAACAGCTGTTTCCTTACACTTATTTAAATATACTTCATTTAATCATACGTACATACACTACTGTGCAAAAGTCTTAGGCAGTATTTTCACTTAAAAGAATGGTGTTCGGCCAGTTATTTATATATTTTGCTGTAGAGTGTCACTGTCAGTATAAAATATCAGTTTACAATTCCAAACATTCATTTTGCCATCGTCAAACTGCTTGTGCATTCAAAATCGCACTAGATTATTATTAAAATTAATGGCAAACTACTGTCCTACTGACACATTGCAGCAAAAGATATAAATAACTGGCTTAAAACACGTTTTTTTATGGTGAAAACACTATTCTTTCTTTTCCATAAGACTTTTGCACAGTACTGTATTTTAAAAACGAGATTGTTGCTACTTTATAAAGAATGAGCATACAGTCATTCACAGAACTGATTTAAGACAGTGACAGACAGCACTCATCTGAACTAAATATCACAGTGAGTGACAGAGATACAGTAGAAACATTATGTGTACTTTTGTATTAAATAATGACCCAGATTGTGAAATACATTTATTAGCCTTAGATTAAGGGAAGCACAACTTGGGAAATGAGAGCATCCAAGGTGAAAGCTATGGATTTATTTTAAATATTTGTAATGTTCTTTAATGTTATCCATAGTTTTTTTTGTAGTTCTTTTTTTTTTTTTAAGTATCGGTTCAGGCACGTTGAGGCGCCAGTACCATTTTAAAAGTATCGAAAAGGCACTGGACCCTACTTAAAAGTTATTATTTATTTCTCACTACTGGCTCATTTGCCAAATGGGTGCTTTCTCTTCGTCCTCCACAAATTAAGCTACTGTAGGTAGTTGGGTAGTGAGACGTTTTAATAAATTATCGTTTGCGATTAATGACTCAAATGACAATGTTGTGATATCTAGGCTATAGAGCATCACAGTCCCACCCACAGCTGGTGCCGGAACTAAAAATTCAATGCAATTTCTGCATTGACATTTGGGGTATAAGCCATTAAAACGTAACCATACATGGTAGACTTAAAACCAGCTACGGCTGTACTAAGCAACAGTATATGCTCATATAAACGTAAAAAGATCATGGGGGCACTAACCTTGTTTTGATCTAAATGCCTTTTATTCGCGATGTCTTGGCTAAGTACTTCATTACCCACAATCCTGAACAATCCCACAATCCCACAGTGATGCATCTGATTGGTGGAGCTCGTATAACCGTCTGGTTAAACCCCTCGAAGGTCCGTGAAGACTGAAGATCATTAATAAAAAAAATAAAATAAAATAAAAACCTGTATTGCGTTTTTGCACGGTAGACTTATCAGTGCAATCATGATCTCCTTGGCTGCCATTGAGAGTTTTGCAGGGAGGTTGGTAACTTTAGTTAGCATTATCGTCCACTTTAGCTAGGCTACTGTAGCCTCCATATGAAATGAGTCATATCAAGCATTTTATAATGCCACTGTCAAAACAATATTTAGCCTAGACATACCTTTTTGTGCATTTACTGAACATTTGTGTAATGGCAACGACATGTGTTGACAACTGAGCAGTGATTGCAGTCAGATACAAAGCACTGCACCATTGCTGACGTTATCGTTAACCACTTTCACACACGCACACAATATAAAATACACGATGATAAAATAAAAATCAATACACAATAAATATATAAAACACTATTTATTTACACGATTAATACTGAAAGAACTGCTATTACTGCACATTCACTATATAAAATAAAATTCACTGGAGGAAAAAGTTCGCGCGAGCGGCCGTCATCAGATTTGGATGTCGCTCAAAAGGCTCGTTGCCTCGTTCGCAGTTGTGGCTTCAGTCGAATTCAATGGGGCGCGGTGGTTTATGGGATGAGTAGTTCCTGCGCTCTAAATGAAAATATGTACACAGTCTTGTACCTTTGACTTTTTTTGGATTTTGTCTTAATTTTTTCACTTGAAATGATATGTTATATGCTTATGAGTTCAGCCGTAGCTGGTTATCCTCACACATGCTCTAAAACTCTTTAGATACGGATTTTTCCGAAAGTGAATGGGAGAAATAAATGGGAAATTTACTTCCGGCACCAGAGCTCTCTCGGGCTGTGGGTGGGACTGTGAAGCTCTATATCAACTTTGTAACTCGTTACCCTCCGAACACTGGACATAGCAGACATATGTACCGAATACAAGAAGCTATCAATCAAGAAGGTATCAGGATTATGAGTTATTTTTCATTTTTAGTTTTTGAATAATCACTTAGATTAATCATTCATTTTGACAGCACTATAATGTTTATTGTAAATAGTCAACCACACAAGAGTAATTGTTTTTAGCCTGCACCAATGTTCTTGTCCATTGCCCTCACAGAGTCCTGCAGCTAAGCTTGGATGTACATTTACATTCCATTCAAGGTTATTGATGACATGCCTCTGAAGTTTGACTTTTTGCACCATAACAATACTTATTGGCAACTAGTCATCATATCTCTAGCTCTTTAATGTATTTGCATTGTACTAAAATGAGTTCATTTTCAATGGGCATATATGTGGCTGAAACAGGTAGCCTAGTGCCTCCCAAATTTTTCAACATGAACATTTTAATATAACATTATAGTCATTATGGCCTTTTGAAATTTTTTTTTTTGAGGATGTGGGGTAGTGCACAATAGGCCCTTGTGGCACGGCCCAAGCTTTTGTTCTTAATGGCATTTTTTTTCCTTACATTACTTTTACTTTTATACTTTAAGTAGTTTTTTAAACCAGTACTTTTACACTTTTACTTGAGTAAAAAGCTTGAGTTGATACTTCAACTTCTACAAAAGTCTTTTTAAACCCTAGTATCTATACTTCTACTTGAGTAATGAATGCCAATACTTTTGACACCACTGCTTTTAAGTAAATTAGTAGAAACATGTTTCACTAGTCATCACTGTGCATAAAAATAACAGTGAATGCCACAGTATAATGCTGGAAAAAAATACAGATTCAATACATCCATAGCTTCCTGTTGGTCAGTTTGTCTCTTCAGTTAAGATCCACCCAAATTGTTGCAGAAAACATTATATTGCGTAGTATAATCATGGTCAGTGCAGAGATGTACTTTAACTTACTTTCTCATCTACTTTTAAGAGCTCCTTGACAGTCCAGTCATAGAAGCATAATAAAAATGATGTCTACTGTCTGACTCCAAGCACTGCTCAGTGTTCACTGGTGTCTGAGGAACTTCTGCCATTTCTTCTGTGATGAAAGTTCTCTTGGTTACTACAGAACACAGGTTAAAATATATTTGTGGCACATTTAAGATAAAAATTCAGTTATTCCTGTATTCCTGGTCATTCAGCCTTGAACACAAATGTGACCTTTTGCAAGTTTCATTATAAACTTGCAAACTAAAATACTAAAATGTAAAAATGCATGCTTGTGAGAAATATTTAATCAAAAGAATCCCATTCATCCACATATCTTTGTAAATAAATGAATAAATTGTGATTTGTTTATCACAGCCCAGAGCACAGCACAGCAGATTGATGGAATTGCAATTCAGTCCTACAAATGGTGGCCTCACCACTGTGTGACGTCACATGAAACCCATAAATAGTGGGGGAGCGGGCAAATAGTGGGTTCATGGGTCGAGGCCCTCACTTTCACTTTCCTGCTTTCCGACAGCAAATGCAATGAGTTTGCTTCCTTCTTTTCTGAGAAGATCAATAATATCAGAAAGGAGATTAGCACATCCTCAAGTTATGCAGAGGTTAGACTGATTCGAGTCACAATTTCAAAAAGAAGTTACTATGTCTGGTTTTGAAGCAACAGCTACATTTTTGAAAAATAGTACAGCAACATAAATCATCAATCTGCTATCTTAACACACTTCCCACATCTTTTTTTTTTTTTTTTCAAAAGTGTGCTTAACTGTTTAGAAGCAGAAGTTGTGAATGCTTCACTTCTTTCTGGGACTTTTCCAAAATCTTTGAAAACTGCAGTTGTTAAGCCCCTTTTGAAAAAAAAATTAATCTTGATAACACCATATTGAGCAACTATAGACCAATATCAAATCTTCCTTTTATAGGCAAGATTATTGAAAAGGCCATTTTTAATACGCTGAACAACTACTTTAACACAAATGGATACCTTGACAATTTTTCAAGCTGGTTTCCAACCGCATCACAGCACAGAGACAGCACTAATTAAGATAATAAATTATATTCATTATTCAATGATATGCATTTGAAACTGTCAATTATAATATACTTCTAGAGAGACTGGAAAACTGGGTAGGGCTTTCTGTGATGGTAATCAAATGGTTCAGGCCATACTTAGAAGGACGAGGTTATCATGTGAGTATAGGAGAGCATAAGTCTAAGAGGATGTCCATGACATGCGGAGTCCCACAAGGCTCAATTTTTGCACCACTATTGTTTTGCCTGTATATGATCCCACTAAGTCAAATAATGAGAAAGAACCAAAATATCACATATGCTGATGATATCCTAATTTGCCTAGCCTAATCACCATATGATTACAGCCCCACTGACTCCCTCTTCCAATGCATTGATGAAATTAACAATTGGATGTGCCAAAACTTTCTTCATTTAAAAGGAGAAAACTGAAGTGATTGCATTTGAAAACAATGATCAAGTCAAGAATCTTTATGTGATTCTGGAGACAGACCTTAGTTTCAGTAGTCATGTCAAAGCAGTAACTAAATCAGGATAATGTAATCTCAAAAACATTGCAAGAATTACTCTGTAGATATTTTGTTTCCAGTCAAGACTTGAAGAAACTTGTTTATGACATTATCACCAGCAGGGTGGACAATTGTAATGGTCTCCTCATCTGCCTTCCCAAGAAAACTATTAGACAACTTGCATAGAATACTGCTGCCAAGATTCTGACAATAACCAAAAAATCTGAGCATTTCACACCAGTTCTCACTACATTGGCTTCCAGTTATATTTAGGATAGATTTTAAAGTACTTTCATTCATTTATAAATCACTCAATGGCATAGGACCTAAATACATTGCCACTTACGCTGGGGAATTTTATACCTTCTTCCTGAGGGGAAGAGTTCATAACAGGGAGTACATGAGACGGTTTACTTACAGGTCCTCTTAGCCTCATTCGATGTACATTGCTCATACAGTTTAAATACTGGGATAGTCTTTCAGTCCTATCATTTTCATAACAGTTCAAACAATACACAGTATCCTTGATTTAGATTTTACAGAAATATTACTATACCAGGTGGTCAAACCATACCTGATAGCACTCTCTAATATAAAATGATAAAAGAGATACATAATTTTCTTGTGAACTCCATAAAACCAAATTCTACATAGATAATACAGTCTCTGGTGAAGCCTTTCACAAACTTAATAAACATGGGTATCCCACATAAGAGATTTATCTATATGCACTCCTAAATACTTGTATGATTGCACCCATTTAATTTATTGATTGTGAACAGGCATATGATCACCCAATACCCTTAGGATCAAAGATATAATTTGCTTTCCTAGTGTTTACTTTTTAAAAATTAACATCACACCACTCAATGAATGAGTTGATCTCAGAATAATACACAAAAGATGTCACGTAAGAGAACACAACATCCAATTGCAAGTATAACAGTTTATTTGCCACAACGCAAAACCGCAGGGAACAAGAAAATAGAGCAGGTGAGTTGGTGAACAGGTGAGCTGGTGAGCTGGAGAGCTGTCTCTGTAACACGGAGACTGAGGCACTGACCTGAACCAACCCAGAGAATTCTCCTAGGAAAAGGCGTGGAAGCACACTGGGCGATCTCCTTGGCAGAGAGCAAGAAGAGTGATCTAAGGACTGAGAGCAAGACCAGCATCGACAACTACGAACAACAATCTGACAACATGCAGTAACAACCACAAGACAGATAAAGACAGGACAGAACCAGCATCAGGTGCAGCCATGCTGATTAGCTCATCAGCCCAAGGATTGCCGGAGCAATGCTGAATGAGCAATCAGACAGATAACGAGAAAACAGACATGCAGAATGAACACACAGATCTATGAACCGTGACAGTACACCTCCCCCTAGGAGCGCCTCCTGGCACTTCCTGAGGAACCTACCTGACGATTGTAATCATCGATAAGCGAATGATCCAATATGTCCCTAGCGGGAACCCATCTCCTCTCCTCTGGACCATAACCCTCCCAGTCCACCAGGTACTGAAATCCGCGTCCCCTCCGCCTCGAGTCCAGAATATGTTTTACCGAATAAGTGAGTTCCCCATCTAAGAGTTGCGGCGGTGGGGGAACTGGGACAGGCGGATTAATGGGGGCACAAAAAAATGGGCTTTAATTTGGAGACATGGAAGACGGGATGAATTCTCCTGTATGCAGGAGGAAGTTTGAGGCGGACTGCCACTGGACTAATAATCTTGATGACAGTAAACGGGCCGATAAATTTGGGAGCAAGCTTCTTACAGACGAAATGGAGAGGAATATTTTTCGATGAAAGCAACACTTTTTGACCAACGACGTAGACGGGTGGCTCAGACCAGTGGCAATCGGCCTGGGCCTTAGTGCACGCCCCCACCTGGAGGATGGCTTCTCTAGTCCTCCTCCAGGTGCGGTGGCACCTCTGGACAAAGGCGTGAGCAGAGGGGACCGCGACTTCCGATTCCATACTCTGAAAGAAAGGTGGCTGGTAACCTATGCTACACTCAAACAGAGATAGGCCCGTGGATGACACTGGTAAAGAATTGTGTGCGTACTCCACCCATGAGAGTTGCTGACTCCAAGAGGATGGGTTTTGAGACACCAAACACCGCAATATCCGTTCCAAACCTTGGTTGGCTATCTCCGTCTGACCATTATGCTGGGGATGAAACCCAGAAGAAAGAATAACAGTCACCCCTAACAAACGACAAAATTATTTCCAAAATTTGGAAACAAACTGAGGCCCCCTGTCAGAGACCACGTCTACCGGGAGGCCATGAATATGAAAGACATGATCAGTGACAGCAACCGCTGTTTCTCTGGCTGAGGGTAATTTGGGCAGAGGAACAAAATGAGTTGCCTTCGAGAACCGGTCAACCACGGTCAAAACTAACATGTTACCCTGCGATGGTGGGAGTCCCGAAACAAAATCTAGCGAAATGTGGGACCAGGGTATCGAAGGAACCGGCAGCGGCTGAAGGAATCCAGCAGGGGGTCACTTGGAAACCTTAGAAGTGGCACAGACAGAGCAAGCCAAAACAAAATGAAGTATATCCCGGGCCGTAGAGTGCCACCAGAACCTCTGTTTGACAAGAAATACTGTACGATTTACCCCTGGATGACAAGCTACTTTGGAACAATGGCCCCAACGGATGACCTTGGACCGTAATTCTTCTGGCACAAATAAACTACTCGGTGGGCATCCAGGCGGAGGTGTTACCCCTTCTAAGGCCTTACGGACCTTCGACTCGATCTCCCAAGTCATACCAAATACCACGATGTCATGTGGCACTATAGACTCGGGAGACAACGGGCGTTCAGATTTATCAAAAATACAGGACAAGGCATCAGGTTTAACGTTCTTAGAACCTGGACAATAAGAAATTGAAAAACGAAAACGACTGAAAAATAAGGCCCACCGAGCTTGCCTAGAATTTAACCTTTTAGCAGAACTGATGTATTCAAGGTTCTTATAGTCAGTCCAGACTATGAAGTGTTCCTCCGAACCCTCCAACCAATATTGCCATTCTTCCGAAGCGAGCTTAACTGCCAGGAACTCTCTATTATCAATGTCATAATTACATTCGGCAGGAGAAAAACTATGAGAATAATATGCGCAAGGGTGAACCTTACCATCCACGGAAGAACGCTGGGAAAGAACCGCACCAGCCCCCACCTCTGATGCATCGACCTAAACCACGAACTGACGGAAGGGGTCAGGGGCCACCAGAATGGGAGCTGAAACAAAGCAACTCTTTAATTTGCAGAACGCAGCTTCCGCCACGCTAGACCACCTGAACATCATCTTGGCGGAGGTCAGGGCAGTCAAAGTTGCAGCTCGTTGGCTGTAATTGTGAATAAAACGCCGGTAAAAATTGGCAAAGCCCAGAAACCTCTGCAGGGCCTTGCGGGAGTCTGGGGTTGGCCAATCTACCACAGCCTGAACTTTGTTGGGATCCATGCGTAATCCCTCGGATGATATGATGTACCCTAAAAAAAGAAACAGATTGTGCATGAAAAATGCATTTCTCTGCCTTGACAAACAGCACAATCTCTAGCAGCCTCTGAAGCACTACCCTGATGTGCTGAACATGTTCCTGGAGAGAATGAGAAAATATCAAAATGTCATCCAGGTAGACATATATGAACTGATCAACCATGTCTCTCAGCAAATCATTGACTGATGCCTGGAAGACTGCGGGAGCATTAGAGAGCCCAAACGGCATAACAAGATACTCAAAATGCCCCCGGAGGTATTAAAAGTGGTCTTCCGTTCATCACCCTTTCTTATGCGAACCAAATGATAGGCATTGCGAAGATCCAATTTTGTGAAAAAGGAAGCACCCTGCAGACTCTCGAAGGCTGAAGACATCAACGGCAAAGTGTAGGTATTCTTTACCGTGATACTATTCAACCCTCGATAGTCGATACAAGGATGCAGGGAACCATCTCTCTTTTCCACAAAAAAAAAATCCCCCACTTGCAGGAGAAGGACGGATGATCTTGGCTGCAAGAGAATCAGAAATATATTTCTCCATGGCCTAGCTCTCCAGTATAGAAAATGAGTATAACCTGCCTTTAGGCGGAGAAGTACCTGATAATAAATATATTGCACAATCATAAGGATGATGCGGAGGAAGAGAAGCAGCCCGGGACTTACTGAACACTCCCTTCAGGTCAAGATACTCCGCGTGCACGTTTAACAGATCCACATGTTCTTCCTGCAACACAGAACAAGACACAGAAAAGCAAGCAGACAACAAACATGATGCATGACAATATTCACTCCAGGATGAGACTGTGCTTATTTGCCAGTTTATATTGGGGTTGTGTAACACTAGCCAGGGGTGACCCAAAACCACAGGAGCCAAAGGGGAATCAGTCAAATAAAAAAAATGGTCTCAGTGTGGTTGCCCAAAGTGATAAGACTCACCGACTCAGTGGCATGAGTGATTGGTGGAAGCGACTGACCACAGAGGGCACTGACTGAGATAGGTGGACTAAGTGGAACTGCACGAATACCCAGCTTAGACGCTGTCCCACAATCCCAAAAATTACCTTCTGGGCCAGAATCCACCAGTGCTTTACAAGAGAAAATGTCCCGGCCCCTCCGTATTTGAACCGAGAGCAGAGTTACCGTGGAGGAGGACTTCTGAGTTGTGACTCCGCCCATCAGTAGCCTTCTTACTGACGGGCTCTGGTTTTTACCGGGCACTGTGCAGCGATGTGACCTGCGGCACCACAGTATAGGCACAGCCGCAGGTTCCTATCGCTGTCCTTCTCCTCTCGAGAAAGATGAGCCCTGCCCACCTGCATGGGTTCTGGATCGAAGCGGTGATCGGTCGTCTTCTCCGCCATGGCTGCAAACTGGTCACGCTGATGTAGTCTGGTGTCCACTCGGATGGCCAGATCGATCAATCCGTCGAAAGAAAGTGGGTAATTCCAGGGTGTAAATCTCCTTAATGATCCGGTTGGCCAATCCATGCCTAAACATTTCCCACTGCGCTTCTTGGTTCCAGTTGCATTCCACCGCCAATGTGCAAAACTCAATAGAATAATCCGTAACGGACCGATCTCCTTGGCGTAACTCCGCCAATTCCCTTGCCGCCTCCCTGCCAGATGCAGTCCGATCAAAAACCTTCCTGAGCTCCTCAGAAAACAATTGGAATGAAGAACAGCAATGGTGTCTTTGTTCCCACACCATTCTTCCCCAGAGAGCTGCTCGTCCAGAAATCAGAGTGATGATAAAAGCCACTTTGGAGAGCAATGTAAAGAGAGCAAGTGGTCAAAAATGAACGACATAACAGGGGCTCACCGGAATAAACAGTTGGAGGCGATAGACAGGGCTCAATGCGTCAGTTGGTGATATCCACAGGTGAAACAGTCAGAGGATTAAGCGCAGTGGGTTGTTGGGAAGATTCAGGTTTTAACTGTCTGACCTGAGTAGTGAGATCTGAGACCTGCGTGACAAGTGCCTGCACTGCACTACAAGTAGCCATGATTTGCTCCTCTTGCTGTGCAAAACGACTATTGCTGCTGGTGAGAATGTCTCTCAGGTCCACGATACTTGCTGGATCCATCTTGGTCAGATCGTTCTGTCACGTAAAAGAACACAAAATCCAATTGCTAGTATAACAGTTTATTTGCTACAACGCAAAACAGCAGGGAACAAGAAAATAGAGCAGGTGAGCTAGTGAACAGGCGAGCTGGTGAATCGGTGAGTAACACACAGACCATGAGGTACTGACCCGAACCAACCCAGAGAATTCTCATAGGAACAGGTGTGGAAGCACACTGGGCGATCTGCATGGCAGAGAGCAAGAAGAGTGATCTGAGGACTGAGGGCAAGACCAGCATCGACAACTACGAATAATGATCTGACAACATGCAGTAACAACCACAAGACAGATAAAGACAGGACAGAACCAGCATCAGGTGCAGCCATGCTAAATAGCTCATCAGCCCAATGATTGCCGGAGCAATGCTGAATGAGCAATCAGACAGATAACGAGAAAACAGACATGCAGAATGAACACACAGATCTATGAACCGTGACGAAAGAAGAGTCTGTTTTTTAAACTTGAAATTACTGTATCCTCCGAGTACAGGTGCATCTCAATAAATAAATTTCTTTCAGTTATTTAACTCAAGTTGTGAAACTCGTGTATTAAATAATTTCAATGCACACAGACTGCAGTAGTTTAAGTCTTTTGTTCTTTTAATTGTGATCATTTTGGCTCACATTTAACAAAAACCCACCAATTCATCTCAACAAATTAGAATACTTCATAAGACCAATAAAAACAATTGTTTAGTGAATTGTTGGCCTTCTATAAAGAATGTTAATTTACTGTACATGTACTCAATACTTGGTAGGGGCTCCTTTTGCTTTAACTATTGCCTTAATTTGACGTGGCATGGAGGTGATCAGTTTGTGGCACTGCTGAGATGGTATGGAAGCCCAGGATCCTTTGACAGTGGCCTTCAACTCATCTTCATTGTTTGGTCTTTTGTTTCTCATTTTCCTCTTGAAAATACCCCGGTGCCAGTTTGGTGAGTTTGCTGGCCAGTCAAGCACACCGGCAACATGGTCATTTAACCAACTTTTGGTGCTTTTGGCACAGTGGGCAGGTGCAAAATCCTGCTGGAAAATTAAATCAGTATCTTCAAAAATCTGGTCAGCAGAAGGAAGCATGAAGTGCTCCAGAATTTCTTGTTAAATAGTAGCAGTGGTTTTCAAAAAACACAATGGACCAACACCAGGAGATGACATTGCACAATCATCACAGAAAGTGGAAACTTAACACTGGACTTCATGCAACTTGTGCTAAGAGCTTCTTCACCCTTCCTCCAGACTTGAGGACCTTGGTTTCCAAATGAAATACAAAACTTTCTCTCATCTGAAAAGATGACCACTGTGATTGTTTCAAGAGCTCTGTTTCCTGTACTCCTTGTCTTAGTGTGAATGTAATGCCAAAATGAGAGGAAAAGATGCGTTTTCAACACGTATTAAAGGGTTCATATGATGCAATATCAGTTTTTCCTTTCTCTTTGGAGTGTTACAAGCTCTTGGAGAATGAACAAGATCTGTAAATTTGCAAAGACTAAAGTCTCAAACCCAAAGAGATATTCTTTATCAAAGTTAAGACCCTCCGAAAATGGCTCATTCGAACGCCCCCACAAGTTTATGTCACTATGAGGAAATATTTGTTTAATGTCGCCCAAATGTTCACGCAAAGAAAGATTCCAGCAGATAGTGTTCCAGCAGCCATGTCAGGGAGATATATATCTAGGCGAAAGCAAAAGTACAATATTTGGCCTTCCGAAAGTAGATGCATTTAGGAATCTTTAAGATTACTTACAACAGAACAGCAACACATTTTATGGACGACCGTTTCGTGAACCTAGGGGAGGAGGTAATTTTGACTTTGCTACGACAGTCTGGTGCTTCTGAATCATCTACTGTAAGTATGTTTTGTTATTAGTTTTAAGTATTTGCTATTGCTAAGTATTTGTCTGTTCAAATGCAGAGTTTTGCGCATCGTGTGTATGAAGTGTGTGTGTGTATGTATATTTTTAAAGCTGCACTTTTACTTGTACTTAAAGTACAAATTAAGCAAAATAATCTACTTCGTTACTTCTAAATCACAGTTTGTTACTGAGTACGCCTACAATTTGAATTGATATTCAAATTTTTGAAGGCACTTCAGCAGCCAATAAAAATAGCTGATCGTAAACCGACCAATAAAATCGCTGATATCTGAACCGGGAACAGCGCCGCTGCAGCGGGTGAAGAGCTGATCAGACAGAGATGGAACTCGGCGTCATTTATGCACTCAGAGCTTGGAGAAACAAACTACATGGTAGTGTTATCATAAATATCTATATTTTGATACCGTGTGTTACCATGTGTTGTGTGTTATTTACATTTCAAAGTATCAGTAGAATGCCGTTTCTTTGAAGTAATACATATTACCATTGTTCTTAACTGTAGACATTAAATGCAGTTGTTTTTAAGCAGTTTTTGACATCCTATCCAAGATGTGTTTAGCTAAAAAAAATAACAATACTATTACCACTCTAATATGTCTTGCAATATCTGTGCATGTAAAGGTTAAACGTGATCCTCTTGTTTAATATTCTCAGGGTCTGAATCCGGCTCAAATTGACATGACAATATTGATGCCATCTTAACTATACCGGAGCAGAGGGAAGTTGCTGCTTTGGGAAAGGGCAGGGCAGTACTGAAACACTGTCTGAGCTGTTCGCCAATCACTACATGCTGGGACAGCTAAACAATCACAACACATTTAGTTTTTCGGAAGGCAGGCCTTCATCAAACCCAGAACTAATCGAATGATAATGTAAATTATGTGATAAATAATGCATTTTCCGAACCACCAAGAATGAGAGCATGTTCTAGTACGCCTGCAAAAATGAAATGAAGACTTTATAAAAAGGAATAATAGGACCCCTTTAACCACTCCTATCCAATCAAGTTATTGAAGTTTGAAAACCCTGTATCATGACCACTAATTCACGTATTAAGACAATAAGATAAAAGTGGGTTTTGTTCAAAGTTGCTATTATCCCCATAGGTCTTTGATATGAATATTGTTTGGTTTTTAAATATCGCTGGCTAAAAAGTAACTAGTAATTAGTACTCTGAGTAGTTTTTGAGAGGGATACTTTGTAATTTTACTTAAGTACTTTTTTTGACAGCAGTAGTTTTACTTGTAATTGAGTATTATTTCAGCAACGTAACAGTACTTGTACTTAAGTACAAATTTTTAGTACTCTTTCCACCACTGGTAGATTTTAAGGGTGGACGGAGTCAGCCTATGCTCCAACCCCTGATGCAGAAAGTACAGCATGACTCTGATCACACATTTCCAGGGATCTTCTCCTGGAAATGATCAGATATTTCTTAGGTGACCTACCCCAAGAGTCAGTTGACACCATCACTTGCTGAAGTGATGGTGTCAACTGCCTCTTGGAGTAGGTCACCTAGAACCTCCACATCCTGTCCAAGGATCAGACATGAAGTTTCCAGAGGTCTGGACTTGGGTGCTTGATCTCTGAGTCAGTAGATCCTTCCTCATAGAAATCTGCAAAGAAGGGGCTATCACAAGGAGCATCAGTTCCAGGATCTTGCTCAGTGTCTGTCCAAGAAGACTCACTGGGGGAAATGCGTACTTGTGCAGGCCCTATGGTCAGCTGTGTGCCAGTGCGTCCATGCCAAGTTTTACGTAGGTCAGCGAGTAAACTAGCAGTAAGAGGTTTCTGGAGAGGCAAATAGGTCTACCTGAGCAGCTCCTAATCTACTTCAAATCAACTGGATTATCTGGTGATGGATTCTCCATTCTCCTGGGAGAGCAGCTTGCGACAGCTAGTCGGCTTCCCGGTTGTACAGGCCAGGAATTTGAATGGCACAAAGTGACCTCAGATGCTTCTGACTCCACAGGAGGAGGTGGCAGGTGAGTTGCGACATGCGATGGGAGTGTAGACCACCTCCTCTGTTGACGTACGCACTGTTCACAGTGTTGTCCGTGTACTAGTATGCAATCGCCCCACATTGCCCTTTGAGATGGATCAAGGCAAGGCGCATCACCAGCAACTCTAGGCAATTGATGTGCCAGTGTAGTTGGGGGCCCATCCAAACCCCTGACACAGAAAGCCCAGTGAATGTGGCTCCCCAGCCAGTGGTAGAGGCATCCATGTGAACCACAGAATGCTTGAAGACCTGTTCTGGGGCACTCCTGCCCAGAGAAACACCAGGTCTTACCATGGGGTGAAGGTTTGGCTGCAGGCCAGTGTGATTCGGACCCGATGAGTGCCGCACTGCCATGCCCACCTCTGGACTTGGCCATGGAGCCAGTGTTGAAGTGGTCTCATATGAAGAA
Source organism: Carassius auratus (assembly GCF_003368295.1). NCBI lineage: Eukaryota > Metazoa > Chordata > Actinopteri > Cypriniformes > Cyprinidae > Carassius > Carassius auratus. The sequence continues at coordinate 11,552,533 of NC_039244.1, read as the reverse complement.
GCACCAACAGTGTGACTGCTGCTGCAGCTGCCATATGCCCCAGGAGCCTCTGAAACTGTTTCAGTGGGACTGCCATCCTAATCTTGAATGTATTTAAGCAGTTCAACACCGATCGAGCACGTTCCTGTGTGAGGAGTGCTGTCTGATTGACTGAGTCCATCTCCATACTGAGAAAAGAGAACCCCTCCAGGGAGAGTTTGCTCTTTTCCCAGTTGGCCCCAAAGGCCCAATCGGCTGAGGTGCAAAAGCATCCGTCCCTGAGATTGGTTGGCAATGATCGACCAAAGGACACTTTCTGTGATCCTTTTGCACCACAGACCATTGCTGTGGTTTGCATCCAAAGGATGAGCATATAAAGTATGAGCTCCTGCCCTCCGGGCTCTCCCTGTCGCTAAGTTGCGGAGGCAGCCCTTGTTCTTCTGAGAACAGGGCATTCAAATTTTCACATTTCACACTCACAAAGTAATAGAAAATGGTAACCGGTGAAGGGCCTGGTTCAAGACATACAAGTCCAAGATCGGTAGTAACCCACTGCCTTTGTTGGGTACAATGAAGTAGGGGCTGTAAAAACCCTAGCTCCATATCGGCTCCAGGGACAGGCTCAATTACATTCTTAACCAGTAAGACTGCAATCTCCACATGCAAAACAGGAGCGTCGGCTCCTGCAAAACAGGAGCATTCAGTTTGTCAATGGCAAAACGGTATGGGTAGCCAGGTACCAACACACCACACAAGCTGGGTCAGCAGGATCACATACATACCTGCGGTGGGGAAGCGAGGTCCAATAAAGGGACCTGAAGAGGGGTCAGAATGTGCTATGAAACACTTACTTAGTTCCATGGTTTGGCAGAGGGTGCATGAGTAGGGCCTTTGGCGATGCCCTCGAACCACCTGCTGATCCCTGCTAGCAAGAGAGGAGGATGAGTGTGGTACAGTGTTGGTCCATCTTCAACTCTCCATGCCCTTTTAGAACCAAAAGACAGAGAAAACCACTCTACTGTTGAGATTTTTGGAAACCAGATTCTCCACCCAACACTCCTCTGGGGAATGGAGAGGAGAATCCTTCTCTCTCTGTATTCAGCGGGCTGCTGCAGCTGGTGAACAGGTGGAGGCAGCAGCTGCCAACCAGGCAAAAGGTCGGACTGCCTCAGTCTGCTCCTGTGAAGTCGAGAACTGCTGGGCCATGTTCTCTACTGCATCGTTGAAAGGCCAGTCTGGAACACAGGGACCTTGAGGAAGCTCTTTTAGAACTTCTGCGCTATTTTAGAACTTCTAGATCATGTCCAACCATGTGCAGGTCTCTCATGCAGAAGAATCTGCAGTAATTTTTCAGGAGGAGGCAGGTTCTCCACAGGCTGTAAAAGTATCGCTGGCCAGATGAGTATCTACAGACACGGGATGGAAGGCATGGTTCTCCCTGCCATGTTGAGGTGGTATTTGGACACAACTGCATCGCAACCAACCACTCCATCAGGGGGACCCCCGTATACACCCTAGCTGCACCACCGTCGAGGGTGGTGAGGGAGGAGGAACCAGCAGATTGGTATCCGACAGTAAAAGGTCCCGTCCATGACTTCGGGAAGAAAGGCACTGAGGCAAGGTGACGAGAGCTAGATTAAGGCAGAGGCAACGGAGCTCCACCCCTTTGAGAAAAAGGAGCTTGGCCCAAGACTCTGATATGATCATCATACCGCAATGAGAACATGACTCATCCACAAACACCATCTCAGTGTGTTAAATGCCCAGGCAAATGAGGCAGCAATTGTGACCAACACCCAGTGCCAGGTAATGATCTCATCCAAAAACACCCGGTTGATAAATTGTCTATAGCAAGACCCTTCATCATCTTTAAAAAGACGTGACGTGACATCTTTAAAAAGACACACCCTTAAATGCTCTTTTAGGAAAAAAATCTCCTTTAGCATGCTGAAGCCACAGGTGGGATGGCCACCTGCAACACAAACAGGGGGTAGTGCAACCTGATGTGTGCAACCCACTCAACACAGAATACTACCACAGCCTAAGTGCCTTACCGCAGACAAAAAGAGCTCTAAATGAGCAAACTGAACTCATTCAGTCTTCTTCTCTCAGCAGTGTAGTCAGGATGATGTAATCGCTCATCTCTGAAGCAAAAAGCTGAATATGTGCTGCACATGCTGCCTACTTATACTCACACTGTAAGCAGTGGCTGCTAGGTGCAATAATAGCATGCCAATGTGCAGTGGGTCATTTAGTTTACACTCAAAGTGTATTGGTCTCTCTAAGTGAGATCACAATTTGTCGGTCATCCGACATGACATTGAGAGTGACCGACTGCAAGGGAACATTTCTTATTATCCATGATGAAAACAGATGGTCTTATTATTTTTTTTGTGGAAACTGTGATATATATATATATTTTTTTAATTCTTGATGAATAGAAAGTTCAAAGAATAGCATTTATTTATACATTTATAAAAATAAAAAATAAACTTACTGACCCCAAACTTTTGAAAGGTAATGTAGTTATTTCTTAATAGGCTTTTTACAATAACATTTAGCCAAAACATCTGTTTGTTTAATTATTAACTAATTAAATATTATTTTTAGGCCAAAAAATTGGTCATACCAGAAAAAAAAGAAAATTCTGCTGAATTATTCCTAATTATCCCTCAGGAATTCACAGTAGTTCTGTTGTAATACAATTATTTTTATTTTTTATGATAAACTAACAAAACAATTTTGTTCAGTAAATTTCTAGTGTGTTCTCAAATGGCATATAGTATGTAAACATACAGCTCAAGTTTCCGTGTTCATTAATAAGACCAAACTCAGTTTGCCATGACATACTCCTGTGGAGGGAGCTATTAATCACAGAGCCAGTTCTTGTTTACTGTGAAGTTTTTCTTCTTAGTGTAACCAATGTTTTGCATACTTAACCATTCGGTCAATATGTTACCTAGAACCAGCACATCACTGCAGCAACAATTAATTAATGGCTGTCTAGTTACACTTTACACTGTGGTGAATGTGACTTCCTTTTAGTGCTGAGAAGCAGCAGATAAAGCACCAAACTAAATTATCTTGGCACACAAGCAGCATGAGTTTAAAAGAGTTTCTAGACAATAAATAAATAAAAATTAGAAAAAAAGTTCACATAGAAATTTCATGAGTTAAAGCAGTTAGGAGGCAACTGTGAAATATAATTTTGGTAGTGGTGTGCATTATTAATTTTATGCATGTATGTATGCTTATATGGTATGATATATATATCAGGGCTATTCAATTGGCGGCCCTTGGGCCGAATGCAGCCCGCCAATCATCTTCATCCGGCCTGTGAGAAGAGTATGTATAGATAGCATTTTTGCCTTGAATTGTGTTTGCACTAATTAAGTTAGCTTGTCCACAAGGTGGCAACACTGGCCTGGGTCAGCCGGAAAAGAATAGGAAGAGACGGAACAGTGCCAAGTCCGTGGTTTTCCAGTGGAATTGGGCTACTTTAACAATGTTGCAAAGGGTTGTTTTTCATGTCCGTTGGTTGAAGCGACTCTAAAATAATATTTATCCCCTGGAATGTGAAATTAAGCAGGGGAACCCTACCCAAAAAAATGAGATTTTTAACTGGGGACCCCCTCGAAATGCGACTGGGCTAGTTTTGGGCTTGTTTTGAGTAGCGTTGGGAGGGTTTTCTTGTGAAAACCTGACAACAACTACAAACTACCACAGAACACAACATCAATAGATGGTGGCGTTGACAAGAGCTTGTGTTAGGGAGTTATGAGATATCCACAACTCTAGTTTAAAACAAATATAAAGACAGTGTTATCGTACATGACGCTGAAATAGTGAGACTGGACGAAGGTGATTATCAAATGCAGTAGCTATAGTTTGAAAGTCTGCTGAAAATTCGGCTGAAAGTATATGCTGGCTAGCTGCTTCAGACAAGCGTGCCAGTAGCACTTCAAACGACAGAAAAAACACAGACAATTATGTCAAAATACACAGTTTTGGCATGTTATTTTTTTTAAACATGGCCTTAAATTTGTTATAAAGTCCAACATGATTGTAAAGAGCTGGGAGAAAACCTGATATGTGTCAGATACCTCATGCACGTCAGATTTTAAAGAGACAGCATTGCTTTTAAAGTTAAACTTGCTGAGGTCTGTCATTGATGGAAATCACAGAAACGAAAAAGAGAAATCACTCGACTGTTCTAGTCACTGATTAACTTTTCTTGCTTTAATAAAGATCAATCTATATAGTTTATGCATATACAATCTTTAATTTATGTGAAGATTATTTTACATTCAATCAAAATAAAAGTTGTTATATTTTTCAGAGCCTAGTAAATAACACTTAATAATTATACTGTAATGTTGAATGGCTATAATTAATGGCTAAAATTGAGAGGATGATGCGTTTAATAGACATCATCAGCAGTATTATCAAAATATTTGTTAATAAGACTTTGCAAAGAGATGTCATCAAATATTTAAAATATGCCATTTTTAAGTTGTTTTTACATTCATTTGGAGGTTCAGTGTGAAATGATGGCAATATATTAGCAATCAATTAGTCTTGATTAATTACAGAAAATGTGTGATTAGTTTTATTCTGTTATTATTATTTTTTATTTTTTTGTGCATGGTCTTATACATAGTATTGCAGAAAATGTACTAATAGCAGTCATCCATGATTAATTAATTAAGCAAACGTATGAAGTAATACATTGCAAATTCCTGTTGGAATGATTAGAATTCACCAACAAAAAGTGACATAGCAATGGTGAATTTGATCGCACCTTAATATGCTGATTTTTAAATAAATGAATAGATAAATCATTGAACACATTTATTTATTTATTTATTTTTACATTACAAATGTCTTTACCATTACTTTTGTTTGATTTAATGCATCCTTGCTGAATAATTAACTCTTGAATGGTATTGTGTCACAGTTTCCATAAAAATATTAAGAACCAAAAACAGTTTTCAGCATTGACAAAAACAAGAAAATTTTTTGAGCAGGAAATCAGCATTTTAGAATGATTTCTGAGGGATCGTAATGGCTGCTGAAAATTAATCTTTGACATCACATAAATAAATAATATTTTAAAATCATTAACATGTAAAACAGTTATTTTACATTTTAATAATATTTCTCAATATTTTAGTTTTTACTGTATTTGTGATCTTTTTTTTTTTATTATTATTTTAATTTTTTTATTCCTTTTGGCCACCAATGTAAACATACTCGGTATATTCAATATGTAAGTGGTATCCACTAACAGATGATATATCTGAATCTCCCATGCTCAAGCACATGACGACACTTTTAGAACAATCTCTGCTTTACAGCATTTGTGTTGGTAGTTTGTTTTGGTCTGTTCTCTTGTGTATTTCCGTTTGAGTTTGAACAGCTGCGTTTCAGGTTTGTTTATTTTTCTTTGACAGGCCTGACTAACAGAAGCACTTTTTTTTTTTTTACTGAAAGAAGGCCATTTGATGAGCATATGAGCATTTTTTTATCCCCTAAAAAAGGGGGATTCTAGGTGCAAAATGCCTTCCTGATTTAGTAGCGGCCATCAAAAAGAAGCAATATGCTGAAAACGATTAGTTTAGCCAGGATTATTTCGCAAAACATCTTATGCGAGTTAGTGGCTTTTTGCCAGCATTTCTGCCTTTTATCAGCAAAATATAATTATGCCTTTTCTTCTCCAGCCAACAAGTTTCTTTTATTATGTTTAAACATGCAAAGTTCCATCCTATTCAAAGCCTTGAGAATCATTCCCTCCTGTCCAAACATTGGTCACGTAATACACACTTTGTGTTTCACAAAGCAGTCTGCAGAGTGCTTGTATGAAGGATTAATTCCTGCTGCCAATCCTGAACACCCAGGGAGGATAGACCTCCAGAGCCTAGCTCTCACCTGAAGCTGGATATCATTATTATCCAGGATAAAGCCTGAGCATTAACCACCAGAAGGAATTTCTTGATTGAGTATTGACAATTCGCTGCTGCCTGCAACTTTTTTAATTGACTTGTTGTTAGGTGATGCCTGTCAAGGGATCAGTTGAGTAGATGACAGGCGAGTCTTTCCCCACCCATTAATATTTTTTTTTTTTAATTGCTGGTTAAGATTAGAATCCATGGGAGACTTAAATTATTAATTCAAACAAAAATAAACATAATTTATACTATAATTTACTCACTCTTATATTGTTGCAAACCTGTATGACTTTCATTCTTAGGTTAAAAACAAAAGGAGAAATGCTGAACAATACACTGGTTAATTTGTCCATACAATTACTGTACAATGTATGGGCACTAAAGCTTTCAAGCCAGAAAAATGTTGCAAAAGCACCCAAGCCAAAAACGTCTTGGTTACGTATGTGACCCTCATTCCCTGATCATGTTGGATGACCGACGAATTGGGTATTAAAAAAAAATCTAATTTCTCGAGTATAGTTAAATTGTGGTACTTTTACTTTTACTTGAGTAAAATAAAACTAAAGCATTCCACTTTGCTACATTTATTTTTTACCAAAAGTACAAAGTACAAAAAATAAAAATAGACAAAGCAGCGCCAATTGATGGGCACTTTTCAGCTGCTGGGATGGAGCCCTGCGCTTTAGCTAATGACAGACAGGTCAGACTAGTATGCAAAACCAATTAAAACTTCCAGTTCGGTTGCAGGGACAGTTCATTCAAACCGTGCTTTGTTTTGACTGTCAATCACCTGCGTTTTTTCTTGTGCGTTTTAAATAGCTCACACATGCTGCTTTGTGGCCCTTGTTTCTGGTTAATAAACAAATTAATGCTATTCTAAAGGTTTCCTTGGTTCATTCTGCTTATCCTTTTTACCCAGTAGTAGAAAACAAATTTAAGTGTTGCTCTCTATTCCCTAGTTCCTTTTAAGGGTAAGAGCAAGGAGCAAACACAAACAAGTTTCCGGACAGCACATTTTACGAGTTTCTGATGCCCTCCGGTGGCCATGACAGGGGACTTGAGCCCTCCCTGGGCTTACATGAGGATCTGGGGCCTTCCCTGGGCTCAACTAAGGTTCTGTAGCCCTCCCTGGGCTAAACGGGGAATCAAGAACCCTCCCTGGGCTTAACGTGGAATCAGGAGCCCTCCCTTGGCTTAATGGGGGCTGGAGCCGACATTGGAGTGAGATCTGGGACTGGAGCCGACATTCGAGTGAGCTCTGGGGCTGACAGGCTTGACTTTAAAGCTGCCGACATGCTTGTCTTTGAAGCGACCAGCAGGCTGGAGTGAGACGTGACCGGTGAACTTGACAACGGCACAGCTGGCAAGCTTGACTTTGGTGCAGCTGGCGGGCTGCAGTGAGGGTGGGTGGGCTTGACAACGGCGCAGCAAGCAAACTTATCTTCGCAACTCACAACAGCTCACCAATAGTGCTGTTTCAGGCCCAGAATTTGAATGGCACAAAGCAACCTCAGATGTTTCTTACTCCCGAGGAGGAGGTGGTGGACAAGTTGTGACTTGACAATTGATGTGCCTCTGTAGTTGGGGGCCAGTCAAAACCCACACACTGCAAGCCTGTTGAACACAGCACCCCAGCCGATGGTAGAGGCATCCATGTGAACAACAGCATGCCTGGAGACCTGTTCCAGGGGAACTCGTTCCCGGAGAGATGCAAGGTCTGACCAAGGGGTGAAGGATTGAAACAACTCTCCATGGATATCCTCTCAATGGAGAGTTTGCTCTTTTCCCAGTTGACCCAAAGACCCAACCGGCTGAGGTGAAAAAAGTACCAAGTCCCTGTGTGTACAAAACGGAGACTGAGCTAGTACAAGCCAGTCATTTAGGTAGTCATTAAAGCAGCCTTTCAGAGGAAGCTTTAATTCTTTAAGTTACCTCTGCAACTTACATAAAGACTCAGGGCGATAGGGGGAACCCGGAGGGCAGGACCTCTTACTGATACGCTCATCCTTAGCATGCAAACCACAGCAATGGTCTGTGGTGCAGACAGGGCTGGGGAGTAACAAAATACATTAAAAGGCATTACGAATTTAAAATACAAAATATGAGTGTAGCGGGGGAGGCGTGGTTCAGTGAGGTCTGCGGCGGGTCTCCATCCTCTTTACATGAATGAACTTTGTTACAATGAGTAACTGTATTTTGTTATAATTATATTTTAAATAAGGGGTAATCCGATTACAGTTAAATTTGAAAAGGATTTTAGATTACCAGTGATTACTTCATTTTCATGTAATTTATTAATTTAATATTTGAGTAAACAGTTTGGGGATTTCAACCTATACCGCCACTGATTCTCCATTGAAACAAAAAACTGCATGCAGCAGCTGTTCATTTAGAAAAATAGTGAGCATGCATGCATGCTCATCATCACGACACAAACATTCTCCTAGAATTCACACTTTGCATTCAGTTAACAGATCTATATATTTAACGAAACCAGTGTGGAAAACAATGGTTAACAAACTGGATAGATCTCAGGTGCAGGGCTCGTAAAATCGCTAGCCAGACGTCCCGGGGCTGTTGTGTTTTCTATCTTTAATAGTAATGCTTTATGTGCTTTACAGATTAACTTGAAGTCTTTATTCATTTTGAAATGTTCAATAATAGATCATCTTTTACTTGAAGAAAGTTCATAATCTGATTCGTGAACAGATGATTATTTTGAGTCAATCTTTTAAAATAATAATTTATTTTGTTTAACGAAACCAGTGTGGAAAACAATGGTTCACAAACTGGATAGATCTGAGGTGCAGGGCTCCAATCACGAAAAGAAGATCAGTGGGACATCGACGTGGAGTGATGGAATGAGAGCGAGCTCGTTTGACTAGCCTCTCGATTCCACAGATGGCCCAACAATCACACGCCCCTTAGGGATAATGGGAATGTGTGACTCGGAGCCCTCAGAGGAATCAAAGAGGCGGGACAAAACATCAGGCTTGACATTCTTTGAGCTGGGTCGGTAGGAAATTGAAAAGTCGAAACAGGTAAAAAAACAATGCCCAACGAGCCTGACGGGCACTCATCCTCCTGGCGGAACAAATATATTCCTGTGATCTGTCCACACTATGAAAGGAACACAGGAACCTTTCCAGCCACTTACGCCATTCACCCAGCGCCAGGCGAATAGCGAGTAGTTCACGATTGCCCACATCGTAATTACGCTCAGAGGGGGATAACCGATGTGAGAAATAAGCGCAGGGGTGGATCTGACCATCGGAGGCAGATTGCTGGGAGATTATGGCCCCAACGCCTACCTCTGACGCGTCATCCTCGACAGTGAACTGTCTGGAGGGGTCGGGGGTCATAAGGATGGAAGCGGACGTGAAAAGGTTCTTAAGACGGTCGAAAGCCCTCCGGGCAGACTTGGTCCACTCAAAACTGGACTTGACAGAAGTAAGGCCGGTTAGAGGCGCGGTGACCTGACTGAAGTTACAAATAAAGTGTCTGTAAAAATTAGCAAACCCCAAGAAACGCTGCAAGGCTACATGAGAGTCAGGGACTGGCCAATTAATAACCGTCTTAACCTTAGCGGGGTCCATGCTAATGCCCTCCCCTGAAATGACAGACCCCCAAAAAAGTGACCGAGCGCGCATGGAAGGAGCATTTCTCAGCTTTGATGAATAGTCTATTCTCGAGAAGCCTTTGAAGAACATGGCGAACATGCTGGACGTGCACCTGGAGGGAGGGTGAGAAAATAAGAATATCATTGAGGTAAATGAAAACAAAAATATTGAGCATGTCTCTAAGACATCATTGACCAATGCCTGAAAGACGGCGGGGGCCTTTACAAGCCAGAGATCGGCTGAACACCATCCACAGATCGTGATACTCCTCCGGCACCCCAGACAAATCACCTGGGTCCTCCTGAAAAACAGAGATAGAGGATACAGGAGGGATAGCAGAGGTTAAACTGTCAACATGACAAGAAACGTTCCAAGATACAATGGTAACCTTTATCCAGTTTATCTGAGGGTTGTGCTGTATTAGCCAGGGGTGCTCTAAAACTAACTGGAAATATGGGGAATGAAAAATTACTGGTTAAAGTTAAAGTTAAAGTTACCAGAGATTGTGAGAGTTGAGGGAGGAGTCTTACGACTAACCCTCAGGAGAGAGCTTCCGTCTAGAGCAAAGAGGGGAGAGGGTGCGTCTAACTCCTTCAGGGGAATACCTTGTGCGCGAGCCCAAGACTCATCTATGAAATTGCCCTCGGCTCCAAAGTCAATCAGGGCCCTGCAGGAGGTATAGGAACCAGGCCAGTGAAGATGTATAGTGAAGGTGGTGCAGGAGTTAGGAGGAGAGACCAGAGTGGTTGCACTCGCCAGTAGCCCTCCCCTTACTGACGAGCTCTGGCTTTTAACGGACATGCGGAGACAAAATGCGCAGGTGAAGCGCAATACATGCAGAGACGATTGACAACTCTTCGCTCTCGCTCCGTCGTGGATATGCGGATGCCGCCCAGCTGCATGGCCTCGGGTTCTGAGGAGGAGAGTGGAAGGGGATCGGCGGGTGGTGAAGCCAGTAGAGCAGACTCCAGACCTCGAGCGCGGTGGCGGAGGTCGAAACGCTTCTCGATCAGTAATGCAAGGTCATTCAGTGAATCCAGACGAGTAGGGACCTCCCTGGACAAAATCTCATCCCTTACTTCACTGTTGAGCCCCTCCAGAAAGTGAGCGAGCAGCGCGGGCTCATTCCAGCCACAGGAGGTTTCCAATGTGCGGAACTCGATAGAAAAGTCTGTAACAGAGCGCTGACCCTGACGAAGAGAAGACAAGAGGCGGAAGGCCTCCTCCCCATAGACAGACCGATCGAAGACACGGATCATCTCCTCCTTGAAGAGGGAAAAGCGCTCGGTGCACACGGCCTTGGCCTCCCAGACTGCCGTCCCCCACTGGCGAGCTCGTCTGGAGAGAAGAGAGATAATATAGGCGATCCTTGCCCGGTCTCCTGAATAGGTTGACTACTGGAGGGAATACACAACCTCACATTGGGTTAAAAAGGAACGGCACTGGGTGGGCTCACCGGAATAACACCGCGGGTTATTAATTTGAGGCTCCGTGGAGTGAATAGATCCGGACAGGGCTGGCGGATTGAGACAACACTGGTGGAGCTGCTTGGTGAGATCCGTCACCTGTGCGACCAGGGTCTCCACGGTCTGTCTCGCGGCCGATAATTCATCCTCGTGCTTGCCCAGCATAACCCCCTGGATCTCGACGGCCGTCTGGATCGGATTCTCTCTTGCTGGGTCCATAGCTGGCCAGATTATTCTGTTGTGAGGAAAGAGGACCAGAGAGAGCAATTCGCGGAGTAGATACAGTCTTTAATAAAAAAAAAAAAGGAATAATCTTGCAAGGCAGGTAGGGAGGAGAGGGAAAGAAGTAGGAGTGCTAATCAAAGGAGAAGGGGGAACAGGTGCGGGAAGCCAAGTGCAAAGAGTAGCGCAATGAGGAGCAGCTGAAGGAGATTAACAGAGCAGAGGAAAGGTGATTGCGAAATAGGAGAGGAAGATGGAAAGAATCTGAGTGAACAGGGAGGGAGAAAGAAAAGAGCCACGGTCATGACATATATTGGATCCATGCACTCTGTCTTAAAGGGGTAGCAGCCTTTAAATACCTGCTGTTCCATTAGTGGCACCTGCTGTCAGAGAGTGACATTTGCATCTCATTCACAAGGGTAAAATTGGACCATTCTGTTTTTACTTCAATTTTTTTTAATTACATAATCCAAATAACATGTATTTAGCATCTTTTTTTTTTTGGATAGTAATTCAAATGTTTTTCTCTGTTTTAAAATAGAGCACAGACCAATTTTTTGTTTAAATGTAGATATTGCTATTAGTATTAGTGTGATTTTTTTAAATTTGATTTAGGATTTGTCTTAAAATTTCAAGTTAGTTTTATTATTTAACATTTCAATTTCACAAAGAAATATTCATCAGTTTGAATTTTGTCTAATTATAATAGGACACGTTTTCATTTATAATTAGTTTTAAATCTCATTTTGTGAAAAATAAATAAATATATAAATAAATTGTAAGAAAATTGTATGGTAATCTGTATTATGAATTTTATCGCATCGTAAGTTTATTGAATCGTTACATCCTGATATGCTACTAGTTTTTGCTGACCATGCTGATTTGTCCATAGTAAAGTTTGCTGATGTCTTTTTTTTATTTTATTTCGGGCTAGTTAAATTCATTTTGGGCTACCAAACCCTGAAGAGTGCCTGGGGACTACCAGGGATTTTGAAATTTTGCAACCCCTGAGGTCTGTTTTCCAAAAGCATCGTAAATAACAACATTGCTTGCGACAATGGGAAAACTTTCAATTTTGACTTACTGATTATTTTGCAACTCTTTTTCCCTTAAAATTGGTCCATTCATTAAACAAATCTATTGTATAACTTGAACAACTGTGCCAGTTGTTTTGGCTACTTTTATTATGTGTTTGGTGTTTCTGGATTTGTTTTGAAGCTTGGAATGCAGCATGAAATGGCATTGGAATCCCATTCATTTTATTCAAATAGAATTTATATTGATTGGAACATTTAAATGACATTACATTTTTTTTTTTTTGTTCATAGAAATTATGTGGAAAATTGATGTTCTTAAAAAGAAAATGTAAAGAAAACACAAATCTTACTGCTGGTAGATGTCAGAAAGCATGAAAACAAGACATCAAGTTAATACGTTCCTTTGTGTTACAAAGCTTAAGTATTTCAAAGTATTCTGAAGTAATGGAATAATCTAACAAAATATGTTACTGATTACTTTTTAAAGCTTGTATTTTGTAATCTGTAGTGAAATACATTTTAAAAGTAACCTTCCCAGCCCTGGGTGTGGATGGATCTACATGTGAAAGTGCACGTCCTTCAGGTCATTCACTGCAAACCAATGTCGAGGATGGATGCACCCAAAGATGCATTCCGGCATCAAAATCTTGAACAGTAACCGATGAAAGGGCCCGATTGAAGATACGCAGGTCCAAGATTGGTTATAACCCATCGCCTTTCTATGCCACAACAAAGTAGGGGGTTGAAAACCCCATCTCCATTTCGGCTGGAGGAACTGGCTCTATCACATCCTTCGCCAGTAGGACAGCAATCTCCACACACAAGGCAGGAGAATCAGTTGTCTTCACCAGGAGAACTGAATTGCATAGCAGAGTCTTAGGAAGCAATAGCCAGGTCCTAGATGCTGAGCAAGTGACTCCAATGGAACTACAGACATACCTGCAGTGGGGCTGCTAGGAAGAATGCAGGGACCTAGCCCGTGCATCTCATAGCCAGTACGAGGCTAGGTCTGAGTGTGTGTAACTCTTACCTGTGTCCGAGTAGTGACGAGAACATCAGACCACCTCAGTCTGCTCCTGTGCAGCGGATAACCGCTGGTCATGAGCCCTATGTGACCATATGTGTGTATTTTTCAAGCTCTAAATGTATTGCTTTACTAGTATTTATGTGTATTTAAATGTCTGAAACCTACAATATGCATTACGTGGTTAATATCACTGCATTGTTGTGATAATATAACAAGAGCAGTGTACGTCTCCCTCTGGCTCTGCACCAGCCAACGGGCGAAACCACAGTTTGAATTTGGCATTTATGCAACATCACTAAATGTTCTGAATCCCATATGTGGGACCATACTCCCAGGGGCACGGAAATAAAAATCCCATATGTGGGACCGTACCGCTCAGACAGTTACGGGAAAAAGCTCTTTTAGCGTGCTTAAGTGCACAGGGGAGATGTTCACCTGCAACACAAACAGGGGGTAGTGCAGCCTGATGTGTGCAACCCACTCAACATGGGAAGACCACCACCACTGAAGCCAACATGAAGAGCTCTCAAAGAGCGTGCTGAACTCCTCTCAGGACTCAGTAGAGTAATCAGGAGCAGAACGATGTGATCGCTCATCTCTGAAGTGAAAAGCTTAATATGTACTGCACCTGCTACCTACTCATGCTGTGATAATATGCAATAACCGCATGCCAATGTGCATTGGCTCATTTAGTGTACAAACAAAACAGATTAGTCTTTTTAAGCGAGATCACAATTCGTTGGTCATCCAACGTGACGTTGAGAGTGACTGACTGAAAGGGAACAAATATTCCAATATAATACAAGGCTTCTAATGTCATAACTTTGACTGAAATTAAAAAAATAAAACCATTAGTCATTGATAATCATCCCCAGTGGGTTGCTTAACACTGTAGTACAGATCACTGAATCAGAGTTGAACCAGATCAGTTCAATTTGTTAACAAATCATTCAGAACGTTATTGAAAACTTGATAAAACGATCTAAAAAGTGTTGATTTTCAAGAACTTCACTACTTTTGTTCTTACAGGTTTAGAAAGATATGAGGGTGAGAAATTAATTACACAATATTTACAGGATTTATGATTGACCTATTTGTTTAATCATAAATATTAACATGCACTATTGTCTCAATATTTCTACAGAAATTAAAACATAATCGGATGGCTGTGTGGCTGATAAATAACATTTTACATACATGAGTTTAGGGTAAGGTTACATAAATCCATTAATTTAAACCGTTTTTATTATTATTATTATTATTTTGGTATTGTAAGCTGGGAGCATAAACTTATGTACTATGAGACTTTAATGAGCTGAAGGACATCTGAGGGCAAATGCATTCAGCTACTATCAGTCGCCCTCCACGGCACCATTATGCGGTTCATTTTGATGCAGCTATAGCATCTAGTGAATTACAATTGGTGTTTGGATGATTACATCGTTGGACAGAGATATGTTCATTGCGCAGTGATCCCAGCAGTAATCAATATCTTTATGCAGCCCCTCTCCGACTCCTGCATGTAAAACATTCCTAGCACACCATCTCCCATCCACCCTAACATTTATTCCCTCAAAGAACTCATGGCCCTGCGGCATCGACACAGCTGACTGGAAATCTGTTGTTTAACCTACACAAAAGTTCTCTCAAACAAGCTGTGTCCATGTTATTGGAGAGTCATGGGCTAGTGGTCACATATTCACTGGAGTAAAACGTGTGACAACTAACCCCATTTTCTGTTACACAGTAGATATAAATAATTACAGCAGTAATATATATATATATATATATATATATATATATATATATATATATATATATATATATATATACACACAACCATATGGGTATATATTCTCAAGGAATAATACTATAGAAATTAAACTTGGATATACAAACCTGATTCCAAAAAAGTTGAGACACTGTACAAATTGTGAATAAAAACAGAATGCAGTGATTTGGAAGTTTCATAGATGACATATCAAATGTTTAAACTGAGAAAATGTATTATTTCAAGGGAAAGATAATATTTTAAATTTCATGGCATCAACACATCTCAAAAAAATTTAGGACAAGGCCATGTTTACCACTGCATGGCATACCCTCTTCTTTTTATAACGGACTGAAAATGTCTGGGGGCTGAGCAGACAAGTTGCTCAAGTTTAGGAATAGGAATGTTGTCCCATTCTTGTCTAATACGGGCTTCTAGTTGCTCAACTGTCTTAGGTCTTCTTTGTCACATCTTCATCTTTATGACGCCAAATGTTTTCTATGGGTGAAAGATCTGGACTGCAGGCAGGCCATTTCAGTACCCGGATCTTTCTTCAACGCAGCCATGATGTTGTAATTGATGCAGTATGTCATCTTTCATTGTCATGTTGGAAAATGCAAGGTCTTCCCTGAAAGAGATGATGTCTGGATGAGAGCATATGTTGTTCTAGAACTTGTATATAGCTTTTAGCATTGATGGTGCCTTTTCAGATGTGTAAGCTGCCCATGCCACACACACTCATGCAACCCCATACCATCCGAGATGCATGCGTCTGAACTGAGCGCTGATAACAACTTGGGTTGTCCTTGTCCTCTTTAGTCCGGGTGACATGGCATCCCAGTTTTCCAAAAAGTTTAAATTTTGATTTGTCTGACCACAGAACAGTTTTCCAATTTGCCACAGTCCATTTTAAATGGGAAGTCGTGGCCTAATGGTTAGAGGGTTGGACTCCCAATCGAAGGGTTGTGGGTTCTAGTCTCTAGGCCGGACGGAATTGTGGGTGGGGGTAGTGCATGTACAGTTCTCTCTCCACCTTCAATACCACGACTTAGGTGCCCTTGAGCAAGGCATCGAACCCCCAACTGCTCCCCGGGCGCCGCAGCATAAATGGCTGCCCACTGCTCCGGGTGTGTGCTCACAGAGCAGAGTGTTCACTGCTCTGTGTGTGTGCATTTCGGATGGGTTAAATGCAGAGCACAAATTCTGAGTATGGGTCACCATACTTGGCTGAATGTCACTTCACTTTCACTTTTTTCACTTAAATGAGCCTTGGCCCAGAGAAAACGCCTGCGCTTCTGGATCATGTTTCGATATGGCTTCTTTTTGACCTATAGAGATTTAGCCGGCAAGGGCGAATGGCACAGTGGATTGTGTTCACCGACCATGTTTTCTGGAAGTATTCCTGAGCCCATGTTGTGACTTCGTTTACAGTAGCATTCCTGTATGTAATGCAGTGCTATCTAAGGGCACGAAGATCACGGGCATTTAGTATGGTTTTCCAGCCTTTACCATTACGGACAGAGATTGTTCCAGATTCTCTGAATCTTTGGATGATATTATGCACTGTAGATGATGATAACTTCAAACTCGATAACTTGCATTTTTTCTCTGAGAAACTCCTTTCTGATATTGCTCCACTATTTTTCACTGCAGCATTGGGGGAACTGGTGATCCTCTGCCCATCTTGACTGATTAGAGACATTACCACTCTGAGAGGCTCTTTTATACCAAATCATGTTGCCAGTTGACCTAATAAGTTGCAAATTGGTCCTCCAGAATTTCCTTATATGTACATTTACATTTTCTGGCCTCTTATTGGTACCTGTCCCAACTTTTTTGGAATGTGCCCTGCTAATAAATTAATTATGATCAGCTGTTCCTCCATCTTGGCTTATCTTTCAGATTTTTTATGGGAAAGGATGTGCATGACCAGCGGTTCTGAAAAGTTTAGATGTTTCTAATTTAATTTTCTACCTGTTTTATTTACATCTACACCTATATAGCCTTAAACTTACTATTTACAATAAATAAATACTAATTAATGTAGTACAGTATAGGGTTTGCAAGACTGCTGGTTTCGATTCAATTTCGTATTAATACTTGAGTTACTCGACTACTTGTGGTATCCAGATCAGAGGGTCACTGCAGTCACCCAGATCCAGTACGTATCCAGACCAGATGGTGGATCAGCACCTAGAAAGGACCGCTATTGCCCTGAAAGACAGCGGAGACCAGAACAACTAGAGCCCCAGATACAGATCCCCTGTAAATACCTTGTCTCAGAGGACCACCAGGACATGACCACAAGAAACAGATGATTCGTCTGCAAAATCTGTCTTTGCTGCAGCCTGGAATTGAACTACTGGTTTCGTCTGGTCAGAGGAAAACTGGCCCCCCAACTGAGCCTGGTTTCTCCCAAGGTTTTTTTCTCCATTCTGTCACCGATGGAGTTTCGGTTCCTTGCCGCTGTCGCCTCTGACTTGCTTAGTTCTGGTCACTTCATCTACAGCAATATCGTTGACTTGATTGCAAACAAATGCACAGACACTATTTAACTGAACAGAGATGGCATCACTGAATTCAATGATGAACTGCCTTTATCATTTTGCATTACTGACACACTGTTTTCCTAATGAATGCTGTTTAGTTGCTTTGACGCAATGTATTTTGTTTAAAGCGCTATATAAATAAAAGTGACTTGACTTTGGGAGACTGAGACTCGCAGTGCAGCTGTTTGATTGGTGAGGACGCTGTGCTTATTCCACTCATTCTGTGTATAATATTGCTCTTATCCCAAGACTCAGTTATCTAGCAAACACCAGACTGTGCCAGCTTCAGCTGAGTACGCAGTCAGAATTATTCATTGTCCGTTATTAGTTTTTGAAGCCATTATACGTGCCATTCGAATAAGGTATTCGGCTTCAGGCACAATCCTAATTATTACATAACACATTTTATTTTTACATGCAACATAGTCATAGAAGTAACAGCTCCATGCAATATTGTAATCCTAAAAGTCACATCATACTTGCAGACTCTTTGTATGCATTGTGGTTAAAACCTGTTACCAGGCCAGCGTACCGCCCGCGGGCCACGCAGTGCTTTGATGGTTAACTTCGTGAAACACCAAAAAAAAAAAAAAAAAAAAAAAGGGTGAAACGTGTTATATATTTTTGGAAAGCTTAGCTTCTTGCGATTTGAATGGTACAAACTATTTTAAGAAACAATTAACACAGCAGGTACAATCAGTGCCTTTGTCTGACCAGCAACAACCAGAAAAAAAAGTAACAAAACTGAGGAAACTCACCTATAATGCCTTTTGTTGGTCCAAAAATCCATTACATTCCAAAAAAAAAAAAAAAACGGTGTAGTTTCACTGGAAATGGTCCAGACTATCCAATTCAGTTAAATATTTAGTCTATAGCACATGTATATGTTGATAAACATCCACAGACTGAAGTAGTATCATTTCAGATAAGCCGATAGAGCAATCAAAACATCGGTGTTTTCTCATGTATAACTAGTGTTTGCTTGCACAGATCACGAAAACAATGTTCTTATGAGGTTATGGCTGCTTCTATGAGGTTTTTATGGCCAGTTATAGCCAATAACCTTCACCTTGAATGGACTGGTCAGCCTCTCTTTGATGGACAATAGATCGAGCCTATTGCATCAGAGTTTGGAAATGACTGTCGTTTCTGATAGCCAATGAAATTCAGAGAAGATTAATATGCATTTTTAGCTGGAGGGATCAACCTATCAACACATAGCTCCGTGCGCGAGGTGTGAAAGTACTTTGTGCGTCATGCGCCATGGGGGGTGTGCAAAAGACACTCGTATAGTGGACCGATCACAGAAAGTTTTTGAGCTTGGAAAAAGTTTGACAAAGAGAGCAATGATGAAGAGAACGACGAAGACACACTTTTCACTTGAAGAAGTTGTGGAACAATGCACTAGGTGTGACAGTGATTAGTCGGAAGATGATATCAATGACGAAGAGAGCTACGTTTCATCAGTTCCAAGGCGGAGGATCAACTCCATAGCGAGGATCTGTTTTTGGACGTGAGGACGTCACTCTCGACAAGTAAGCGTTTCATTATATTTGATAACATTTATTGTATGTACTGAGGTATTAGGTGAGTCCGTGTGTTTGTTCATTTATTCGCTCATACAAAAGTTTGATGCTGGGTCTAACAGACGCAAAGAAGGATGATGTTTAAGGATTAGTCAAACAGCTACCACATTTTGATGAACTACTGCAGTACTACTCACATTTCCTGTTTCCTGAACTAAGAGAGTATAGATGACCACTTTCCAAAATAAAAGTCCTCACTAAACAGACACATACAAAATAATACAAATTTCTAATGAATCAAAATAAATTCAGTCCAGCACACTCCCCGCCTGGGATTTTAACAATCCCAAATCAATCTATCCATCAGGGGACAGAAGAAGGATAAGTTCAGAGACAGGACGTGACAATATTTTTTGAATAATAATAATAATAATGCATTTTATTTCATGACGCCTTTCAGAACACCCAAGGTCACCTTACAAGCAATATACAGGTCACTGCATTAGACAGAAACAAACAAACAAACAGCATATACATATAAAGTGGATTTAAGTCTCAATAATTTTTTTTATAAAAAAGCCTGTATAAAAATATATGTCTTAAGACGCTTTGTAAAAGTCAACAAGCAATCGCTATTGCGAACATCGAAGGGAAGAGAGTTCCATAGGCGGGGGGCAACATAACTAAAAGATCTGGCACCCATAGAAGTAAGTCGAATCCGAGGTACCACAAGAGAAATTGAAGATTAAGATCTAAGTGCACGTGAAGGAGTATAAACCTGGAGAAGTTGAGCAAGGTATTGTGGTGCAAGATTATGAAGTGCCTTATAAGTGAGTAGCAAGATTTCGAATTCAACTCTATATTTTACTGGAAGCCAGTGCAATTGCTGGAGAACCGGAGAAATGTGATCTGTATAAGGTGTTCTAGAGAGAACACGAGCTGCAGAATTTTGAACCAATTGAAGCTTATGCAGCAATTTGAAGGGAATACCTGTGAGAAGAGCATTGTGTCACAGGTCGGAGCGGACCACAGATGTCGTGAGTCTCGCCCCTCCCTAGTTTCCACCTCGAGGAGGTCCCAAGAACACCCTAATGACCAGACACACGAGAGAGAGTGAGTATAATTAAAACAACTTTATTTAAATTACTTAAAAGGTGTGAAGGGAAGGGAAAAGGGGATCTAAAATCCACTCTCGGGGCCAGAGAGTATAGGTCCGAGTCGCTTCTGACTCTGTCACGGGGACTCTCAGGTAAGCCTTTTGGTGATTTGTGTCCTTTCCTTCACGTGACTCAACAGGGTTTCCCTCAGTAGTGCCTTTGAGTTCCTCCTGCAGAAGAACCGTCGGTGGGGCACTTCCAGTCCCTGCACGCGGAGTAAAGAAGGTAAGTAATTCTGATGAATTGGGTGGGGTGCGTACCTGACGCCCTTCGCCACGAGATTCTGGGTCTGCGGTTGGAAACGCCTAAAAGGTCCACAGGTAAGTATGCAGGTGAGTATGCAAGGGCGATGCACTGGTATTTCACCCGGGGCGTACAGGTAAGTATACAGAAGGACGACTGGGTCTTTACTTTGGACGTACAGGTGAGTATACAAGGGCAACTAGAGCTTGACTCTGGGCATACAGGTGGGTATTCGATGACAATACTGAATGGATACAACTCACAGACCCTCGAAGAGGTGGACGTCAGGCTTAAGCCCTTTTCAGCTCGGGAGTCTAGAGAAGGTGTATATGTCACAACAACTGTGGTCTTCTTCACCGGGGCAGACTTCCCAGACCAACACTCAAACCGGTCACCTCCAACCGTGGAAACACTCCCACGATGACTCAGAGCCTCAAGCTCAGCCCTGTAGGACTGGTAACAGACAGACAGAGTTCCTTCACAAATTTACTTAGCTTCAGTGAATATATGGAGAAAGACACCACCTCTCGAATATGAACAGGAGTGGATAGAAGTACAGACTGAAGTTGCTGCACGTTGGGCCTTCCACGGCCTCAGCTGGTGCCACCACCCTGGGTGACTTCAGGTAGGTTTGTGCCACCGGGTATGTACCTCAGGAATGACTCGAACGCTTCCCTCTCCTCTCTTCCAGACAATGGACCAGAGATCTAGACAGGGGCGAACCTCTGAAAGCACTCCACAAACAGGTATTCATACACAAGGGGTACACAGCTGGATGTTCACATAGCACGATCTCCTTCCTGCAATCCTAGCAGATCTTCAATGTGTGTTAACTTCACCTCACACAATGCATCTGAGCAAAATGCTCCAATAAAGATATTCGTATACTCAGCCCTGTGTATGTATCTCTCTTTGCCCAAGCTCCACAGTACATCCACCAACCACTTCCTGTGTTTCTGATGCCCTATTTATGTGTCTCCTCTTCACCAAATTGCCCAATCAGTGATCGCCACGCTCAATTAGACACCTGTTCCCAATAACACGCCGATTTGGGTTCGTCAGCGTTCCCGGAAGCGGCGGTGTTTGCGATATATGGTCCAGGGCGGAACTAATGTTCCTCATTTTTGGTTCCGCCCCGTCACAGTCACTCCGTGACAATTGCAGTAGTCTATACGTGAGGTGACTAGTGAGTGAATGAGAACTGCAGTATTATTATTTGAAAGAAATTGACGTAGACGATTAATATTGCGCAAATGGAAGTATGAAATCTGTGTGATATTATTAATCTGGGCTTTAAAAGATAGTGTGCTATCCATGATGACACCAAAGCTTTTAACCTGAGAGGAAGGACAGATTGCAGTATTATCAATGTGTAAAGAGAAACAATTAGATTTAGACACAACAGATCTAGTGCCAACAAGCAGAGCCTCAGTTTTATTGCCATTTAATTTCAAGTTCGCTGAAAGCCAGTCTTTAATTTCAGCTAAACAGCTTGACAAAGATGGCGGAGGAAAAGAACCAGTAGGTTTGGCAGACAGGTAAAGTTGGGTGTCATCCGCATAACAGTGAAAATTAATACCATATTTCCTTAAAATATTACCAAGAGGGAGCATATATATAATGAATAGAAGCGGGCCCAAAACAGAACCTTGGGGAACACCAGTGGTGACTGTAGATCTTCTTGACCTAAAAACTTTTAATTGAATACGCTGACTGCGTCCAGATAGATATGAACTAAACCAAGACAGAGCAGTGCCAGTAATACCAATGGAGACTAATCTGTCAAGAAGTACGTTATGTGAGACAGTATCAAAGGCAGCGATCAAGCCAAGAAGGACAAGTATAGTTAAAAGCCCAGAGTCAGCTGCCAACAGTAGATCATTTGTTATTCTGACAAGAGCAGTCTCAGTGCTGTGGTGGGGACGAAAACATGATTGGAATTGTTCATGCAAGTTATTATTGGACAGATGTTCATGAATTTGAACTGCAATACACTTTTCAACTACCTGCCATCCTTAGTCACTTTAACGTCAGCTTTCCTCACCAGTCCATCTTTGCTTGGTGAAGTTTTCTCAACAATTGCCATTGGCCACTCATTTCTGTTAACCTGAATGTTCTTTACCAAGATAATATCCCCTTGTTTCAAATTAGATTTTCTGTCTTGCCACTTTTGTCGGGATTGCCAAGTACTAAGGTATTCCCTTTTCCACCTTGTCCAGAAGATGTCTGCTAACCTTTGTACTTGTTTCCATTCTTCCCTGAGCAACTCATTATTCCCAAAGTGTCTGGGAGGGGGAGGTGTTGCACCAGTCTTTTGTGTCAAAAGAGTAGCAGGGGTGAGGATAAAGGGAAATTCAGGGTAGGAAGAAACTGGAATTAAAGGCAGTGAATTCATGACTGCAGTAATTTCCGCCATGAATGTCATCAAGACCTCATGTGTGAGACGGAAATTTCTCTCAACAAGTAACATGCAATCAAGGATGCGAAGAGCAATCCCAATCATTCGCTCCCAGTGGCCGCCCATATGAGAGGCGTGAGGTGGATTGAATATCCAGGTGCAATGCTGTTCTTTTAGATATTTATGCACATTCTCCGAATTGACACAAGATGTATCCATTCTGAGTTATCGAGAAGCTCCAACAAAATTTGTGCCACAATCTGAATATAGATGCTTAACTGACCCTCTGATTGTGAAAAATCTTCTCAAGGCATTGATGAAACTACTAGAGCTCATTGCCTCTATCACTTCAATGTAAACTGCTCTTGTACACATATATGAAACATAAATGCCCACCTCTTGGAATTAGCATGACCTCCACTGGTCTTATGGGCAATCGCTTCCCATGGTCCAAAAACATCAACACCCACATAGGTAAAGGTTGGAGCTATTGTAAACCGTTCCACAGGCAGATCAGACATCTGCTGATGTCCTGTCTTCCCTCGCAGCTTTTTGTATTTTACACACTTGCAAAGCAGACTACGTATGCACTTTTTACCTCCTATTAGCCAAAACCTAGCAGTTCTGACAGCACCCTCCGTGAAGTGTGTGCCCTGATGTTTCACAGCCTCATGATGCCATACAATCAGTGTTGCCACATAATGTGTACCTTGGATGACGATAGGGTTGACTTCACAAGTTCTCAGATCTGACCTCACAATGCATCCACCTACACAAAGTAAGCCATTATTGTCAAGAACAGGAGATAGTTTCCTAAACACACTCTTACAAGGAATATTATGAGTGGCAATGATTCTCTGAATATCTGTTGGATGACTCTCATATTGAGCACTTTTCAACACAATAATTTTTGCCACTCTTCTTCAGTAGGACCTTTACAGCAGATATGCCACCCTCTACAACTATCATCTTTTGAGTGTTTGGAGGAAGAACTGGCAATGTGAATCAGATGTGCTATCACTCTAATGAGAGTGTTAAAGTTAGAGAAAACCAGACCAAAACTGGAAATTATGCAAGAAGTGTGGGCCTGTGAGCCATGAGGTGGAACCTAGGAAAGCTGCAGGTACATATCTAGATCCGTGATCTGCTGGGTTAAGTTCTGTGGGAACATATTGCCGTTGTGCTGGTGAACTGGATTTTAGGATTCGTTGAACTCGGTTGTTCACATAGACATAGAACCACCGTGTTTGATTACAAATGTAGCCTTCATCTGAATCATGAAACATAAAAGTGTCTGTTGCAACATTCCAGGACACACCAAGGCTACGTAGGATAGGAAGACCATTTGAGAAAAGTTGCAGATTCTTAATTCCATCTGCACGATCTTCTGAAGGGAAAGCTTTAATCACTCTTGGACAGTTGGAGATAATCTTGTGCAGTCTAAGATTAGACACTGCAAGCATCTCTTGTGTATGTTTGATAAGATCGATTGCCTCTGCATCTGTAGCACATGATTTCAGCATGTCAATAACATAAAACTCCTTCTCCACCAGCTTTCTGGTGTTACTGCCGAAACTATCTTCATATTCTTTGGCTTTTCTCCGTAGGCCATAGATAGCCACTGCTCGTAATGGGCTATTCCCGAAAACATGCTCACGCATTCGGTGATCCACAATCTCACTGTTAAAGTCATTGTTTCTGTACCACAGGAACCTAAGATAATCCTTATGATCCTCCCTTACCAGAAAACAATCAAACATGTGCTGTATGTCAGCAGCAATAGCCACAGGCTCTTTACGGAATCTCATCAGGACTTCTAGCAAGCTATTATTCAACTCAGGGCTTGTGAGAAGCACGCTGTTCAGTGAAACTCCCTCACAGGGCGCACTTGAATCGAACACAACTCATATCTTATTAGGCTTCTTAGGATGATACACTCCAAACAGCGGCAAGTACCACACTTTCTGACCATGCTGAAGAGGCGGTGCAATCTCTGCATGCTCATTTTTTAGCAAGTTGTCCATAAATTCCAGGAAATGTGCTTTCATTTGTGGTCGCTTGTTAAGAGTGTGTCTCAGTGCAAGAAGACGTTTCAATGCATAGTCTTTGTTGTTAGGTAGACTTTGTCTGGGCTCATGAAAACATAACAGAGCAACCCAACTATTACAGCTGTCTTGGAAGACCTCTTTGTCCATGATCTAGAGAAACCTAGTGTCCTCCACAGATGAAGCAATCTTATGGTCATGTATAGGAGAAAACTGAACAACCAATATTTTCACCATCAGACGCTAACAGAAAGGGGTCCTTGAGTGAGGCTTCTAGAGATTGTTGCCATTGTGGATTAACATCCAACTTTTCTTTTACCTTGATTTGACTGTAGCATGGACTCAGAAAGCTGTGACGGCCACTTTCCAAGATAAAAGTCTTGAAAGTATGAACTGACGGTGGACTATGAGCTCCCTTGAGACAAACATCCCCGACGACAACCCAGCCAAAATCAAGTTTTTGAGGGAAGGGCGCATTATTTGGGCCATTAATTTTTTATGCACTTTGTGCACTTGAAGGATGTCTCTGCCCAGTAATAGAATAATCTCTGCATCAGAGTCAAGAGGTGGTATTTCCTGTGCCATGTGTCTCAGGTGGCTTTGATGGAATGCTGTATCAGGAGTCAGAATCTCTGTACGATTGTTTGGAATCTGATTGCATTCTAAAAGAGAAGGGAGATGTACACTTATCTTTCAATCAATGGATTCCAGAATGAAATCAGAAATTCTTCTACCTGCTGTCTCTAGAAGGCCTGCACAGGTTTTTAATGTATAGGGCAAATTGACTTGTTTAATGTTGAAGATGTCAAAGAACCTTTTCTAACCAAAGACTGATTGCTTTGCTCTAGGTTGGCGTACATCCTCTTTGCTTTCTCTTTTTGTCCAGCTGGATAAACAGAAACTAAACAACTAGACCATGCACTCAGACCTTCTCCGCAGACTTCTGTGCATTCAGATGTAACTTCATGACTATCTGATTGGTCTCACTCCCCACCATGCTCTGAGGTGGGGGTAAATGCCTGCGATTTCCATGGTGCAGGACCTGGATGAAGAGCTGAAAGGTGATGGTCACTACCGCATTCTTTGCATTGAATTTCCACAGTGCAGTTTTTGGTGATATGATTTCTCTTTGAAACCTCTGCATCTTCTTAAAGGATGAGGTTTTTCATGCATTGGGCAAATCTGATTGGGACTAACTGATCTCTTTTTATGTTCAGACGGCACTTTAGTTGAGATACAAACTTGAGTCTTTTGAACAGTTATTGGAATTTGTCTTGGTTTCTCAAATCTTTCTTCTTTCTCATATTTTGTATGAGGAAATGTACTAAAACTGGGATCTGTACGTGCCTTTGTTTCTGAGCGGACAACATTCGCAAACACTGAGAAAGGTGGGAAAGCAACACGATGCTCTTGTTTATATTTAGATCCAGACAACATCCATTTTTCTTGAATATTATAGAGAAGTTTCTCAACAATAGGGTTCACTCCCTTAGAAGTGACCAAATATGCCAGACCTGGTAAGTATGCAAATGTACGCACGCACACAGCTCTTTTGCCTTTTGTCAGGAATGAGTCATTAATACATGGTTTAACATAATTTATACATGACTAACGTAATAGGCCACTTGGAAGTTTGAACAAAGAAATAAAATAAGTCCTCTGTAACATCGTAATATCTCAGCACTCTATAAATAGCCCTAGGTATAGGCTCATTTAGCATTTAAATAGGCCAACACACAAATAAAAACAAGTCTTTCTTAAAAGATGTAATTAAGATAAATTCTAAATTAAGATGGGTATTTGGCAATAATGAAATTAATTAAGATAAAGGCTCTGCCGGATTTGCTTCACCATAGCAGCTGACATAATAAAATAATAATGCCAACATTAGCTTATATAGCCTAATCTGTCTACATTATGCATTAAAGACTAAAAGACTGAAAAACTTTTACTCACCAAGATTAGGTAAGGCCTACCTGTTTTTGTGGAGGAAAATGATTAAATCCACTGTAGATGTCTTCAGCGCGCTCCTGCGCTCACTGATGGTGCGTCATTATTCACTCATTATTCTCATTATAAACAAGGTCAAAACTTTGCTTTAGTTGCTGGTGCTACCAAAATGTAAACGTCAGAGGCAAGCCTCTGTTTCAACTACTAAGCATACATTTTCGCATCTTGCTCGCGCTAATCGAAACACATTACTGTACATGACAGCTCATTTACCGCACAAGCCCGAGCACGGCCCGATTGGTTCGATTGGCAATGGGCTTCATCACACTGCCTGAACATGTGCAATTGTGCTTTTGAAGACTACTGACCATGCGCACCTGTCCACACGCTCGTCTGCTCAGAGCCTCGGTACACACTCTCCGATGGTAATGTTTACATCATGCCTACCTAGCGGTCCATAGCGGACTCGCAGACGCAGAAACTATAAGAGGCTTTAAGATGCAGTCTGTAAGACGCGAACGGGAGCATGACCTGACGTGCAACATTGCAGAAAATGTGCGTTCACAAATGTAGCCTATGTTGATCCAAATATGGAAAGCACTTTCAAATTTAATAATATGAGGTTCTCTCCAGAGATGTTTTGCCACATTTCTTCAATTAAGGATGATTGCTGCGTAGTATATGGTGTTGTCAAGTCGTTTATGAAGTTTATGAACTGTGAAACTGTAAAATACACAAAGGTTACAATTACTAAGTATGAAATTATTAATTAACAATGATTATGCAAAGACAATTAAGCTAAGAAAATATGCAAAGGATGATGTTTAAGGATTAGTCAAACAGCTACCAGATTTAGATGAACTACTGCAGTACTACTCGCATTTCCTGTTTCCTGAACTAAGAGAGTATAGGTGACTACTTTTCAAAATAAAAGTCCCCACTAAACAGACACATACAAAATAATAAAAATTACTAATAAATCAAAATCAATTCAGTCCAGCACACACACACACACACACACACACACACACACACATATATATATATATATATATATATATATATATATATATATATATATAACAAATAGCGAAATTACCTTTGCATTTATTTATACTTGGACTTAAATTTAACAAGTAAAAACAATAAACACTCAGGTGACACTTTACAGTTTACAATAAGGTTTAATTTGTTAAAATTAGTTACCTACCTAACATGACCTGATATGGCAAATACTTAATATGAACCTAAGTTAACTGTAGTTAATATATTAACCTAGTTAATTTCAACATTTACTAATACATTAAGAACAAACATTGTGCCTCTTGACAATATATAATGGATCTGAGCTAACATGAAGTAACAAAGAACAGTTGTTGTTTTTTAATATTATCAAAGATTAATGCATATTGTAACCGATGTATTGCTCAATGTTAATTAATGTTAATTTCATCATTTACTAATGTTAAACATTTACAATATTTACTAACATATACAACATTTACTAATGCTGGATACTCCACCCCAAAATGAAAATGTTGTCATTAATCACTTACCCCATGTCCTTCAAAACTTTTTTGAAAACCCTTTGATTATGTAGATTCAATCCAGAGATCATGCACAAATGAAAAAAATAAATAAATAAATGCTTTAGCAGTGGAGCCCATAGAGGTGTGCTGCATTAAACAGGCAATCAATAGTGCTGTCGATTTGCTGACTTTTAAGCACATTAAAGACTTCAGTGGCACTAGACCAGAAAACTACCATCTTAATGGTAGCGCGATCGGACATGGTCTTTAGCTATATGCTTTATTTTAATTTATCTGTGATATTGACTGATTTGTTCCACTAAACTTTCAGTTAGTCATTTGATTTGTTTTATTAAGTTTGTCTTGAAGATGGTAACCCTGAATGTGCATTGCAAAGTGAAACAGAGCTCTCTGCAGACAACAAACAAACATGTAGCAATGTAGCAATAAGTTCTGTATATAGCTCTCATGGCCAGAATAAAGCACAAATACTATTGATCCCCTGACTAAAGCACACATTAATATACAGAGAACAAAAAGGGATGAGAAGAATCTGGCTAACCCTGTAGTGAAATAATCATGATGGTGGGCATTTCTCCACTTTGTATTCACTAACAAAGCTTTTGAATTCCCCTGTGTAACTTTATAGTCACATGCAAAACCTTTGCATCACTCCAAGAATCTCTTCATTCTCTTGTAAAAAGGTTTGTTTTTCCCTAGAAAAGTTGAGTTTACTTGCAAAACGTTTGCATTCTGATGAGAAACTGTGCCTTTTTTTTTTTTTGCATTCTCTGGAATAACTTGCCATTCATTCACATAAGTTTTTAATTGCTATGAGAACTTTGCGCTGGTTCACATAACTTTTGCTTTCCTCAAAGAAACTTTGAGAAAGAAAAGTTTTGTGTTCCTACGAAAAACTGCATTCATCTGCAAAACTTTTACATTTCTCTGAGAAACTTTAGCCACTTTTCCACCATAGGTACAAAATGTCCATTCCATTCTGTGCCATTCCAGCCCAACCATTAAAATGCATCAGTTGTTGCCTTGGTAAAGCAAGTTTATACATACGATATGAGATGTAAATGGCGATAGCATTATGACAAGTATTTCTGTTTACTTAGCTCAAATAGCACGCTTTACCAGCTATACAGAGATAAACTAGTAGCCAGACAACAAACAAGTGACCAATACTGAGTGGCAGGAGTACCAAACGCTTAGCCGACCATGCAGAGAATTCTGGGCCGAGAATAGTTTGTAATTGGGCCGTGCCGATTAGAACGATAACATGGAAATATAACTGGAACCATTCCCTATGATTCAGTACTATGATGGAAAAGCAGCTTTTGTGTTTTTCTCTCTTAAACGTTTGTGTTTCTCAAAGAAACATTATATGCAAAGTAAAGTTTCTTCAAAGTTTTCAAAATTATACCATTATAGGAGACAGCTTGTTACTGGAGCAGTAGCCTCAAAGGGGACAACTTTGTACCTCTAAAGGGTGAATATTAGCACCATGAAAATACAATACAATACAGTACAATTACTACTCTAAGCAACTCATAGGCACCTTATAGGGGTAAAGAAGTAACAAAGTTGTCCCTTTGAGGGTACTGCCTCAGTGTCAAGCTGTTGTACCCCTAAAGGTACAGTTTTTGTACAATTTTTCGAAAGTGATGAATGCAAAACTTTTTAGAGTTAATGCAAACTCATTGAATATATATTTTTATTTTAATTACATTTTTATTTCAATCTTTTGACTTAATGGCCAAAAGTACGTGGAGACTTTTAAATAACTGGTTATTTCAGCTTCACCCTTAACTAATATTAAAATCATTGCATTAAAATTGAGCTATTACAACTTCTGCCTGGAATCACAGAACTTGTGATAAGGGTCCATTGAACACCTTTGGAATGGACTGTAATGGCCACTGTGAGCCAGTCCTCGTCAGTATGCCAAACATACATGTCTGACCTAATTTGTGTCCAAAAGGGAGCAACTCCTCTTGGAACATGGTCAAACATCTCATGATTTACCTAAAAAATACAGAATTGATGGAAAGAATATAATTCACTCAAGTTCCCTTGTTTGTCATATACTGACCACACTCCAGTCTGGTATATGGCAATAATGCACCTTTAAAATTGGTTGTCAGCCACCAATCAAATCAGAAGAAGAAGAAGAAGACAAACCAAAACCAAGACAGGGGATCATACTCCGGAATCATAACACGGGAACATTTGGTCACCATAATTTGGTCAAATCGACATATTAAATAATAAAGTACTTTTGATAATTTTTTACTTATTTATTTTGTATATTTCTAGTTTGTTTACTTGTTTTGATTGGTTTTTCAGGCTTATTTTGTCCTACAAGCAAAATCCTGATCCATATTTTATTCCAGTTGGTGGCAGAGAGACGTGCACTGCTCTTGTCGTATTATCCAGTGTTACTAACCACATAAGGTGTATATTAGGTTTCAGAAATTTAAATACACATTAGTACTAGTAAAACAATACATTTGGAGTTTGAAAAATACACATGTCTGTGGAAGCAACAATAACAATCCATTCAAATTTAATTTGCAGATGTTCTTTATTTATATCAGATACACATGGTGTAAGTAACTATAAAGTTCAATCTATTTTTCACCCAGCTCATTGGCCACTTATTACTTGTATTTCGGTAGAAATTAATGAATTCACATGCTGTAAATCCGACTGACAGGACTCTCTGCACTACAGCACGAACAAAGATAGTGGTGCCCATATCACATAACAGATCACGATCAAGATCATTTAGAAAGGTTTTTAAATGACTAAACACACTCATTTACACATATGTATGAAGCAGAATATCAGATTGTTCTGTACCTAGTATGCAAATTTGTGCAGTTGTGGACACATTCAGAGCTGGAGGCTGTGGAGACGCCGATCCGTTACTTTGTGGAGAAGCAGGCCCAGCTGTGAGAGCAGAAAGCCATGCTGGACACATCTCAGGCTGATGCTCACAAGACCTGGGTAAGCATACAGCTCACTGCTAATACTCCCACCACCTCTGCTTCGTGTGATTCTCTACACAGGCCCCATGTGGAAGACACGAGTAAGGTCCCAGACAAGGACCTCTCCCCTGCCACCTCCGGCCTTCGAGATCTCCACCCGGAACTGCTTTGCCCCCTCCGTAAGATGGAACGCGATGCTATGTTTGTTGGAGACTCCATTGTCCAACACATCCATGCTACAATAGCTAAAGCACACTCACTGTTTTCATGGTGCTCGTGTTCTCTATGTTTCTGCGCAGATACCTGCATTCCTGAAGTGCGACAAGAGTATCGGAGCAGTCATGCTGCACGCAGCGGTTAATGAAACCAAGCTGAGGCAGAAGGAAGAGGGACTTTGGAAGCCTGAATAAGATGGTACGCAGCACATCGGCCACGGCATTCATAGTTTCAGGACCACTTCCCACATATTGTCGAGTATACGAAAGGTTCAGTTGACTCTTTGCTTTAAACGAATGGTTATTGTCATGGTGTAAAAACTGTAGGAAACTGCGCTTTGTAAATAATTGGAATCTTTTCTGGGAGCAACCAAGACTTTTTTACACTGATGGCACGCACCCCAGCAGAGTCGGAGTGGAACTCCTGTCGGACAACATCTCAAGGTCTCCAAATGACTAGTAAGCCATTTTTCAAATAACTGCTATGATGGCTTTTGTTCTACCCACTTAAATTATGTAAGTACTTGCACTGTCCAATCTATAAAGACTTTAGTTTGTTCCACAAATAGTGGGATCAAAATATAAATTTAATCAGACTCTAGAATCAATCTGATTGTGATAAAACCAGAAAAATGCTCAATAAATATATATATATATATATATATATATATATATATATATATATATATATATATTTAAATATATATATTTTTTTTTGTATGGGCTTCTAAACATTTGATCAGTTGCACCAAAAGCAATTATTGTAAATTAAAAGATCACAGGTAATAGTTTTGATGTATTCTGCTTGACTGAAACCTGGCTCAAACCAAATGATTATATTGGTCTAAATAAGTCTACTCCACCAATCTACTGTTATAAGCATGAGCCCCATCAGATTGGTTGTGGCGGCGGTGAATATATATACTGATATATACTGATATTCTCAATGTTACTCAGAAAACATGATACAGGTTTATATATTTGAATATGTATGCTTATGTTACACTGTCAGATCTCTCCTATCTCTTGCTCTAGCTACTGTATATAGACCACCAAGGCAATATACAGATATCCTAAAATTAGCAGATTTCCTCTCATACTCCTTCGGTAAATGTTGATAAAGCAGTAATTGTATGAGATTTTAACATTCACATTGATAATACAAATGATGCATTAGGACTTGTGTTTACTGACCTAATAAACTATTTTGGAGTCAAGCAAAAAGGTCACCGGGCCCACACAATTATATCACATGGAATTGATCTATCTGATATATATATATATATATATATATATATATATATATATATATATATATATATATATATATATATATAGATAGATAGATAGATAGATAGATAGATAGATAGATAGATAGATAGATAGAGTACCTCAAAGTGATGATGTTACTGACCATTTTCTTGTGTTGTGCATTCTTCGTATTACTGATATTAACTATATGGCTCCCCGTTATCATCTGGAACTATTGTTCCAGCCACCAAAGACAGATTCACAAATAACCTGCCTGATCTATCTCAACTGCTCTGTGTACCCATAAACACATATGAACTAGACGAAATGACTAACAACATGGGATAGCAAAGTCCACTAAATGAGGTGGAGCTTTTTTTCATTTGGCTCCCAAACTCTGGAATAGCCTTCCTGATAACGTTCGGTGTTCAGACTCACTCTCTGTTTAAATCTTGATTAAACCTCTTTGGACAAGCATTCAAATAATGTATATACTGATATTGTACTGCAGTTACTGTATATCTGATCAAAAGCACATTATTATTCCTTAGCTTGGGTTGAACAAATCATTTTTCTTGTTTCTCTGGTTTTGCCTTACTAAGTAACTAGGAATTACACAAGCTTCAGGTCTGGTTCCAGCCCTTACAAAGACCTGAGATGACCAAACACCTGAGAATAGATGTTGCAAACCTCTCAGAGGACCTCAGATGATGCCAACCCTGAAACAACATAAACTACTAGATTTTGCTAAAAGTTTGGTTGCAAAATATAATCATTGCTGTTAATAGTGTTCATCGTCTGTTTGATTATATGATTACCTGAAATGCACAGTACATTTCTGCCATTTGTACATCAATTTAACTTCACCACCACACTTTTCTGTAAAGCTGCTTTGCAATGATTTGTATCGTGAAAAGTGTTAAATAAACTTGAATTAAATTGAAAAAGCTGTTATATAGAAGAATCAGCTTCCATGATTTTGAAATGACATACTCCATGAAGTTGAAATGATTTTGAAATTAGTTCAATTGCTCCACAAGCACTTATGCGTGTTGTGTTTGGGTGTCTGTATACTTTTTGGCCATGTAGTTTGCCGCTATGGGAGTCACTTGTGTCGACTGATCAGTATTTTGGCATTCTCCCTGATGTGTTCAGACAGTAGAAAATAAGAAATTCCCTGTATAGTTACAAACATAAGTATTGCAAACATAATTAGAAAAATAAATGAAGCCTGATTTACTGAAAGGACCAGGTGTAGCTTTTATGTACCAGGGTTCACCCGATAGACCATGCCTCATTGGTGCTGCTGTCCCATGTGTACTTCAAATGCTTGATCTGTCTGTTTGAAGATTCTCTTCATGGACAAAGTCTTGTGTGTATTTTATTATTGTCAGTCAGATGGATCTCAGCTGCATAAGCTGCAGCTAAGACAGAAGGCACAAACAACAAAGAAACAAAAACGAGTAGATTCGGTGCGGTGCAGTGCATGTGAGCTTGAGAGCTGTGATAAAGGCATGTGCAAACAGAATTATGATACTAAAGAGTGTTAATGACAAAATTAGCTAAATGTCACAGACAAATTACAATAAAGGGGGCATATGATGCTAAACTAACATCTAACAATGGGAAAAAAAATTCTTACCTATGGTTCTCTAACCATAGAGGCTGCTGTGTAATTTGCCCCCTGACTAAGCATTTAAATAATTTAGGGGAAGCATTTAAATAATGCTGTGAATGCACTTAAAGAGTGCAAAATCTAATCGTTATAATCAAATGGAATTAAACTGTGAATCGAATCATTCTAAATGTGCAAAAATCGTTCTTGAATCGATTTGAAAACCTGTGAATCATGAATCGAATCGAATTGCTGCCTAACATTCAATAAGTATCCATCTAATCTATCTAAACTTTCAAATTTTAAGCTTTACAACTTTTTCTAGTGTTAGGCTTTTTCAAGCCAACTTCAAAGTTTGTTCACAAACTTTACTTATCTAGTGAAATTTGTAAGAATATCAATTTACATTAAATAACAACATGTAATATTAA
The DNA here is from genome assembly GCF_003368295.1 of Carassius auratus. NCBI lineage: Eukaryota > Metazoa > Chordata > Actinopteri > Cypriniformes > Cyprinidae > Carassius > Carassius auratus. The sequence continues at coordinate 11,517,558 of NC_039244.1, read as the reverse complement.
TTAGTTAATGTTTAATAAGTTTATTAGTAAACATTAATATGCACATCATCTCATATTTCTTTCTGTTTGACTATTTATTAACTAATGATCTGTTAAGCTTAATAATGATTGTTAATGATTTATTAATTATTAGAATTTTTAGTTTTAGAATTATTAGTGTTACTTTAAGGGAAAAGTTTTGAAAGTCACAGTGCAGCAAGTCAATAAATTATATGATTTTTACTTCTTATATATGATTCAACTGTATTTTACTATAAAATTACATAAATGTCACATATTAGATCAATTATAGTTTTTCCACTGTATATAGTAAAATAAACTACTGTTAGCCAATTAATGAGTTTTTTATAGTAGTGTTTTTAGTTGTTAAATTAATTAAATTAAATTATGTACTTTCCTTCCTGGTAAATTCAAGAAAATAATATATTTTATATATATTTAATAAGAATTATAAAACCTTTTTATTTTTCAGCATAGATGGAAACCAATCCCTGCATGTATTCAGATCAAAGCATAAAAAGTCACAAAAAGTAAGTGTATAAGTTTTAAAAGTCATAGTGCAGGAAGTCAATAACCTGGGGAGGTGCTAAGAATAATTTCCTATGGATTCACTGCAGTAGCTATGGGTTAAACACTGGCTCACTAAAGCTGTAATGTCCTACTGTGCCCTGGCTGTAGTGACTCACAGGATGGATGGAATGATTAAACCACTCAGTGGAGAGCTTCTAACAAAACACATTAGAAACACTATGAGCAGCAAAAACAGAGAAATTAATTCACCTAACCTAGCTCTAACATCTGAAATTAGAGCCAGTTATGTTTTTGTTTCTTTGTTTTAATGACCTTTTCTGTGTGCAATTTGCCCCTGAGAAGCTTTTATTTTATTATAAAACTAAGATAATCATAAAGGGGTTAAAGTGAGAAAATGCAATCCAGGGACAGATGATGTAGGACTGTGCAAAGAGGGCTAAAGTCTGCGAAGTAGGGAAAAATCCATATTCATGGAGGTTTTCCAAAGAACAAGGGCAGGAGAAAACACGGAGTATGCAGCATGGTTTAAGTTAAGAGACTTGAATAGGCCTTATAAATTATTCTAGGACATAAAATTTCGTATAGTTTCAAACACAAAAATGTACACTGCACATATATTTTTCTGTCATGTTTGCTTTCTTTTTGTTTGTATTTATATTTAGAATACAGAAGGTTAAATAAAAAGTAGATCTTTAAAAAATCATTTGAACAGCAATATGCTGATTTAATGCTCGAAAAATGTTTCTTCTTATTATAAATGTTTTTAAAAAAATTGTGGAGACATTTTTTTCGGGATTCTTTGATGAATGGAAAGTTCAAAAGAACAGAAATTAAAATTATTGAAGTAAACAACAGAACATGCATTTGTATTTTTTTTTTTAAAACTAAATCTAATGTAAGGAATAATGTACAATCAGCCAGCAAATAGTTTGATAAATAATTAAAATAATATTAGCACATGAATAGAAAGAGACCACAAAGTGATACGACAGACATGAAACTAGCACAGTGTATGAGATTGTCATTACACAAAAGTATTTCAATGCAGAATGTCACAATTGTTAAATCAGAATCAAGTATTCTAAAAAGCCATATATGTTACAGTCTCTCTTAAGTCTCTCTCTCACATGGAGACGCTTTTAGCTGTATACACATACATTTTGTATCATGTAGGCGTTTCGTCCATACGGATCCGCCATTTTGGGAGAGTGAAATCGATTCTTTGAAACCGAAACCCAGATTGGATAAATCTGAAAACACCACTCTTATGTTTTCATCTGGACAGCGAATCCATATATTTTGTGAAACGATGACATCATCAGCCCAAATCTCAGTCCTAGTCAGACACTGCTACGTCACTTAACAGAACCAAAAACATGAGCAATCACTGAACGATTGACTTTTTTAACTTACATTAACACATATGTGGCCTATGGATTATAAGGAAACGCCACACAATACAAAAAAAGTATATTTTATGGGTTTTATTCTGACAGCTGTCTCTCAGAAGGACAGCGATCTTTGGGAGTAAGTACTGATGAAAAACAATCATAAAATAAAGTAAATCTTAGGACTCTGTTGTGCTTATTTGACAAAAAAAACAAAAGATCAAGCACTGATTTCAAAATGTGAGAAATACAATCCAGAAATAGTCTCAAACTTTAAAAGTTCAGAGTACAAATATGGGTAATTTTTGTATTTCTGAATCACCCTTGAGTGAAATGAAATGGAGTAAAATAAAATGAAATGAAATGAAATACGGTAGAGCCTAATATTGAATAACAATAACAGCACATTAGCCTACCAGTAAACTCCACCGTTTTCATGAAATACATGAGTACCAAAAAACACAATCTTTTAATACATTCTAATAATTTTATCAAAGTTGTGATATGTTTTAAGTACACTCATAATTGTTGCTAACATGAATTCCAACATTCCATGTAAACAGATTCAACGACAGGAAAATACACTGGCTTTAAATAAGGAAAATAAAACTTCAGTAACATTCACTGTACATACCCAGTCTTTGCACGTGTCCCAAAATGTGATCAAACCTGATCCACCTCACACATGCAAATCCATAAACGTCCTAAAATGCGATCCATGAAACATTCATGAGTAGCATACTATGTTCATATACACACTTTATGCAATTTGTTCACAACTCCTGCAAGAATGTACATTTACCTTGCCAAAATCAAGATATTGGCACCAAACTTGAGCACCCGTTTGCTTATGTTGCTCTGCTCACTCATGCGATACATGCAGGAGTGCCGCAAAGCAAGTGTTGCAAACACAGTTTCTTAAAGGACCCGCAACCAATTTATGCTCAACGTTACGTTTTGTTAAATTTCTTCACTTGGCTACATTCTCCCCTGCTAAACCTCATTGTCCTCAATGATCAAATACATTTTTTACTTCTTTAACAGCCTCCCTAAAGAACACACTCCCTAAGCTTGCCAACACTTGTGAAAAGACTTCAGGACTGAGTGAGACTGTATTACATGCAGACTTCGGTTCATTGAAAGGGTTTGAATGCACACCCGCATTGGCTCTTTTTGTTCTCCTAGGGGTCGGTACAGGCTTTTTCAGCAGGGTTTCTTCTGCACTGAGAGTGGCACTGGTGTCAGGCATAAATTGCTCAGGTTCAGTATACCTCGGGTCAGTATCCTCTAGAATAATTTTGGGCTGACCTACAAGCACTTCACCTTCTGCCGAAGAGCTTCCAATCGCTTTTCTCTCTTGCATACTAGGGTAAGTGACGACTTCTAGCACAACAAAATCAGGATCAGACTGAACTTCAACTTGCTCAGACTCTGCTGTTCTCTCTTGCTTTGTTTTAGGATGATAGTTCTCAGTGAATTCCAGCTCAGGTACAGAATTGACACAGGGTCTCAAGTCAGCTCGATGAAGTCTCTTGATAGGACCACCCTCAAGGGGCTCAACAGTATATGTAGTACCTTGCACATCTAGAACCTTGTATACCGTAGGACCCCATGAATCTTGTATCTTGTTCCTACCCAAAGGCCGGTGACGCAGATATACCTGTTGACCAACATTGATAATGGGACAATAGACCTTTTCATTCAAAGGGGCCAACCTCTCAGCAGCCTTGTGTTCAGCATATTTTCTTGCCTGTTCGTGAGCCTCTCTCAATCTCTCTTGATGAATCACTAACTAGTCTTGTTTTCTGTCTACAGGTTGCTCATGACCCAGCAGGGCATCAATTGGAAGGTGTGGATGGACTCCAAACAGTAAGTAGTATGGTGAGTATCCAGTGGTTGCATGTGGTGTGACATTTTAGGCATAAACCAACTCCGCTAGGTGTTCCGGCCACCGTCTTTTCTTTTCAGGGGGTAGTGTGCGCAGCAGATCATGGAGCGCTCGATTAAAGCGCTCACATTGGGCATTACCCTGAGGCCGGTATGGTGCAGTGCGGGTTTTCTTCACTCCATACATTTTGCACAGCTCAGCAACAACTTCGCTCTCAAAATTCCTTCCCTGATCAGAATGCAATCTTTCAGGTACACCGTATTTCATGAACCATTCCTTTAACAAGATTTTTGCTGTAGTGTCAGCTCTCTGATCCCTGGTTGGAAAAGCCTGTGTGAATTTGGTAAAAACATCGGTCACGATTAATACATTTTCTCGACCATCAGATGATGGCTCAAGCACAGTAAAATCAACTGCCACTACTTCAAGGGGTCTTGATGCAAGAAAGGACTTCATAGGGGCATGGATCCTTGGCTGTGGCATCTTTGTTAAGATGCACCTCTGACACTTTTTGATCCATTGGTCTACATCATTATACATGCCAACCCAGAAACAACGTTTCCTCAACAAGCTGATTGTGCGCTCTATCCCTTGATGTCCCATATTTTCATGAACACTTTCAAGGACAGATTTTTTTAGGCATGCGGGTAAGAGCAGCTGTTGACATTCACCATGACGCTGATCGTTTACAACTCGATAAAGCAAACCATCTCGTTCACAGATACTTTTCCACTGCTTTATCAATGATAATGTAGACTTTGATAGATGAGATCTTTCACAATGGGAAGGCTGTCTCCTCCTCTCCCAGAAGGGTCTGAAAGAACTGATGGTAGGATCGTTCTTCTGGAAATCTGCCAGTTCTGCAGTCGTGTAGCTTGGCAGAGTAGGTATGCTTCCCTGATTATCATTGTCTGCCTCTCCACCAGATTCCCACACACGAATCTGGCGGACTCTGTAACACCTTTCACTGGCAATTACTAAGTCAGGTTCCAGGAATGTCCCTTTACTGATTATGTTACAGATGGCAACACAGTCATCATACTCGTCCGGAGTGGTAGGCTCCCCTGCTAGAGGCTGCCTAGAGAGGGCATCAGCAGCAGTATTATGTCGGCCTGGGCGGTATTTAACTTCAAAGTCAAACACAGATAATTGAGCAACCCACCTTTGCTCAACTGCACCAAGTTTGGCTGTTTTAAGATGGCACAGAGGGTTGTTATCTGTGATAACCATGAACTTAGAACCTAGCAGATAACCACAAAACTTTTCAGAGATTGCCCATTTGAGAGCCAGCAACTCAAGTTTCATGCTGCTATAGTAACGGTCATTTCTTTCTGCTTTCCGAAGCCTTCTGCTTGCAAATGCAATGACCCTCTTACAACCACCCTGCTGCTGATACAGTATTGCCCCTAAGCCTTCATGACTTGCATCAGTCTCCAAGATGAATGGGAGACTAAAATCTGCATACCCTAATACAGGAGCCGTGGTAAGTTTCTCTTTCAGTAGCTCAAATGCTGACTGGCACTCAGATGACTACAAAGCACAGAAATTCTTCTTCCCTTGGCCGAACTGGCTAATACACAGACTCACTAAATCATGAAGGGGACCAGCAATTCTCAAAAAACCCTCTATGAACTTTCTGTAGTAACTACAGAATCCTAAGAATGAGCGCAGTTCCTTTACTGTGTTGGGGACTTTCCATTCCTTTACTGCCTCAATTTTCCCTGGATCTGTAGCAATTCCTTGAGCTGACACTTGATGACCTAAAAAGATTACTTCCTGCTGCAGGAAGTGGCATTTCCCAGGCTTGACTTTGAGACCCGTTTCCTTTAACCTCTTAAAGACTGTTTCCAACTTCTGTAAGTGCTCTGCGAAAGTGGGTGCATACACTAGTATGTCATCCAGATACACTAACATGATTTGGAAAATAAGATCACCCATTGTAGTCTGCATAAGACGTTGAAATGTTGATGGGCCATTACAAACCCCAAAAGGCATACGGCAGAACTCAAAAATTCCAAATGGAGTTGTAAAGGCTGTCTTATGTCTGTCACGCTCATGAACGGCAACCTGATGATATCCACTCGCCAGGTCAATCGAAGAGAAAAATGTTGCTCCCTGAAGTGCATCAAAACTCTCATCGATTCTAGGTAAAGGGAATGCATCTCGTTGTGTCTTGGAGTTGAGCTGTCTATAGTCAACGCATAGCCTGAGGCTACCATCCGTTTTTCTTACCAATACAATAGGTGAAGCAAAAGCACTGTTACTTTCTCGGATCACTCCTTTCTTGAGAAGCTTACTGATATGTTCTCTAACTTCCTTGTACTGTGTGGGTCGTATACGCCTGTAAGGCTGTGTCACTGGAATATCATCGGTTACATGGATCTCATGTTGCACCTTATCAGTGAAACCAAGATCTTCATCCTCGAGTGCGAACACATCAGAATACTGCATCAACAAATTACTCAGCTCTGTTTGCTGCTCAAGGGTACCACCGATATGGAGCTTACTGAGGAACTCTTTTGAGCTGTTCTCCAATACCTGATCACTTTTGGTGTTAACAGTTATTTCCTCAGTATCAGCTGAAATACATTGGAACTTAACCTCACATGTCTCATTCAATTTCAAACTCTCAATGTGAGTTACAGTCCCAAGCCTGGTTCGGGCCTGCAACCAGATGTCTTCTGGGGAAAGATTCACCACTTGCACAGGAAACAACTGTTTCCCTGCGACCACCAGACAGGGAACAACAATTAATCCACCTGGTAATGGTATATTCAGTGGCTCTAGTAGGTAGTCAAATGAGTCATCATGTGACATATGTTTTGTGCGTTTAGCCAGCACAGTCGCAACTGAAGAAGCAGGTATGTGTACCATGTCTTTTCCAGCTAAACAAACGGCTGTCCTTCTCTCTTGGCTACTTGCATGGTGCAGTTGTTGAAATGCCTCTCTCCAATTAGACTGCAATTTCCCACCAAGGGTGGTGTCAAACTCTGCATGTACCAGTTGTCTGCATCTGCTGATAATATTCATGCCAATTAGTGCTGGTACAAGAGGGGAGTTCAGTGTGTCTCTGACTACAAGGAAGCCGCATTCAGAGAGGACAATACCCATGGTTTCAACTTTCAACTCAATGTAACCGAGATAAGGTATGTCCAAACCATTGGCCGCAGTTATTTTCAGCCATCCTGATGTTGAGAGCATATCTTTATCCTCACCACACAGGTGTTCCCTGAAAAAACTCTCAGAAATAGTGCTGACTTGACTTCCTGTATCCAGCAGACAAGTGGCACTCACCCCATTTATTTTGAGATTAGCAATAGGACATTTTCCAACAGCACGTTCAAGTAGTCTATCACGACTAGTATCTACACTAGTTGAGCCAACTGACTGCCCTCGCATTGCCTGGTTCACAGCAACCGAGGGCGGGTGTTTCCCTGGGGCCCAGAGCTAGTAGCTTGGTCTGTAACAGCCTGTTTGTTTCTTCTCATGCACCTCTTAGCGATGTGTCCTACACCATTACACCGGAAACAAATTGGCTGCCCATCATCTGTAAACCTTGGCTGCACATTGGGGTTGCTTTGGGTTACAGGCTCTGACTTGAAGCACTTTGTGGTGAGTTTCTCCACAGCTTGGGTTAGCTCTCCTATAGCTCTTCCTTGTTCTGCTACAATTTTCTAAACTTCTTCAAGACTAACTGTTTTTGTTTCAGGTGCAACAGCAGCACATTGGGCTTCAACGGTCTCAGATACAACACTATGATTGCTGATTACTTTTGGGACACGAGGCTTGGGATCTTCTAAAGACCACGTGAGAGCTTCATCTCGCACTTCAATAAGTGTTGACTCTGGATTGTCTCTAACCAGCTTTCGAAGGTCTCTCCTAAGGCTAGCGTCTCTAATGCCCTCAATAAATTGATCTCGAATTGCCATGCTCGCATTTGCAACAGCATTTGCGGATTGTTTCTGAATAGAGATCAGAATCTGGGACAGTGCATGGGAGTAGGCACGAATATCCTCCCCTTCTAATTGTTTACGGCTATAGAATGTTTGCAATAGCTCAGATACACTGCGCTTTTCTCTGAAAGCTTCTCTCAGATATTCAAAAATGTCACATGGATGTTTTGCATCATTCCCCATTCGCAATCTGACCTCCTCTAAAGCTGCCCCTTTAAGAAGTGAGAGGACAAAGTCTAACTGGTCTTCCATAGTCTGACTTCTAGCATGCATCACCCTCTCTACCTCTTCAATGAACTCGTCAACATATCTCCCATCTTTGTTCAAATCACCACTGAATGGTTGTATGTGACGTTGTCTTGGTACATAAATGTAAGACCTGGTTGGCTCTCTACTTAAGTTAGCAATTGCTGCCATAGTTTCCTCAAGCTTTCTATTAAGTTCTTGAATTTGTACGTACATGTCATGCCTACCACTACTTGCACCCTGTTCATCACCATACTCATCAACTGGTAAAAGTGGAGCAACATCATCTGATTGTGACATTGTTGCAGTATACAATTTTCTTCAGTTTAACAAAATGGAAACAGTTGCTTTGGACAAAAATAGTCTCTTAATCAGTTCGTTATTATTTGGGAGTCAAAGGATATGTTCTCAGCTCCTCATAGAATACACCCCTCTTCCTTTTTAGACAGTCTCTTGATAGGTGTCTCCTCGGAAAGCACGATGCAGACCACAATGGATAAGGCACTCTTCGTCCTCTCGCTTAGCAGTATTGTCACCTCCAGCCGGCTGACGTCTGTTCGCTGGACAACCGCACCGAGGAAGTTTGCCTTCACTCCGTGTTCCACAAGCACCTATCTTCAGCTCTACCGTATTTAAACTATAGACTCCCAACAGTCAGATACCCCACTCCTGGTACCAAAATGTGGCCTATTGATTATAAAGAAACGCCACACAATACAAAAAAAGTATATTTTATGGGTTTTATTCTGACAGCTGTCTCTCAGAAGGACAGCGATCGATGGGAGTAAGTACTGATGAAAAACAATCATAAAATAAAGTAAATCTTAGGACTCTGTTGTGCTTATTTGACAAAAAAAACAAAAGATCAAGCACTGATTTCAAAATGTGAGAAATACAATCCAGAAATAGTCTCAAACTTTAAAAGTTCAGAGTACAAATATGGGTAATTTTTGTATTTCTGAATCACCCTTGAGTGAAATGAAATGGAGTAAAATAAAATGAAATGAAATACGGTAGAGCCTAATATTGAATAACAAAATAACAGCACATTAGCCTACCAGTAAACTCCACCGTTTTCATGAAATACATGAGTACCAAAAAACACAATCTTTTAATACATTCTAATAATTTTATCAAAGTATGACATGTTTTAAGTACACTCATAATTGTTGCTAACATGAATTCCAACATTCCATGTAAACAGATTCAACGACAGGAAAATACACTGGCTTTAAATAAGGAAAATAAAACTTCAGTAACATTCACTGTACATACCCAGTCTTTGCACGTGTCCCAAAATGTGATCAAACCCGATCCACCTCACACATGCAAATCCATAAACGTCCTAAAATGCGATCCATGAAACATTCATGAGTAGCATACTATGTTCATATACACACTTTATGCAATTTGTTCACAACTCCTGCAAGAATGTACATTTACCTTGCCAAAATCAAGATATTGGCACCAAACTTGAGCACCCCCGTTTGCTTATGTTGCTCTGCTCACTCTGAAAAACGTTCACATGCGATACATGCGGGAGTGCCGCAAAGCAAGTGTTGCAAACACAGTTTCTTAAAGGACCCGCAACCAATTTATGCTCAACGTTAAGTTTTGTTAAATTTCTTCACTTGGCTACACATATTAATAAATATATTGTTCCATGTTCGTTTGTATACCACGTGCAAGGTTTATGCGTATAGTCCAAGTCTTCTTCTCAGTTTTAAGTGTATCTCTGTGTGAATTACAGTGCCACTGTTCTGGCATGAATACAACATTGTTTTGTGTCAGTTTTGTGGTTTCGTGTGGATGCAGATATTTCTTGAGACAAGGGGGAAAAAAAGATAGATTAGTGAAAGCTCTGGCTTCAGTGGACATATCCTTAGTTTGGTCTTTGTTGTCAGTGTGCACTGTTTTCCATTGTTAAGTTGTCATGGTTTCTGATTAGTTACCATTTAGTTCAAGTGTTTGTATTTAATTAGCCTTGTTTGCATTGTGAATTTAAGTTAATCTTGGTCTTTTCTTTTCTGTTGGGTCTTGTCCATGTTATGTGTTTAAACTCTCCTTTTTGTTGGGATTATCCTATTGTAGATTTATTAAAGACTGCCTGCAACCTTCATCATCATGTTCATGTGTACTATAACAGCATTGTGACGTATTCTGAAGCAATATATATATATATAAGTGAGTGAAAGTGAAGTGACATTCAGCCAAGTATGGTGACCCATACTCAGAATTTGTGCTCTGCATTTAACCCATCCGAAATGCACACACACAGAGCAGTGAACACAAACACACACACTGTGAGCACACACCCAGAGCAGTGGGCAGCCATTTATGCTGCGGCGCCCAGGGAGCAGTTGGGGGTTCGATGCCTTGCTCAAGGGCACCTAAGTCATGGTATTGAAGGTGGAGAGAGCTGTTCATGCACTACCCCCACCCACAATTCCGTCCGGCCCGAGACTAGAACTCACAACCCTTCGATTGGGAGTCCAACCCTCTAACCATTAGGCCACGACCAATAATTAATATTTGGTTCTCTGTATGAAATATATCTGAACATCACAGTATATGGCACTAGTATTATGAGATAGAAAAATCAATAAACAAAAAAAGAAAAAGGTTAGCTGTGAATTAAAGACGTTGATCAATACGCACTACTGGATATTTATAAAATTAAACACCATGCTTCATATTTAGGGTAGCCATATGCGCCGTTCATACAGGACATGTCCCAGCCAGGATTTTAATAATGCCTAAAATATCCAGGTTTTGGCTATTTTCACTGTGCATGTTGATAATTGTGTAACAATCATGAGAGCTATAAACAGCAGAGCAAACGGCTCCTTATGCTTTCGAATCACGTTCACGTGTTTGTCCATTCGTTTGATTTGAAGCATTGTGGTGCACTTTTTTTTTTTTTTTTTTTGTATTTGTGCACAGCAAAGCTTCAAGTCAATCGAACGAACAAACACGTGTGCATATTTGCATCACTTTGATTGTTCCCTCTAGATCTCACCTTCTCACACGCAGCCCCACGATTGGCCGATTATGTACAATACCTGCATGTTATTGATCAAACTGCTCTGGATGTCATAGGCAATATTAAAAAACTGTCCGGGACGTGTCCCGTATGAACAGCGCATATGGCCACCCTATACATATTTATATAACATATTGTCTAAAAGTATGTAGAACTCTTCTAGCTTGTCTGTCAACACAGAGAAACAGTATCAGCTGAAGATGGTGCCGAGAATGGCCGCCGTGTTGCAAGCTCTGACCCAAACTGGCAGCTTTTTGTTTGTTTTGTATGTAATTTGGATGTTTCTTGTTCTGAATGTTGTCTGCCTTATTGTTTACAACTGACAAACACTTGATATTGGTTCTACAATTACTCACCTCAAACCGAGCTTTAACTTCATCAACACCGACCCTTTGTTTGGGCCGCCCGACCATGACGTCGCAATGGAGCCGGAGGAGAGGAAAGAGAGCCAGTGTCCTCATCAGATTAAAAAGCAGTGCAGAGTGACCACCACTTCCAAGTATATTGCCTGATCTCTCAGGGAAAAGCAAAGGAGGAGGTGTATGCTTCATGATCAACAACTCATGGTGCACTCAGAAAAATTTATATCCTGTACAATCCCTTTGTTCTTCAGACATGGAATACCTCACGCTTCTGTGCTGGCCATTTTGGTTGTTGAGGGAATTCACAGTAGTCACCATTACAGCTGTTTACATCCTCCCTCAGGCGGTAATAGATGCAGCACTCAAGGAACTGTATGGGCATTTATGCAAACAGGAGACCATGCACCCTGACACTGTGTTTATTATAACGGTGATTTCAGCAAAAGCCGATCTTAGGAGGATTGATCCAAAATTCTTCCAGCACATATCATGCAACACACGTGGAGATTGGATGCTGACAAGTCCCTCCCCAACAAACCTCTAAGGCAAATCAGATCACTCTTCTGTTCTGCTCCTGCCTGCTTATAGGCAGAAGCTAAAACAGGAAACACCCACCCTCAGGATGATTCAGCTTTTGTCAGACTCTATGTTACAGGACTGTTTCGATTATGTTAACTGGGAATGTTCAGTGCTGCATCCAATGACGACATCAATGTTTACACAGACACCGTCACATGCTTCATAAGGAAATGCACAAAAGATGTTGTACCGACCAAAACAATCAGAAACCCGAATCAGAAACTGTGGATTAATGCAGATGTTTGCACGGCTCTCAACGCTTGAACCTCTTGCTTTAATTCTGGTAATGCGGAGGATTATAAACAAGCCAGCTATGCCCTCCGCAAAACCATCAAGACCGCAAAACTCAAATAAAATTGAAGCACAATTCACCACTTTCATATACAGAGACATATACAACATCACGGTGTGGCGAGTGGGGCGGGGCCGAGAGCCATGGGAATGGGGCGAGGCCGGTGGAGTGGTTGAGAAATTAGCAACACCTGCTCGACCGACCAGAGGAAATGGAAGGATATAAAACAGGAGCGATGACAGTGATGGATGGGCAGGGATGGGCAGCGAGCTCGCCCATCCCTGGCAACTCACTCCAGCCCACCGCCTCGAGCGTCCATGGCGACACACTTCCTTACCTGCTCTATGGCACTGTGGATTCACCACAGCGGTGAGGGATCTTCAGCAGCCTGTCCCTCCTTCTCCCGGGCTTCGGCACCACTGTAACAATAAAAACTTCATAATCCTGGGAAGAAGGAAGCGGTAACCTGCGGACAATCAAAATCACAACTTTAATAATAAAATATACACAAAACAGCACAAACAAAACCAAAACACAAACTACAATCCAGGCCTGGTCCTCTCTCATCCTTCATTGTCGTCCCTTCTGTTTTATATTCTTCCATCTCCTCCGTGGGAATCGAGACAGGTGGGTCGAGCAGGTATTGTTTCTCAATCACTCCACAGGCCTTGCCCCGTTCCCATTATTCTCGGCCCCACCCCACTTACCTCACACAGACTACAAGGATCGTAATCACCCTGCTACAAACACCGCTTCCTCACTGCCTGATGAGTTCAACGCCTTCTATGCTCACATCGAAGTCAGTTGCTCCTCGCCCACACAGAGCACTCCCTCAGCCAAGACTGCTGAGGTTCGTCCACTCTCGGTGTCTGTAGTGGATGTTACCTGATCACTCCGGCATGTGAATATCTACATAGCGCAGGTCCAGACTGCATTTCTGGTCAAGTCCTTAAAACATGAGCTCACCAAAGGGGGAAGTCGTGGCCTAATGACTCCTAGTTTGACTCCTAACCCTAAGGTTGTGGGTTTGAGTCTCTGGCCAGCAATACCACAACTAAGGTGCCCTTGGGCAAGGCACCAAACCCCCAACTGCTTCCCAGCTATTGCTGCATAAATGGCTGCCCACTGCTCAGGGTGTGTTGTCCTCCAATGTTTCAAAGCATCCACCATTGTGCCAATACAAAAGACACCCAAAGCTTCTTGCGTGAATGACTGGCACCCTGATGCTCTGACTCCCATCATCAGTAAGTGCTTGGAGAAGCTTATTAGAGATCACATCTGCTCTATATTACCAGTATCACTTAACCCACTTAGATGTTGAATCATCCAACAAAGAAGAGGTGGGCACCCTGACTAACTTGTGCCACAACAACAACCTCTCTCTGAACTTCCTCTGAAAGAAACTTAGGAGCTGGTGGTGGATTTCAGGAGACGAACCAGTGAGAACTCCCCCATCACCATCAATGGGACTCCAGGGGAGGCGGTCAGCAGCTTCAAGTTCATCAGCATTCACATCACAGATAAACTCACCAGGACTACTTACATACAGTCAGTAGTGAGGAAGGCCCACCAACGTCTCTTCTTCCTCAGGCGACTGAAGAAATGTGGTCTGAGCTCAAAAATCCTCAGACAGTTCTACAGGTGCACTGTGGAGAGCATCCTGACTGGCTGCATCACCACCAGGTATGGGAACTGCACCACTCTGCACCAGATTAACCTGAAAGCCCTGCAGGGAATAGTTCAGACAGCCCAGCTCATCGTCGGGGCTGAGCTTCCCTCCCTCCTTAACATTTACACTCAGAGATGTGTAAGGAAAGTGTGGAAGATCATCAGAGACTTCTGCCACCTGAGCCACAAAGTCTTCTCACTGCTACCATCTTCTCACTGTTACCATATTGTGGAAATGTGTATATTGTATACAATTGTCTATTAAATATTGTGAAAAATGTGTACATTGTGTAAAATGTGTATATTGTTATTTATGTATGCTGTTAAATTGTCATGTTTTGTTGCTTATACTGTCATGGCAGAGTCTTGTACCAAATAATTTCATCATTGTTACACCTGTGTAAATAATGTGTGACAATAAAAGATTTCTGATTTTGATTTGACATCCAACACATAGGTTAACACAATCATGATGCAAACCAGCGGCATAGCAATGTAGTGGTTAGATCTGGGCTGTCAAGGATACGCGGGACTCAGATGCAGGTAACAGAGTTTATTAGCCCACACTGGGCAAACAGGGAAAAAAAAACAGAAGAATGGCTACTCCTCAGAGTAGAGCAAAAGAAATCTCTCAGCGGGGACCAGTCCAAGCGTCTTCTGTGACGCAACGTCAGGTCTCATCCACCAGAGCGTCGTTGGGGGGACGCAGCGTCAAGTCACACCAAAATCCCTGAAGGAAAGGACAGAGTGCAGAGAGGAGCTGGGGGTCAGGTCTCAGAAGATCCAAAAGAGAGGTGAGGCAGGGACCGGAGGCAGAACCAGTCTAGACTGACAAGAGCAGTACCCGGGGAAAGAATACAAATCCAAAAACACGACAAGGCAGGACTAGGCAGACAGGTTGAAACAATCACACTCGAAGCACAAAACAATCACAACGGTCTGACAAAAGACAGAGCACGAGAGGAACTAAAATAGAGGAGAGCTAATGAGGAAGGAGTGGCTACAGGTGTGACGGAACACAGGGAATTAAGGGTAACGAGTGGGAGGGGGAAGAAACACTGACAGCAGAACACATGAGCTGTCAAAACAAAACCCATGTGTTCTGAGACTAGACACACAGACAACAAGACAAAAATATAGCAACACAGACCTAAGTCATGACAGTACCCCCCCCTCCAGCTGCGCCACCAGGCGCAACCCGGAGGGTCTCACCTCGTCGCCGGCGGAAGTCCTCAATCAGAGTCTGGTCCAGAATATCCCGAGCCGGAATCCAACTCCTCTCCTCAGGACCGTAGCCCTCCCAGTCCACTAGATACTGGAAACCACGACGTCTAGCATCCAAAAGCTTTCTCACAGTGTAAACAGGAGTACCATCCACTAGACGAAGGGGGGGAGGGGGTATGGGGGAAGAGACAATGGGATTAAGGGGGGGGATCTAAACACAGGCTTAACCCTGGACACGTGAAAGACAGGGTGAACCCGACCAAGCGTGGGAGGAAGCTTGAGCCGCACTGCCACCGGACTCAGGACCTTGGTGATGCGACATGGCCCAATAAACCTGGGTGCCAACTTACGAGAAGGCTCCCGGATGGGCAGGTCTTTGGTGGAAAGCCATACCTTCTGTCCGCAAACGTACTGGGGAGCCGGAGTCCGGTGACGGTCAGCCGCCAATTTGATCCGTCTGGAAGCCCGGGCCAAGGCCTCCTCAGCCCTCCTCCAGGTGCGCCGACACCTACGGACAAAGGCCAAGGCAGACGGGACCGCAGCTTCGGGTTCCTGTGCAGGGAAAAGGGGTGGTTGATAGCCAACAGAACATTGAAAAGGAGACATACCCGTAGACGCCACCGGGAGGGAATTGTGGGCATATTCAACCCACGACAACTGCTGACTCCAGGAGCTCGGACTCTGTGATGCTAGGCAGCGGAGAGCACGCTCAAGATCCTGGTTGGCTCGCTCGGCCTGCCCATTGGTCTGGGGGTGGAAACCTGAAGACAGACTCGTAGAGGCCCCGATCTGTCTACAGAACTCTCTCCAAAACCGGGAGACGAATTGTGGTCCTCTGTCGGAGACCACATCAACCGGAAGACCATGTATCCGGAAGACGTGGTCCACGACCACCTGAGCTGTCTCCTTGGCGGAGGGGAGTTTGGGTAAGGGGATAAAATGGGCCGCCTTGGAGAAGCGGTCCACCACCGTCAGAATAACAGTGTTACCCCTCGACGGGGGAAGGCCAGTGACGAAATCAAGGGCCAGATGTGCCCATGGACGAGAGGGAATGGGTAGGGGCTGTAACAGACCAACAGGAGACTGGTTAGAAGTCTTATTCTGAGCACAAACTGAGCAAGCCAACACAAACTGCCTGACATCTTGGGACATGGATGGCCACCAAAATCGCTGACGGATGGCAGCCAGCGATCTCCGAACCCCTGGATGACAAGCAACTCTGGACTCATGACCCCACCGAAGGACCTCAGGACGCAGCGCAGCCGGTACAAACAACCGACCCCCCGGACACCCCCCTGGGACCTCCCCCTCCCGCACGGCCTCTCTTACCCGTCGTTCGACATCCCAAGAAAGGGACCCCACCACCACCTCTCTGGAGAGAATGGTACTGGGGCTCACCTCCTCACCGGGATTCTCGAACAAACGAGAAAGGGCATCAGGTTTAACATTCTTTGATCCTGGCCGATACGAGAGGGAGAAATTAAACCGCCCAAAAAAAAGTGCCCAGCGGGCCTGGCGGGCATTCAACCTCTTGGCCGAACGGATATACTCCAAATTCCTGTGATCCGTCCAGACCAAGAAGGGCAACGCTGCGCCCTCCAACCAGTGGCGCCACTCCCCCAGGGCCAGCCTGACTGCCAGCAGCTCCCTGTTACCTATGTCATAGTTTCGCTCGGCTGGGCTCAGACGGTGAGAAAAGAAGGCGCAAGGATGCACCTTCCCATCCTTGGGGGACCGCTGGGACAGGACCGCGCCTACCCCGACATCAGAAGCATCCACCTCAACAATGAATTGCCGTTCCGGATCTGGGAGACAAAGAACAGGAGCAGAGATGAAACGGGACTTGAGAGCACCAAAGGCCTCCTGAGCATGTACATTCCATTTGAACGATACCTTAGGAGAGGTGAGTGCAGTTAAGGGTGCAGCAACCAGGCTAAAGTTCCTGATAAATCGCCTATAGAAGTTGGCGAACCCCAAGAACCGCTGCAACGCCTTCCGTGAGTCAGGGGTTGGCCACTCGGCCACGGCCCTTACCTTAGCGGAATCGGCCTTGATCCCCTCCGTCGAGATAATATGCCCCAGGAACGAAACCGACTTGGCATGGAACACGCACTTCTCCGCCTTGACGTACAGCTGGTTCTCCAGCAGCCGTTGTAGCACCTGACGGACATGTTGAGTGTGGACCTGCAATGAGGGAGAGAAGATGAGAATATCATCAAGGTACACAAAGACAAATCTGTTCACCATGTCTCTCAACACATCGTTCACCAGGGCCTGGAAGACAGCTGGGGCATTAGTAAGCCCAAAGGGTAGGACCCGGTATTCAAAGTGTCCCGTCGGGGTGTTAAATGCTGTCTTCCACTCATCCCCCTCACGTATACGGATCAAGTGGTAGGCATTACGGAGGTCTAGCTTGGTAAAGACCTTGGCTCCCTGTAACAACTCAAAGGCTGATGACATCAAAGGCAGAGGATACCGGTTTTTTACAGTGATGTCATTGAGGCCACGGTAGTCAATGCAGGGTCGCAGGGAGCCATCCTTCTTCTTAACAAAGAATAACCCAGCCCCAGCAGGTGAGGAAGAGGGCCGGATGAGGCCGGCATTTAAGGAGTCCTGAATATACTTGTCCATGGCCTCTCTCTCAGGACTAGACAGGGAATACAAACGACCCTTGGGCGGAGAAGTGCCTGGGAGGAGGTTGATGGCACAGTCATACGGCCGATGAGGAGGCAGGGATGTGGCCCGGGACTTGCTGAAGACCTGACAAAGATCACGGTACCCCTCCGGGACCCCGGCAAGATCACCCTCCTCAACCTGAAAAACAGGAGACACAGAGCCAGGAGACAAAGCAGAACCAAGACAAGACGCAAGACATGACTGACTCCAAGAGAACACAGAATTGCCGGACCAATCCACATGAGGGTTGTGCTGCACCAGCCACGGGTGCCCAAGGACAACAGGAGCACCCGGGGAATCTAGGAGGTACAACTCAATTACCTCACAGTGATTGCCGGACACAGTCAAACTTACAGGGGTAGTGGAATGGGTGATGGAAGAGATGAGGAGACCATTTAGGGAGCGAACAGAAATAGGAGAAGGAAGAGGAATAGTAGGAATACCCCACCGTGCTGCAACAGAGGCATCCAGGAACCGCGCTAACTGGGCAGCTGCCTCATCGCCCTGAGCAGAGCGGTCAAACAGTTTGATCATCTCTGCCCTGAAGTCCTGGAAAGTGGCACAGAATGGAGCACGGGCATCCCACACAGCTGTTGCCCAGTCCCGGGCCTTTCCTTTCAAGAGGGTGATCACGAATGCGACTTGGGACTCCTCAGTAACATAGCGCCGAGGCTGGAGGGCGAAGACCAGAGAACATTGGGACAGAAAGGCACGGCAGGAGTTAGGGTCCCCATCATATGGCGGTGGACAATTGGCATGGGGTTCAGGCTCAGAACGAGTAGCCGATCTGCTGGCCAAGGCTTCAAGCTGGAGCCTCTGAATCTGGAGATTGAGGTCCGCTACCTGGGCTGTGAGGCCCTCAACCTCCCTAGTGGTGGTGGTCAACTGGCTGGAATGCTGTCCCAGAAGAATGCCTTGTTGACTGACTGCGACTCTTACTTGGTCTGCACCTGCTGAATCCATCGTGGTCAGACCGTTCTGTCAAGGATACGCGGGACTCAGATGCAGGTAACAGAGTTTATTAGCCCACACTGGGCAAACAGGGAAAAAAAAACAGAAGAATGGCTACTCCTCAGAGTAGAGCAAAAGAAATCTCTCAGCGGGGACCAGTCCAAGCGTCTTCTGTGACGCAACGTCAGGTCTCATCCACCAGAGCGTCGTTGGGGGACGCAGCGTCAAGTCACACCAAAATCCCTGAAGGAAAGGACAGAGTGCAGAGAGGAGCTGGGGGTCAGGTCTCAGAAGATCCAAAAGAGAGGTGAGGCAGGGACCGGAGGCAGAACCAGTCTAGACTGACAAGAGCAGTACCCGGGGAAAGAATACAAATCCAAAAACACGACAAGGCAGGACTAGGCAGACAGGTTGAAACAATCACACTCGAAGCACAAAACAATCACAACGGTCTGACAAAAGACAGAGCACGAGAGGAACTAAAATAGAGGAGAGCTAATGAGGAAGGAGTGGCTACAGGTGTGACGGAACACAGGGAATTAAGGGTAACGAGTGGGAGGGGGAAGAAACACTGACAGCAGAACACATGAGCTGTCAAAACAAAACCCATGTGTTCTGAGACTAGACACACAGACAACAAGACAAAAATATAGCAACACAGACCTAAGTCATGACACTGGGCATTTCTAAAATAAAACTGTCAGAATGGTTGTGCAAGAGTGATCTCTAATCCTTCAATTCATAAGGAAAGCAGAATTTGAGGGTGAAGAGCCTTGTCAGAAGGATGCTGCATGGAATATTGAAAGGGCAAATGGCGATGGGAGATGGAGGATAGTATGTCACATGTTCTGTTTCCTGTCTGTCAAGTCTTGAAAATCCATTCAGTCAGTTTTTTTTGTTTATGTTTGTTTTTGTTTTCTTTCTTCATTTTTTCTTTTTCTGGAAAATATGCTAACCGCATTGTGATAAGAATATAAATTACAACGAAGGCTTTTTTGTCAGTTTTGATTTGAAGGATGATTGTAGGATAATTCTTCATAGCTTCCTCAGCTGTGGTCCTGCAGTAATGACAATTCATTACAATCTTTTTTAATTCACTATAAATAAGAAAAAGGTCGGAGAAGCTGTAAAACGAAAAATATACGGCAGCTACCACAGTCACCATTATTGAATTATCGTGGACATGAGCCTCCAGCATCTCTTCAATAACAACAAACAGCTAAAGAACATTCACAATACTAAGGCGCGGATAAAGGAAACCAGTGTTGATTAGGGCAGACTTAATTTCAATAAAAATATAGCTTCGTTATAGATGGCTAGCCTTGAGTCAGGCTTTATTGGACATAAGAATAATCATTGTTGGTTTATGGGAGCTTTCCTACATAATTAGTTTATTAATATAATCAGCCAGCAGCCTTTCAGGCAGCTTCAGGCAGCTTCATGCAGCTTAGACTAGGATTGTTGGAAGAGAAAACAGAAGAAAGGAAGGAAAACTTAATTATATTCATTAATAATCTTCATATATTTTGAATGAGAAAGCAAAGCAAATGAAATGAATAGGCTAGACATAAACAGACCAAGTTATAGGGATGCGGGGACCTTTTTTCTTATTGTTTTCTTTTTCTGTAAATAATAAATAAACAGATCACACCTATTACGATTCTATAAATCAATAAACGCTGTTGTTGTTTTTATTTTGGTTTTTGATATCTTATGCTGTCATATCAGAGTTAAAGTGGCACCTAGTGGTGTGGATGCATTTCTTTTGTTCTTTTTTTTTTTTGGAATATATATATATATATATATATATATATATATATATATACACACACACACACACAAACAGGACATTAAATTTTTTTTACAAGTTCACATTTTCCCAAAACCCAATTGGTGATTAAATTAATGCCCAAAACACATTTTCAAACACAGTTGAAAATGTTGTCTTGTAAACACCCTCAAGACATGTTGCGTTCTGGGTGTTAATGCCGCATGATTTATTGAAATACTCTCCTTCCATAAAATTCGTGTCTAAAAGGGAAATTCATACAAATGCATATGCAATAAGGTCGGCCTTCAAAAATAACTGTTTCACCCCATCTGTTAAGTAAATCCTGACAGTAGTTTTTCATTGCCAAAAGAGGGTAGGTGCTATAATGTTAGCAAATCTGGCCCTAAGCGTTAACACAACTTTTAAAGATTAACTATGTGTAGTTATCCAGATTCAGAAAGAAGAGAAATAAAGTGATTTAAATGGACTAACAAGCAAAACCACAGAACATAACCATGAACATCTTACACTCACTGTGATTTTGGCTTAGGGAGCACCAGCTCCAGTCAGTCACAGACAAAAGCACCAGAATGGGAACCAAGGCATGTCCAGCAGATCACAGGAGTCAGTGGAATCAAAGAGGTAAAAATCTGAACCGCTTAAGTCTGTGATGAGGGCAGATAAAAGTCCCTTTCATCAGGGCCATGTATTTTCAGTATTTTCATACACCTAATGTTTGTGTGTGTACAAAGGCTTTGCCTCGTGTCACTGTCTCAGCTTTTAGAGACAATCTATAGAGGCAATGGCAATTGCATCAAGATTTAAACTCACATTTCCTTGAGTGCTTTGCAAAAACAAAAAAGAAATGAAAAAAACAAAATGTGCATGAAGCCTATGTTTCTAAGTAATGATTTTAGCAGACTTGTCAAAGTTTATTATGCTGAGCACACAAAGGTCTATTGAACTTGGATTTCCTATTATCCCGGCCTATCCTGTGTGAGTAGAGCTATAAAGAAGTCCACACATGAGTGAGTGGGATAAGGTGGTGAGCACAGTGGAGGTGAGGGTGAATAGGTATGCGTGGCAGCTCTCAGGCAGATGGAGAAGCTGTACTTCCACACGGTGGGATGAGCCTCAGGCGTTTCTCTCTCTCTGTTGTTCCCCTGAGACATCATCCTCCAACCTCACACTTGCTCAGTCTGCCTAATCCACCCATGACAGGATGAGGCCAGCACACACATACATACACCTATGCTCAGACAAATATACACAGACAATTGACAGTCCATTTACACTGTTAAAACATCTACATTTTTCACATGTACACAAAAAAAATTCATGTTTCTCATGATATTTTGAGCTGACATTTTTGCTTAAGATGCTTGTAATTAGCAAATTTGCTTGTAATTGTAATTTGTAAATTGTAAAAATGTAAATTGGTCTCGTGTTAACAGCAAGTTTATTATTAAACATCAGTTTGATTATATGTTTATTTAGCTTTTTCTTTTCTTAGATTGGAGTCTTAAGATCTTTATATTATTCTAAAAATGTGGAAATATTATTAATAATAATTATAATAATTAAATGTATTTATAGTGCATAACCAGTTTATATATATATATAAAAACATATATATATATATATATATATATATATATATATATATATATATATATATAATAGTATGTTAACAATACTAAAATAACACTGATGTAAATAACAACATGTTTTATTAATTTTGCATTGGTATATTATGTCATCTTTGTCAGTCCTAAAACAACAGTATTTTTCCCCCTCAAATTTTACCCCTGGTATATAAAATATAATATCCATGTCACACTAGGGAAATCACAATGTTATGTTAACCCTTTAAAATTAGACAGAGAGAGAAATGTAATAGTGCTTGGATATATTGATAATCTTTCATTTTTAATTAGATTTCTAATTTTTATCGCCATATGTAGCTTTGTAAATCTCTTCACTCTTTTGTGGATGCCAATAACATGATTCACGTGAAAGTTTAATACAAAATGTTGTTTGTGTCTTCTGTTCCCTTCTGTTGTTTTTCACAAGTAAAGCTGGTAGTGTCATGCCACATTGACTTTTGTCTCCATTCTCAAGGTCAGAAACTATAAAAAGCTGTCCAAGCAGGATCAGGACAGGGCAAAGGAACTGACGCACTGACCCCTTGTCTTAATGAACAAGAGATGACAGAAGCATTCATTATTCACGGTGGGCTGTGGTAAGATTGGCCACAGACACACTTCCAAACTATGTAACTTCTAATCAATTTGCCACAAGAGACTTTATAAAAGTTCACGTTTCTGCTTTCTGAAACTCAATCCATAAAATTTGTATACTTAATAATCTATATATCAATCATTCTACATTACTGAAGGCAGAGCCTTTCATGTGCTCTCAAAACTTGCTCTCAATATTTTTTTCATACAGCTTTTGAGATTATCTAATATGAATGCTTCCATATTGTTTCCCAGTAGCTCAAAGGTCAGCAATGTGAGGACCAATAAACAGTCCAATATGAGAAATGTCTCTGGATTTACACAAGGAAAGGGTTTGAAGAAAAGTTTACAGGTTTATTGCAGCCCCTGACTGAAGATCAAATCCTCTTCTATTCCGTTATATAATCCAGAAATGGGTTTTGAATGTGTAGAAGGTCTGAAGATTGAAGATGTTATGCGGTGCTGAAAAACAAATGGCTATTGTTATCATAGATCAACCCATTTCAGTGACAAGGCTCTGACCAAAGAAGGTCTTGACCAGTGTGTATGACTTTCATACTTTACAAATTTAGAGGCAAGAGAAAATGACAGAACTCTCATCTTTAAGATAATTTACTTAAACAGTAAGTAAGGTGGATGTTTACTCCATTAGTTCAATATTGACTGATGTCAGGCAGGTTATCGATCTAATAGATAAAAAAAAAAATTAATAAATAAATAAAAAATAAAACTACTACCCACAGACTAATAAAGGTTTATTAATAAAATAAAAGCATTGATTATGTTCTGGATTCAGATTGCCTGCTTTTGAAAATAGCATGTTAATTTAACGAATCACGACCCCACAAAGTACACTTTTTTTACTTTTTTTTTGGTTTTATGGTGAAGTGCTAAAAAAGGACTATTTTTGTTTGGCAAAAATCAGCGGTTATCGTAAACAAACATCAAAAAGCTATTAGATGTAAGAGCTGAATAAAGAACAAAGTAGACAAGGCCGTGATCCCCCCTCAGGTCACAAGAGTACTTGAAGGTCATTTTTGCTTTATTTTCAACACAAAAACGCCAACATTCTGTCAGCCATATCCTGTTATGCGCACCATGGTATTAGCATGTCCGCTTATTCATTACGATAAACCTCATTTTTTTGTGCAGTGTGTTTTTTATCTGTTCCTTAGTAACTCAGAACTCTCTGACTTGAAAGAGAATGTTACAGTGTTTCAATTTCACATTTGATCTCTCAAGCACAAGATTATCTTATCTTCATACCATACACTTGAATCCATTACCTCACCATGCTATGTAAGCAAAAAGTTATCAGAGAACTGATTTTAAGGAGGCATGATTGCTGTTAAAAAGTAATATTTTCCTCTTCTTTTCTGAATTTAGCTTGAAAAACAGTGTCCCTGTGATGTTCTAAGACTTGTTTTACTAGAAAATAAGATGATACTTAATAGAATACTGCATGTTGTGATGTTACAGTTATTCTAGATAACTTTATTTAACATATGTCATTTTTCAGTTCTCACTGCAGTGCCTCAGTGCGCCTAATTTACATCTGATGAAGAAAATTTGATGAAGAGAAGCAAGAAGATTAAGTCATCTAACCACAAAATTATGGACAAGGCACTGTGAGGCCATTTGCATTCAAGAGAACTTGAACAGTTTTGTAACTAAGAATTGAATAGCTGTGAAATTTAAAATAATTTAATAGGAAAATGGTTGGCCCTTTTGAAAAATGAGCCTGTCCTTAGTGTGATCCTCAGTCACCATGTAATAATAGATTCACAAGCATCATACATCCAGGGTTTCCAAATTGCTCCTATTAACCTTGTAAATGGACCTACCATCCTTTTGCACAGCACAATTATAACTGCCTAGTGGTTATCCATGTGATAAGAACAAATATACAGTGATTAACACAATGTCGAAATCTAATTTAATCAATATACATACTACAAGAAGTTTCCAATGTAGCAAGAAAAGAATGATATATAAACAACTGCATTGTCATCAAGGTATAAGCCAGAAGTCAAAAAATGTTACAGAAGAAAGTGGATTTTTCGCACTTTCTGCTGTAGCTGTGTTTAAATGCATACATTCCTGCCCCAGAGGAGCTGTAGCTTGTTTAGACGCTCTTCCAGACAAGAGGAGGTGGAAGACTGAGTGCTGAGGTGTCTCCAACACACTCTTTTCCACAGATGCTCTTTCTGCCCGCTGTCAGGAAGAGACTGTCAGTAGAAATGCACACTCCCTGAGGTACTAGTTACAGAACAAACAATATGAGCCCCGCTACCTTAAAATGGCATAAACAGTCATCTTCTTGAGCCTCCCATGTACAATTGCAAGGCTTCCTGTACGCATTTATTGAATCAATTAAATAAAATATGTTTTTCCATAAATTTTAGTTAAAATCAACAATTTTCTTAGAGTAATCATTGATAGATTGCTGATTGTTGGTAATACTTTACAATAAGGTCCCAATAGTTGATTAGAACAGTAATGCATTAACAAACAATGAGCAATACAATTGTTACAGTAATTATTGATCTTTGTTAATGTTAGTTAATAAAAATGCTGTTTTAATAATTAAATAATAATACTAATAAATAACAATTGTAATAATGCAACAATAAATCAACATGAATTAAGATAAATAAATGCTTTAGAATTGTGTTTCATTATTACAGTAGTTTGTGTTATTTAATGTCACCAAATAAAACCTTGTTGTAAAGCATTACATAACCACCAAATATAAACCATATATAGACTTTTGTTTTCTACCACCGTGCATTGTAAGCATTGCAAACATTATAAAGTTTGTGTTTACAGTAGCTACTGTCTATCATTTGTTGGCTGCATGTCAGAGGAGGCAGCTAACTTTAGCCAGGGCAAAATCTTTATTATTTAATTTATGCATTTTTTCCCCACTGAAAAAAAACTACAGATTTGCTATTTATTTATTCATAGAAACAGCCCCTAAAAAATGCATTACATGATGGCACATATTACATATTAGCCACAATACTGAACTGCTGTTGTATGTGAATGCTTCAGGTGTTTGCTTCTTTACTTAATAAATCAGGGATGAGACAGAGATGAGCCAGATGAGATGACATCACAATAAGCTCTTAGCATTATCTAATATTTTGAAGAGGGTGGTGACTGCTCCATCACAGAAAATAAAAAAGATGACTCATGTTATTGTTGCATGAAAATGTGGAGAGTGCTGCAGTAGGGTGCTAACAAACACTTATCCGTGCTGTCAGGCTCATATCATTATGAAAAGAAAACTAGCAATATATGCCCCAAAATTTCCAGGAAAGTCTCCATTGTTACTTGAACAATACAGCCTACGGCCTGAACATTTTGAGTGTACTTCCTAGTGCACTCAACCTGGCTGGAGAGTTCAAATCAACACTTAGCTAAAGTGAAATCTCAGTGTGAGAGAGCTCTCCCAGGTGACTATACAGCATCACTAATGGCCTTGTTCGGGGCCTGGCCAGCACAGCCTGTCGATAAAATTTGCTTCTGCGTTTTCCGGCTGCCAGGTCCCATCTGGAGCCAATTCATGATCTCAGACGGTGTGCACCTTTCACCAGCCACTAGCTCCCACTCTGCTGCAAAACACTCTCTCTCTCTCTCTCCATCCAGCAGGTTCTCTGTCCCCAGCCCTTCTCCCGTCGACTCCTGTGTTCGCTGTGACTGGCTTGGAATGTGTCCCCATGAGTTAAGCTGAACTTTATTGGTTCCGGTAAAGCAAAACTACTTCTGCCACTCTTGAAAGGACCCTGCAGCATAAACATCCTTTATGACTTTAGCAACTGAAAGTATATTTGCTTTTATTTTGCACTTATTCTTTCAGGATGGAACTTAATATAGATTTATAAAATATACAAAAAGCAGATTCTGCCGGATTTTGTTCACCCAATATCCATTTTAGCAGGGATGGGCGGATGATCTGAAATATGGATGCTAAAATATTAAAATGTCATGTTACTCTATTAAGAAAATTGATTTACAAAATTATGGATTGAAAATAATAATAATAATAATAATAACAATAATAATAATAATAATAATAATTCTATTATTTATTTAACAAGGAACTTGATGTACAGTATCTCATCCTTTTGGGTAAAAAAATTGCATACAAGAAGAAAAATGTTTGTTCAGACAATTTGAGCAGCAGTGTAGCACCTAAACTAAAGTTTTTAAGTTAAAGTTATTTTTTTATTTAATTTTATGTTAACAGTTAACAGTATTGGTACCATATTCATATTAGGGAAATTGGTCTTAATATTGCTTGGTATTGAAAAAAGTAATAATAATCAAAACACCCATTTCCACTTTTCACCATGAAGGTATCGTGATTCTGAATATAACATGCCGCCTAAAATTGTTAACTGAAATGTTCTTTGTGTAATTCAAAGGTTAATTGCGCTGAAACTTCCCCCTCATTTAAGCGGAGATTCTTTTTTAATTTCATCAGAAGAGTATTTGCCATTGCCATGACCAATGAAATGTCACCCATCTCATTTCTTTGGTTTCATCAGGATGTGAAAGTCAGGTGCTGCAGTCATTCTGCTGTTGCCTGGACATGCATGATTCATTCGTTTTAGACAGGGATGACCTTGATCTCATCCTCTCGGTCTCTCTCCTTTTCTTTTCTCACAGCATCACCACTTCTCTACAGACATACTGTGGATGAATCACACTTTTAGGAGTTTTAGGAGGAAGTAGTGGGAGCTTTTTTTCTCACTGTTCAGGAGCAATGAGAAACCAAGCATTTGTTCAGTGACAATGGATAATTGTCTGGAAAATCATGTAATGTTTTTAATAATAGGTCATTTATTAATGCCAAAGAGATATCATATTATAATAAAACACATTTCCACTACATTTAATAAATTTTATTTAAAAAAAATTGTTAATAAAAATAAAATAAAATAAAACTAATAAATGGTGCATAAAATTGTGCATTGCTTTTGACTTTATAATAGTGCTATTTAATGAGTAATAATTTCCTGTCATCTTTAAAATGCTAGTTCACCCCAAAATGAAGATCCTTCATTTCCTCACAAAACATGTCATTCCAAACCTGCATGACCCTATTTTTTTTAACGTGGAACACAAAAGGAGATGTTTTTAAGGCTGTGCTAGTTGCTTGTTTCCATGCCTTTACAATAAATGGACACATGAATGGACATTTCATAGTTGACATCCACGCGATTGGAGTTTTGGAGCTTGTGAGCAAGAACTGATTTATTTTGTTAATCAATCAAATTTGCCAAGTTGAACAAGAGAAATCTTCTTAGTTTAAAAGTGAATTCTTTGTGAGCCATATATTTATACATTTAGCAGACACTTTTATCCAAAGTGACTTGCAATGAATAAATTTATCACAGAGCCAAAAATTATCGCTGTATACAATGCCGCATTTATTAAAAAGCTATATTAGGAAACAAGCTAGAGCAGAGGGGAAATATAGAGAAGATAAATAATAGGATTTTTGTTTTCTTTTCCACTGGTTTAGGGTTGTGAAGTGGGTAAGTGCTAGTGAAAAATGTGTCTTCAAGCTGCTTCTTGAAAAGTGTGTTGGTTCCAGCAGCTCAGGTGGAGGTTTGCAGCTCATTCCACCAGAGAAGAGCAGAAATTGTGAAGGTTTTGGAAGGTGACTTTGTGGCTTGTTATAAAGGAACAAAAAAAAAAAAACTGTGTGGCTCGTTCTGTGACTGCAACTGTAGACAATGATCAACACACAGTACTATGCACTATACACTCCTTTTAAGCCATATGATAGCTTTGTGTCAAAAACAGTCCGAAATCTTACTTTATAATAATTACTGATAATTACTAAACACAGAGACTGTGATATATACAGTTGCATTTGTGATATTAGAATTAAATTGCAGTCCATCAACCAAGTACTGTGTCAAACATATTTCATTCAGTCATGATATTCAAAGTCATGTTCTGTTGACCTAATCAAAATTCTAAATTATGGTTGATCTGAATTAAAATATTCCCTGCTGGTTTTTACCTCTATAGAGTTCTTAGCCACAGCCTTGATGTACTGGGTCAGCATGAGGCTATGCTAATTATTAGAGTCAACATTGTGAATAGAATTGAATTTGAAGATTTTAACAATAGAACACTTTTGCCCTGACAAGAATTATATTTTGACAAAATAAGTAAATTTATTATGCAGATATTATCAGTAGAACATCAATGCCCTGAAGCAAGCCACACTACCATTCAATGTTTTATGGTTGGTAAGATTTTTTTAAAGTGCCCCTATTCTGAATATTGCCTTTCATTCAGCCTGTAATGTAGCTATATGTGAAGGTCAACAAACTGCAAAGAAAGAATTAACTCTGAAAAACCTAAACGAGTCGTCAGTAATACAAATCCCACTTCTGTGACAGCTACATGTCACAGGGTAATAGATTTGCATAATGCTTCCCTATGTTTTATGTTGGCTGGACACGAAAAACTTGACCTGCCCTCAAAAACTGTGGCTTGTTCATGTCGAGAAGACGCGGTGTCCTCCGTTGTGAAAGTAAATTTGTTTCATTTTCAGTTCTGACAAATTAGGCTCCAAAGAATAAGTGTTTAGTTGTACTAGCTTTGGTGCATTTCTCGAATCATCTTTAATATTTGCAAATAAATATGTGCACCTGCAAAAGCCTGTAACCTCCTCAAAATCTTTAGTTCATATCTCAAAAGTAAGTTTTTTTACAGTATGCCAATGAACAAATCAGTGCCAACAGAATGAAAAGTACTTGTGTCATTGTTCACAAACAATATAGTCAACATGCTTGATCATGTTGTTAATATAACAGTGCACAATGTTAGTATTGCCAAATGTAAACTATGGCCAAAGTTTGGATGACAGTTACTATATTGAAATGAAGAAGGCTGTGCTTCATATGCCATATATCCATTTCAAAAGTACAAATTTACACATCACTGTATGTGGGATATTGATTTAAAGAGACTGGATAGGATTTATAGTTACACTTTACTAGTGGTCCAAAAAAAAAATTGCAGTGCCATTATGACATAGAAAGAAAATATGAGCACAAAGGTGAAAATACAAAATTAGAAAGGCAAACACAGGAAACACTCCTTAGGCAGAACTTTGCTTTTGCATGCAGCACTCTATGAAGAATTGCAGTACAGTCTGTTTACACCTCCTGATGTGCCAGTCCGTTGGCCAACTGACTCTCATCGACATCAATGCAATGCAACATGGAATTGGAGTCAAGTGAACCATCTCACATCTTCATATATGTGGATGAGCCTGGCTTCAGCCTGACCAAAAGCAGAAGGTGTGGTTGAAATATCCAAGAAATGCACCAAAGCAAATGTAGCAAAAGTAAAGCGAAAGCAAAACTGTAAAATTCTTAATTTTTCCACTGTACCACAGCAGTACAACTCTGACTGCATCTCTAATCTATGGGAGTTTAGAGTGGGATTCACAAAATCCTTGCTCTTGAAAGATGGCTCAGTACCCAGTTTATTTGGACCAGCTGGCTCCACTACATCACAACCTGGAAGCATGATAAATAATAGATGTTTACATTTTCTATTGAGGGATCAAAATAAGGAACTATAGTAATGGACGTATCGCTTCCGGCACATGCTGTTTGTCATCTGACCAATCAGAGCAGAGTAGGCTCACAGAAAAGAGGGAGTCTGAATCTCAAAACAACATTGTGAAATATAATTACAATTTAAAATAGTAATGTTCTATTTAAATTTATTAGAAAACATAGTTTATTCCTACAATGACAACTTTTTCAATTTTTATTTGATTCAATTTTTTTAACTGTTTTGCCTCGTATGTTAATAGAGGCTGTGATAATTTTTTCAGGATTCTTTGATTAATAGAAAGTTCAGAAGAACCTAATTTATTTGAAATAATTTTGTAAATTTTAAGTGTGGAATAAAAATGTATCATGGAATAAAGGTATACATTTATCTAAATAATTATACATAACCATGTCATAAATCAAAATAGTATTACAATATAAAGGATACATTTAACATGATGAGAGGTAAAACTGTAGCTCATCCCACACTGAAATAAGAAAATTAGACACATTCATCTTTGTCTATGAGGCAAATCAATATCTCTGGTGAAAATATACCCACGTCTAGTCTTAGACGAAATGAAAGAGAGCAGACCATAGAGGCAGCGAAATACCACTGGAAAACTTGTCAATCCATCAGAGAGAACTGGATCTAAGTCAGAATCATTTCCCCACAGGACCTATTGAGTTTTATTACATAGACACTTTGATATCCTTGGGCTCCATTGGTAAGGATGGGATGGATCCACTGATGTGTGAATCTGAGGATCACATTTAAACATTTAGCATGGATGAAATGATATCATATCAGCTATCATAGCAGCCACTATGGTTCCAATCAACATCACCATCTAAATACAGCCCAAATACTCACAAAAGCTCTTTTGAAAGCAGAGCTCCCAGTGAGCTAGAGTACACTCACTTGTTTGCCTTATCTTTTTCTTTGAAGGGCATACAAAAAGGAAAACAGAGACAGGCATGTAATTTGAGGTAAGTGAGTGCATCAAAGTGCAGAGTTTAATCCCTGATTTGTTCTAAATTAAAAAAACATGGAGGGGTTGTCAAAGCAGGTCTTTTGACATCATTTCTTCTGGATTAAATGTATCTTCTTGGTTCAGCCTAAAGGCTGACATCAACAACCCCAATGTGAGCACAGACAATTACTTAGCTTTTTGCATAATCACAGTGACAAAACGTTGAATTTGCCTTACTTACAAATCTTTAGGCCTATTCACACAAAGATAATTGTACAGATAGCCATGTCAATGTTTTTAATTATTCATCATCAAAAAAAAAAAAAAAGAAAAAAAAAATATATATATATATATATATATATATATATATATATATATATATATATATATATATATATATATATATATATATATATGGTTTGCCTTTTTCATTATAGTTGGTTATGGTGGTGTTGACAATTCTTTTCAGTTTAGAATGTGTTTTAAAACTCTATCTTTATTAGCATCCTTAGAAGAATGCAGTCAAACTGAGCATTGTTAAATGGGACCATTGGCCAGTATAAACAACAGCAATGTTTGTACTGGATTACGTACATATATATATATATATATATATATATATATATATATATATATATATATATTTAACTGTGTCATGGTGCAGGGTGCCGTCTCAGCTTCCCCTGCGGTCTGTGTTGTCCTGTCTGTTCGGTAGCTCGTGGTCTGGGCAGTCAGCGCTGATCGTGGCGGGGTTGTGCAGATCACGAGCTGATTCTTCCCCACCTGTCGCCTCATTCCCCCACTCCCTTATATGTTTCTGCTTTCCTGTCTGTCATCATGAGTAGATTGTTTTGTCTTTGCCCATGTTTTGTATGGTTCCAAGTCTCAGTCTCACCTTCTGTTTTCCCATCTAAGGATCCGTAGTTCGGAGATTCGGCAGCGCGAGAGGTCAGCAGTGTGCCGGCCAGCTCAGAGATCTCTATGTGCGCCAGAGCATTTTAGTATTGTTTATGTTATTTTGTGTTTTGTGGCGAGAATAAAGGATTCTCCCTTTCTCTACTCTGCATCTGAGTCCTCTGTCTAGCACGCACCCTAACATAATCTACTCACCACAAATGGATTCAGCAGAGGAAACAGAGCTACACCGAGCTCTTCTGCAGCAGGGCTCTCTTCTGGGTCGACAGCAGTTCGTCATCACTCTCCTAGTAGGTCAAGCAAGAGAGTGGGGAATGGCTATGTGGGACAGCAAGCATGACCGTTGTGCGTCGTTTTAGGCATTCTCGAGGGAGCTCCGCAAGGTGTTTGACCGCTTGGCACGCGGTATTGAAGAAGCATGAGCATTGTCTCTGCGTCCGCTTAGTCCATTCAGTTCCGTGCGCTCGCCACGTCCTGCGGCTGGAATGAGAAGGCTCTCTGGGATCACTTCCTCCACGGCCTGGCTGAGCAGGTGAAGGACAAGATATATTCACTAGAGCTGCCCCCTGGCTTGGATGGGCTTATCGACCTTGCCATTCG
Source organism: Carassius auratus (assembly GCF_003368295.1). NCBI lineage: Eukaryota > Metazoa > Chordata > Actinopteri > Cypriniformes > Cyprinidae > Carassius > Carassius auratus. The sequence continues at coordinate 11,484,662 of NC_039244.1, read as the reverse complement.
GGTCGACAACTGGATTACTCTCCGTTCTCGACACAGTAGAGAGGGATGCCCCATGAGCACGTCACCGGGGTCCCGTATGGAGCAGCATGTGACACGATGTCTCAACACCGCATCCTCTCGGAGGAGGAGCCTATGCAGATTGGGAGAGCACAGCTGTCAATAGGAGAGCGACGCCGTCACTTGGATAATCAGCTGTGTCTGTACTGCGGTGAGGTGGGTCACGTGGTAGCGGCATGGCCTGTGGCAGGGCGTTGCTTTTCACGCAAGGGAGAGCGCATGGTGAGCATCACTACAACTCGACCGTAACCTTGTGGCCGTTCAGAGTTCCAAGCTTCAGTACAGTTTGGGGGAGCTGTTTTCCACGTTTCTGCATTGATTGACTCTGGAGCGGAGGGCGACTTCATGGATAACAGATTGGCAACTCATCTGGGGATTTCGGCCATTGCACTTGCCGAACATATTTCTGCCAGGCCCCTTTGTGGTACCCATCTCACTAATATAACTCACACCACCCAGTTTGTCACATTAACTTTGTCTGGTAATCATGCTGAGGAGATTAGATTTCACCTCATTCACTCGCCCACCGCTCCAGTGGTGTTGGGTCACACCTGGTTGGTTAAACATAACCCGCATATTGATTGGGCCTGTGGTTCTATTTTGGCTTGGAGCCCTTTCTGTTTAGCTCAATGTTTGGGTGCTGCTTTTCCCCCTGTCTTGTCTCATTCTGTGTTGCAGGAGGAGCTGGTCAACCTGGTGGATGTACCAGAGGCTTACCATGATTTGAGAGTGGTTTTCAGTTGGTCCCGAGCTTCATATCTGCCTCCACACCCCCCATACGACTGTGCGTCTGAGTCCTCTGGCCGGCACACACCCTGACAAACTGTCAGAAAAGAATAGGGTTCACAGGGTTTACTGCCTGTCTAAATATGTTCACCTTGGTTAATTTATGTACATATTAAAAGTATAAACTACTGTATCTAATCACAACTTAGAAAGATGTAAGACAACATCTGAACTGCTTTAAACATTTGTATTGTTATATCAGTCCCTCCAGAAAAACGCAGATTTTTTTTGTGATCGTTGAGGGCAAAAATCCTTGATTTTGCGACACGTTTTCTTAAAAAATGTGATGTAATATGCGGGATATTTTTGCAATTTTATGTGATGAAATTGCGTGAACTGCGGTTTGATGAAAAAGAGAAAAAAAGGTGATTCCCCCAACACCTTTTTCTCACTAGGCTACTACCTTAATGTAAAGAGTAATTTCTTATTACTTCCTATGATAAGCGAGCATACTAAATCACAGAATATTTAAGTTGCAATCTCTTATTGCAACGTAAATTATTTACATACTAGTAATATAATTACAACTGTCAGTTTTTGGTACTGTTCTGGAACAAAAAAAGTGTAATCTTACAACTGTAAAGTTGCATCAACTTCTGAATGAAACTGCAACAGTGTTAGTAGCCTAGTGAGAAGGGGGTGTTGGGGGAATCACCTTTTTTTTCTCTATTTCATCAAACCGCAGTTTTAGCAAGTTCTCGCGATATAATTTGGCTCCACTGTCATGTAACAAATCGGGAAACTGCTTTGCGTGTTCTTTTGCGCTTATTTTTGTTGGCAAATAAGAATGATTTGCGCGCTTCAAGTTTCACCCTAGTTTCACCACTGGGTTTGCAGATGATGTTCACGTCACGTAATTACGTCACTTCATAAGGTTTTCATGGCAATAGGAGAAAATGGCGCTTTACTTGTGTGAAGTAAACACAACATTTTTCAACTTTCTGCATATATATATATATATATATATATATATATATATATATATGTGTGTGTGAGTTTTTTGCAACGAAAATACAGGGATTATGAAATCATGCTAGCCCCGCATATTTTGCTTTCTGAAATCGGTAATTTATGCGGTAAAAGAGCGGCGTATTTGAAAAAATGCGACCCCGCATAAATATGCGCCCTTTGGCTGATTATGCATTAAATCAAGCGATCGCATAATCACGTTTTTCTGGAGGGACTGTTATATACCCAATAAGTTGAAACCCAGTTCTTAGATTTAAATGTGTAATCTGGCATTTTCTCTCAAAAATCTCCTGTCGTCACTAGCTTGCACTGAATTTATGGATACTCTGAAGGGCATATTTGTCTGGGCCAAATTGTTTTACTCTTTGTGGCTCTGCAAACAAAGAACACAATTTGGGGCTACATTTCAAAAAGCCTTCGAAATGGGCCACTGTGATGCTTTTGGACTCGGACTGCAGTCTTTGAATGATGCAACCTCTAAATTGGGACGCAGCTATTGTTATTGTTAGTTCGCATCCTTGGTGTGAATGCAACTTTACTTTTTCTTTCTGATATTTTCCATGTTTTTTTTTTTTTTCACTATAAAAATGACCCTTGACAGATCCAATATACAGTATTTGTTATGAATGTTATGGGACTGAAAAATCAGTAAGCGTTATAAATGAATCTGAATTATGAACATTTAATGTGTCACAAAGTAGTGAACTAATGGGATCATTAAAACAAGAAACTAAAGAAGAAACTGCCATCAGAGCCATCATATAGTTATGAACAAAATAGATGAATTAATAAATTGTACTTTTAGTGTCAGTAGTAGTGAATTTTTTGCCTTTCCCTCAGCGTTTCACAAAATAGTTTTAAACACCCACCCACACACACACAAACACACAATTATAATAAAAATAAATGAATAAACAATAGGACAGAATGCAATTTTTGGAGGTTTTTGAGAACCATGGAAATATCACTTGATCTCATGTAGCAAGCTGTTCTCTTTAAAGTATTATAATCTAATTATGTAGCAATGTAACTGATCCTGAAAATGCATGTGTGTTTTAATTATAGACTTCAGTGAGCTACATGATGTTACTCTTTTATTGGTGTCAAAAATGACAACTAGTTGTCTTCTTAAGAACTTTAAACATTGTTGGTGGTATATTTCCCTAAAATCGTCTACAATTTAAATCTATATATTTGTTATGTTTACTGAACACTTCCATTTGGTTACATAACATACACCATTAGATCACATACAGTGGGTATAGAAAAGAATCACCCCCTTTAAAATAATCACATTTTGTTACTTTTCATCCTGAAATAAAGACAGAGACAGTTTTTGTTTTATCCAGCTGTTTTTACTCTGTGCAACTTACAGGTGCTTCTCAATAAATTAGAATGTAAGGAAAAGTTAATTTATTTCAGTAATTCAACTCAAATTGTGAAACTCATGTATTAAATAAATTCAATGCACACAGACTGAAGTAGTCTTAAGTCTTTGGTTATTTTAATTTATTTAAATTAATTCTTTTAATTGAAGGCCACTGTTAAAGAAACCTGGGCTTCCATACCACCAATATGTCTCTACTAGTGTCAGCCTCAGACGTCACGCCCATGGACCGTCTGATGCATCTGGGACACAAAAGTGGAAATACTTCAGGATTGTCAAAGTCATCATCAGATTGGTTGAATTATACAGGATTTCCGGTAGACAGGTGTCAAGTTCTTTAACAGTCTGCCTGGAAACAAAAATGCTATGGCGCCAAACCCCCTCACGAAGGAGAACGCGAGTTTACAACTGTGACAACGAGCACTTATCTGGATCAACTAAATGCTGGATATCCAAAAGTAACTGAAATATGAAATAGGAAATAGGACCCCAGAGCAGGAGGAGCCAGATGGTGCTCCAGAGGCCAGCCAGGAAGATGACCCACTGTGGAGTCAAAGGCGGGAGGAGCCATGGTGGAGGAGGAGCCAACAACACCAGTGGGCTGACTGACAGAATCTGCACTGGTGGATGAGGATCCAAAGATGGAGCAGAGCAGGCGTAGGGCCAGGGTGATGCAGAAGATCTGAAGGGCCAAGGCAGAGCAGAAGGCTCAGGTGACCAAGGCAGAGGTGGGGCACCGGAAGACTGCTGCAGAGACGGAGCAACTGAGGATGGAGGTAGAGCCAGAGGGAAGGAGGAGCCTGACAGAGCCGGAAGGATGTAGCGATGAGGAAAAGCCAGAGGAATGGAGTCCCGAGGTGGCAGTGGTCGACGACAGACCAAGGTGGAGCCGGAGGGACGAGGGAACCTGGTGGAGCTGGTGGGATGCTGGGACACGGTGGAGACAAGGGAGGTAAGAGCCAAGGCAGAGCCGATGGGTCGGAGGTCCGAGGTGGAATCCAGGGCTCGCAGGCTGGAAGCAGAGACAGGGGATCCTCACACCAAGGTAAAGCTGGACCAGAGCACCCAGATGGCGCTGACTGATGGTGAGCTGAAGGGCTGACAAGCACCAGTGGAGATGGAGCAGAAGAACTGACTGGTCTATGAGGAGGCAGGACAGGGAGGCTCGGAGGGAACACAGGGGGATCAGGGCTGGACGGAACCAGCGGAGACACAGGAGATCTAGGGCTGGGCGGAACCAGCGGAGATACAGGAGATTCAAGGCTGGGCGGAACCAGCAGAGACAAAGAAGAACTGGGAGTTACTTCCCAAAACAAGTCAATTAAATCCATTTTAAAAATGTCCATAAGTTACTCTGTATATGGTCCAGTGATCAGTTGTAGCTCACACTCAGTAGCAGGAGTGTGGGCGGGGTCTCCCTTCAAGCCCTCGATCTCCGCCTGTACTCACACGATGAACGTTTTGCCGGCTCACACCTGGTCAGTAGCGCTCTCGTGTCCAAGCTCAGGGGCGTTGACTGGCTCTGTTGCTTTGAATAGCACTGGCTCTATAATCATGGCAGGCTCGCGGTCTACGGCTGTGGTGGGCTCTGGTATTTGCACTATGCAGCGGGATGACAGATGGCTGGTCTCTGATTCAGGAGTGGAGCTGGAGATATCCTATTCAGCAGGGCCAACGGTGAATGGAGATCCATTTTTCTCCAGCACCCACTCCACGAAAGCGGCGAAATCCTCTCTGGGACCGTTCGCTGGCATGCATGCTTTACACAACTCGCTCAGGCCGTGATAATAAAAAGCACAGAGCGAATGGTCTGGGAAGTGGGTAAGGCATGCCAGATCGAAAAAAATGTCCCTAGTATGGTCCTCCAGCGAACGGTCCTACTGCTCCAGGCATAGGAGTTGGACAGCTGGTAAATCCATACCGGGAGGGGGGAAAACAAAACAAAAAGGAAAGAAAAACGCAACTAAACTCACTTTTTCAGTCCGCTATTCTGTAATACGCGTGGGTGTGCAAAGGAAGCGCACTATGAAGGAGATAGGAAATAAGGCTTTTTAATAATACATGATAGGAAAAAGGGCACATCCAAACACAAATCCAAATCAGGTTATCATATGTCAATAGCAGACAAACAGGAACTAAACAGACAGTGTATTTAAACAAAAGGAAAGTAATGAGAAGAATGGGAACAGGTGGGGATTAATTAATTAAATAAACTAGGAACGGAACGTGACCAAATAGGGAAAACACAAAAGGAACAAAAGTCCATGAATGTGACACATGCACACAATGCACTCTTTGTCACAAATTCCTTCAACTGCTTCATAGTAGCTGGTGGCCTCTTGCTGCCTCTCTGACTAGTTTCCCCCTGTCTCCTTCAACCAGTTTGCAGCAATGTCCTGATCCAGGGATTGTCTTAATAATAGACTTCACTGTGCTTCTAGTGATTGATTAAGCCTTTGAAATGGTTTTGTATCCACCTGACGTGCCTGTCTACAACTTTATCCTGGAGATCTTCGACAGTGCCTTGTCATAGTTGATTGTTTGCTTCAGTTGTACTACCAAAGACTGAAATGTTCCAGGAAAGCTCTTTTCATGCGGAGCTAATCAAAATGATCACAGCTGATCACAGTTGAAAGTCAAATGGGTTTGGCTGCATCTGAAAACTGAAAAATGCTGCCTTCGGAGGATGCATTCCAAGGTAGGAAGGCATCAAGGCACATCCAAATTCAGTGTTAGCTTCAGTTCCTGTCTCCTGAGATGCCTTCATCTGGCCGTTTTTTGAAGCCAGCACAGATGTATCCTTTGCTGCCTTAGATATCGCACAATCCTGTGCATTCCATTCCGTGAGAGTTAAGCTAAAAAAAAAAAAGACAGGGTCTGAAAGTTGTGGCAGGTGGTCAGTTTGTGTAAATTAGCATTTTTGATCAACGTTTGCAAAAAAACACTGCCTCATATGGCAGCAAGTCAGCTGCCTAAGTTTTTAAATGCAGCCTTTGTGTACCATTGAGAAGTTGATTAGCTACACCTGATTGAGTTTACAAGACATTTTTCCAACTCAGTGATTTATTTATTTTATTTTATTAAACAAAAACTTTGCCTGTCTTTATTTAAGTCTGCAAAGCAACAAAATGTGATTTTTTTTATTTATTTTTTTTATTTATTTTTTTTAAAGGGGGTGATCTTTTCTATACACATTCACTGTATACATCTACAAGGATTAATTTCAGATGAAACCACAACTCACGGCCCTCATGGGCATTGTTTAAATTGTTACAATTGGCTTGTTGAATTTTCATTCTGTGTGCAGCATGGCAAAAACCCACAATTTTTCGGCAAATGCACTCTATAATTAGCCCTCCCCTGTGGTGTCTTCATTCATTATTTACACTGGTGACATCCACTTAATTCCACCTATTACAATGCTTGTATTGTCTCAAGTACTTTGCTTCTTTTATATTAATGCCCATTCAAGGTCAATTGTTCATGACATTTAAATGATGAGTGCTGTCTGAGTGATATATAGTCACTTAAAAGAATTAATTGCACTTTTATTTTTGGTTTCACAGTAAAAGCTAAAATAAAAATACATTTTAACCAATTAGAATGTAGCTGTTTGTATTGCTTTTTTGTTGTTGTTGTTTGTTTGTTTGTTTGTTTGTTTGTTTTTAGAAAGAAACAAAGAAAGAAAGAGTTTTAAAACTACATATGTTCTGTTGCTTGGTAGAATGGTAATATATATATTTTAAGAGCTAATGAAATTAAAGTTTTGCTTGAGCTTTAGGAATAAACCTACTGATATAAAGTCCCTAGTGAAAGGATCTAGTGGAATGTGAGTGCTAAAATGTTCTGCTCGTCAAAATGAATGATGCCATCCATCATATCAGGAAATATGGCTCAGGTGACTGAATTGCTCTTCAACAGACAGAGTCAGATGGCACCCAACCACTTTAATCTAATTCTGTTCTAGAAATGAGATCAATACATGGCATGAAAAAGACACACAAAAAAGAAGGCTATATCCTCATATTACTTCTCTCCACATTTGTCAATGCAAAAACTTCAACACCCATAAAGGTTTCTGACTAGATACTGAACTGTGATTTGCATTTTTGAAAAGCTAGATATAGATAGATATATATAGATAGATAGATTCAATGTGTTGTGATTGGCTGAATACCTCAAGTGTGTGACAGAAATGACGTAAATCTTAACATACTGTGATGGCGTCTCCCGGCACGACAAGCCAAAACCAATAAAACCCATTACAAACAAGGAATTTGTTGCATCCAGTAAGAACATAATTACTGATTAGAATGACGTATACTGTGTTTTTACGTGTTGTGTTGCGTACACATAAAACCATGTGTGCATTTGTGATCAGAGAAATAACAAACAACAAGCGCTACTCTACACTGATTAAAACTTGCGTTTGAATTATCAGTGATAAATTCTTAAAAATATATAAAAAATGTACTTACAGGCCCATTGTAGGCTATGCAGAACTGCAGGTTCAGGAAACAGCCCTCCATAAAATGCATCACACAGCGTCACACACTGCAGGAAAGAGTAAGCGGCGGCCAGCGTGCAAGAGTGAGGAACGACAGGTGGACTCGACAAAGGAGCTGCTGGCGGGGTTGCAGCAACCACATGTGATGACCCCGGGCTGGACTCCGCTTGGTCCATGGTGAAAGCTGATCCAGCGATCCACAATGCAAAGTTTATGTATGTCCTCAGCGACCAGCATGGATCAGGTCTAGGCATGATGAAGGGAATATCATCCTCTTTTGGAAGGCCAAACAAAGTAGCTTTGATTACACAACGAAACACCGCATCTCCACAACATGGTGACGGTGGCAAAAACAATATTAAAGGGGGGTGAAATGCTCGTTTTCACTCAATATCCTGTTAATCTTGAGTACATTTAGAGTAGTACTGCATCCTTCATAAATTCAAAAAGTCTTTAGTTTTATTATATTCATAAGAGAAAGATAGTCTGTACCGATTTTTCCCGGAAAAACACGACCGGCTGGAGGCGTGACGTGTGGGCGGAGCTAAAGAATCACGAGCACGAATAGGCTTTTGCGTTGAGAGCGTTTGGAAGTTGTGACATTACCCAGAGCCGTTGAAAAACATATTAAAGGCTCTGACATTACCGTGAGGGAAAACCCATCATCCAAAACAAACCATGGCTTACAGTCAGATTCAGCCGTTTATTTATGATCCAGAATCAGATCCAGAGGCTGAAACTGAACGAAAGCAGCAGCAGCAACGACTTGCTCCGAGCGGGGCTCGAACCTGGGTCTCTGGCATGGGAGGGGACGCACTAATAAGGAGGCAGAGATATTTGAAGCAGTTTTACTCACCACCTGCGGTTCCAACACACGATCGTGACCCTTTTTCCTTGGGATTGCATCATCCTTAAGAAATAAACGATACGCAAATCCGTCGTCAAACTGGGCCTTGTGAACAAGCATCTTCGAAATGCAGGGAACAAACAAAAACACTTGCACAACTCCGTTGATGCTCTGTAAAAATAAACTCCATCCACTGGTCCATTAATGCTGTTTTTTTTTTTGGTAATCTGTGCAGGGTTGTCTTGCCCTGGCAACCAAACGCTTTCGCTCTGATCAGTGAATTGCTCTGATCAGTGAAATGTCTGTGCTGCTCAGCCTCGCTATACGGGAGCGCGCGCTCTTCCGGCAGAAGTGCCTTAGGACCCATATAAGGAAATTCCGCTCCATCTAACGTCACACAGAGCCATACTCGAAAAAAACTTTCCGAAACTTGTGACAAACCGGAAGGAGTATTTTGGGAACAAAAATACTCCTTCAAACGTACAACTTAATTTTTGAAACTTTGTCCATGTTTAGCATGGGAATCCAACTCTTTAACAGTGTAAAAAACTCAGTATGCATGAAATAGCATTTCACCCCCCCCCCCCTTTAAAGTGAGAATAAAAGTTACATCTTCTTTCTTTGTGTGAACATTTCGGTGTTGTTATGCAAATCTTCCTACACAGTGACGTAGACGTGGGGGTGTGTTAGAATGAGCCGTATTAAGAGTGCGCGGAGAAGTCTTAACTTTTATAAAGAATATGTATTTGGATTTGAGGCTTTAGTCTTTGCAACTTCTTCTGCATCTTCTTTATGCACCAAAAGTTTGTAACACTCTAAAGAGAAAGGAAAAAATTAATTTGCATCATATGACCCCTTTAAATGGTCAGCAGTTTACAAGGGTCAATTTGAATTATTATAAGGGAACATGGTTCAGTCTGTGTATATTATATTGTTTATTATTAGTCTACCCTGTTTATTTATGATTTAAGGAATATTCTTTTAATGATATACTAAAGAGTAGTATACTAATGTGAGTGCCTTAGCTAAACATAATCAGCCACCCTTGTTACATTAGCTAAAAGTCCAAAGCCCATAAAGCCATTCAATGATTAGTAATCATTTATATATATTAACAAATGTTAAATAATTTCAACTTTAGATTGCTACCAAAAAAAAAAAAAAATATGAATAATTAATAAATGATTAGTAAAGATATGTGAATAGGGTAAATTCAGGTCTTTCGGGGCACTTTTTGCTAGTGAGGTGACTGTTCATAAAGGTACTAATTATAAGAAAAGAGTTTTACATATTTGCAAATGGGAAAACATTAACAAGAACTTTATCACTTATAAAGTGTTTCCAACTGAATGAATTTAAAATTGAAAACCTAACATCAAAATATAAAATGTAAAAATGTAAATCGAATTCAAAATATTAATAAAAGCTATAATAGTGTTTACATAATACTTTATTGACAGGTTGTGGGATACCATTTTGTATATATGTGTAAATTTGAATGACTGAAATCAGTAAGGGTCAGACAAGTTTGTCTAAAACCATTTATTATGTTTCTGTATTATTTTTAAAGACACTAATGAGTATTTTTTTTTTGATTGTTTACTGTAGTGTAACTAATGTTTTTTTGTTTTGTTTTTCTCCATGATTTTTCTTCCTAGTTTGGTGAGTGTTTGGACTTTGGCTATAACCTTAAAAAAATCTTACTTGGATTTAATATGGGAAAGGCAGACAATAAGCACATCCCTCCAGTGCCCTGTACTGAAATGACACATGAGGAATCCTTATCTACTGCATAATATATCTGACAGCATAAGTCACTGATATAAGACAGTTGCTGGGGGAAGGGAATGGTAGCACAGTAATGTTTTTGTATTGTTTGATCCAGTGATGTATTTTCATGAAGTTTTAAGGTCTTTCTTATAGTGAAGTAACAAGAACAATTCAGCTCCCAGATGTCTCAACTGCACTCTATGTTGCTTACATTGTGTGGGAGGTTGTAAATGATAAAAGCCATGGCAGGTGGGCTTCTCTTTGAAGCCATCAATAGACCCAACAGCCAAACAGCACTCAAAACTTTCCAGTCCCCCATAACAGATGTTGGGCCAAGAACAGGGAATTATGGTAAGTGATGCATGCAAAAGGCAACACAACAACCACACAATTAACCAAACATCATGCTAAACTTGACTCTTAGTAAGGAAATCCAGTTGCAATAAATCAAAACAGACTCAGCTATCAGAAAATATGGACAGTGAGAAGCAAACCACTGATGCCCATTATTGGTCCAATCGAAGCAAACCACATAAATGCAGGGCTTGAGCTCCGATGGTTGACCGTTAACTAGTGTGGTGGTTTAACTGATTCAGTGATCAAAGATTTAATAGAAATGTCAAGTACAGTGCAATGCTGACTGCAAGCAAAGGCTGCACCTTTCAGCGCTCACCGAGATGTGTGCCTCAGTCAAATGTTAATAGCTATTCAGGACTTGGCTACTGCGAAATCCCCTTCATCAGAATGGAAATTGCCTTGCAACGTTTTAATGGGTTTATAGGGCTTTGTTGCATATAAATGGCTTAGATAATCAATAACAATATGTTCTTGTTGAGTCACACGCGAGATCACAATCACACACAATCTCTATCAGCAAAGACATGCATTTTAAAGTCATTTTCATTGGGAAGATAAAGCCTTTTCAATAATTCTCCACTTACACTATATAATTTGATCTTAATGTACACATCAGTACAACAGTTGTTTCTATCTCCATCACTCTCTCTTATAAACACATTTACCCATTCTAGCATTATATAATAATGAAAACTAAATATAAATGATCAATTCCAAAACATTATAGGAAATGTATGTTCCACAAAACAAAGTTTCTCGTACAGTTTTGCAACAACATAAGGGTGGGTATTTTTTGTTTTGTTTGAAAAACTACTCATTCTTTTTGGTGTAGAAACTGCCCAAATGGAGAAATACAAATCCATCCTCATGTGATCTCATGTCAAACTTGTAATAACATTTACTTAAAAGATGGCAAAATGATATGACAGTTCGAGTTTGCTCGTATACTTAAATGTACAACTTCTATTCCCCTTGATGAAAGTCAACAGATTTTCTAATTAATCAAATTCAGACTGCATTTTTTTTTCTAAGGCTAACTGCAACCACTGTTGCAACCTAACCACGATTTAATCTAGGACATATAAAGAAGAATGCATTTTCTCTGATTTTCAGTGATACAAAAGTGAATATAGGAACTGGGACTGACATGCACAAAAAGAGACACAATGTACCATGATGATCCATTTGATTAATCCACTGTATCGCAAGTATTCTGACGCCATGTGAAAGGTTTTCAAATCTGGTACATTCAAATCTGCTGTCCTTGTTACAGGCACAAGAAATTCAAGTAAGTTTGAATGCAAGAGATTTGAAAGCTATCATACGGTTTCAGAGAAGACTTGGAACACAGCACGACTCGAAACTAGTCGTTTTTGCAGTCTAGCCCCAGTTCTCATGCAATATGCATAAATAAAATGGTATGACATGATGGAGAATAAACAACAGTGTCTTTGTGTGGCTGTATAATTTGATTAAAAAAAAAAGATATCAGTTTCAATACAGAGTGCAGAGAAATTGCATGAGCTTCTAATTGCAGCATTTGTATTGTGTAAATGTTGTGTAAGTGTTTGAATATCAAATACCTCTGAATATCAAATTTAGCAATAAATGAGACTTAACATTAAGGTAATAAGCATTATTAGTTAGTAATCTTTCAAATGATTGGAGTCGATGTATGCTAATGTGGAAGTATTGCTGCTCATTCAACATGCACACGATCTGAACTCTGATCTGAAAAGACTTGCGAGGAAAAAGACTAGAATATGGTCCTCATCTCCAGTCCTCCGTAGAGGTCAGTGGAAGGCAAGATTTATTTAGTTATTTCTGTAAGAGAGGAAAAGTCAGTAACCGTCATCTAGGCTATTAAAAAATAACAGTGTTATGTAAGCGGCTTTACTGTCACTTAATTCACGCGGATGCATGTTTGAAAACGATCATGATATTTTTTTCACTTTTATGTTTTTTATTTATTTACTAAATGGCAATTAAAATTCTCCATGCTTAGCTACTATTATGTTGTATGTTTAGCAACATTAATATAGGCTATGATTATTAATATATATATTTTTTAAGACAAAGAAATTAACAGTGGTTCCCATTAAGGACAACAGGTAGACAGCTCACTAGATCTGCATAGGCTAGGTATCTGACAGGTTCACCTGGTTAAACAGATGTCCAAATGTTCTCGCGGCTGAGTGTCCTTTAGGACCCAGCGGAGAGCTCAAGTGCGCGGCTTTGAATATGCATCATTCCCTCAAACTTACATTTGGAGAAGATCGCTTTCAGCAGGTTAGTTGTTCTCTCCCGGGCAGGGTAGGTAAGCGCTGGCAGCAACTGAATTCAACTGGAGATTTTGCTGTTTTAACTCGCATTTTGACGGCTGAGTGTCATTACAAGGACTTTTATTGACAAAGGCTGGAGTTCTTATCAGTAAAGTATGTCCACCTTGCCGATGAACATTTGACAGACGTGTAGGAGAACATGTGCACTGCATTCAGTCAACTGATGTGGAGTAACATTTCTGGGACCTGATCTGATCAGTAAAGACCGGATTCATTCACTGGATGTTTTCTGTCTGGAAAACTGTCAAGGTGGGTTATTTTTGTCTCTAATCATCATAGTCCATGTACAGGTTGCAACTATTTCAGAATTTCTGGAGGAGATCAATTCAGGCAGGTTTACTGTTTAATATGACCCGCGTATCTAAATTGTAGATTGTTCAGGTGTTTCTTTTTTTTATTTATTTTATTTATTTTTTTGTCTAATTAGTTATTTTATTTCAGACACCTCCAATCTGTCAGTTAATCGATATAGCTCGGCTTCATTTAAATTTAGATCTATATTTCCCTCTAAACTGCACAGTTTACCTGTTCTTATAATTATAGTCATTATTTTTGCTTTCTGCTTTAAAGTAATGCATATCGCACATTGACTTTGTAATTCGCGTAACTTGACCAAAAGCTCATATTATTTCATTACCTTTCCACGCCTCTTGCGCACGAGCGATCCAGGTGCGAGTTGGACAAAATATTTTGTCTCCAGAAGAAAGCGTTTTGTCTAGTGCTTGTAGTTAACTAGTAACCTGGTGCTCTTTTTCTCTCTTAAAAATAAAAGTTTCAGTAATTAAAAATAAATAAATAAATAATATTTTCCTGATGCAGCAAAAAATAAATGAATAAATGAAAAAATATATATACATAAAATATATACATACATAAGGCCCCTTTTTATTCTATACTTATCTAAATTATCAATATGTGCACATGCTTTTAAGAACTCAGAAACTATTGTACAGAACTGAACAACCTCTATGAAACGTCAAGATTTTAATTTAAGATATTAATCTTTAAAGAACCATATATTCAACTCAAGAAGCTTATGAGAAGGACATATCAAAGCACCATGTAAAAAAAAGAAAAAAAAAAAAAAATGTATAAGATTAACTGTCCATTAACCATGAATGTCTAAATCTTATAGGACGTTTTAATATATAAAAAAGGGATGATTACCCATAGATCACATTTCAGTCCTTTACCGATTATTTATTCATTGGCATTTGTTTCCCTCTTAACTGATGCTCAACAAATATGTTACTTTAATGGAGTTAATTGAAAGGACATGACTCTGTGTTGCTCTTAGCTGTGTGGACGGTACAGTATGGAAATGAGAGTAGCACTTATAACTTCATGCTTCTTTGTGTGTGTGTGTGTGTGTGTGTGTGTGTGTGTGTGTGTGTGTGTGTGTCAGAGCATGCAAACCATTTAGGAAAGATGCATTTAATTATATATGTTCCTCTGTGGTGAATATGGTCCGACGGGAGGCAAGCGACAGGCTGATTGGCATTACTCATGGAAAGATTAATGCATTCTTACATGTTTGGAAGAACATGCCAAATGCTTTTTACTATGTGAAGCTTTCCTGTTAAGTTTAGTGGCTTGCTTTCTATAAAAAGGAGATTTTGATTTGAAACATACACACCTAAAAATAAATGTTTTTTTTTTTTCTTTGGCAACTATGGTTCCATGAATAATATCAACAGAACCATTGCACTAAAGGTTCTTTAGATTATTAAAATATTCTTCAGAATAATAGAGGAAAATGGCATTTTATTGTAAGTTTCTTTTGGGAACCTGAAAAAGTTCTTTGGCATGACTGTGAAATCCACCATTTTTATGTTTTATTTTTAAGAGTGCAGATATGCTTGATTCTTTTTATTTCATTCCGACACAATTAACACCACAGCAGATGCTGATCTGTCAGTTCAGAGGCTTCACAACCTTAAAAAAGATTACAGGGTGCAAAGTTGTTAGAGCTTGTTTCAATTTCAGCACCTGAACAGCTCGTGCTACGTGAGCCCTGTGCTATGAGTGTCTACTGACTTAAAACACTTTAGTATGCTTCAGTTGCCTGGGGAGTAAAATACAAGTGGACACAAGGGGGTGTTTTCAGTGGTTCTGAGAAAAAAAAAAAAAAAGTAAAAGAAAAATACCCATGCCACCACTTCGCTTTTTTACGTGTGTCATATGAGACACTTGTGAAACCTTCATTGTCCTTTTTTGATCTCTGTTCAGCATTTAAAAGATTCAAATTTTTCGATGGAATTTGCCCCTCTTGAAGAGATCGCTCGCCCAAAAAGTGAAAGATTGTCATTTGTTCACCCTTATCTTTCCAAACCGGCATTCTTTCTTCTGTGGAATACAAGAGATGTTCTGAGGAATGTACTGCAGTGGTCGATGTTTTTCATATTCTTAAAATGATTGATGACTAAATCTTTCAAGAAAAAGACAAAAAAAGACAAAAAAGATCCAACAAGTACCTTTTTGCTACAAGAAGTATCATAAAAGTACTTAATAGAACTCAAATTTCTGTAGTTATTCATTGATTATCTTTTCCTCGACAGAGCTTCAAATTATAATTTTGTGTTCCACAGAAGAAAGTCAGTCATATGTTTTGGAACTTGAGGTTTCATCTTCCATGAATTATAAAATATTTTTTTTTCCTTTGAGACTCTGATCTAGGCATAAATTAAATAATGGAAATGATAAAAGATCTATCTATCTATCTATCTATCTATCTATCTATCTATCTATCTATCTATCTATCTATCTATCTATCTATCTATCTATCTATAACTAACATTTAGGTGTTATGACAGATACTGTAACTGACTCTCCTGACTTGAGGTCCTGACTCTCTGTGGTCATTAAAAATCCCATGGCACTTCTCATAAAGAGTTGGGGTGTAACCCTGGTGTCCTGACCAAATTGCCGCCACTGGCCCTTGTCTATCATGGCCTCCTAATAACCCCCATCCACTTGATTGGCTCTATAACTCACTCTCCTCTCCACCTGTAGCTGGTGTGTGGTGAGCGCACTGGCGCTGTTGTCCTGTGGCTAACCATCTCCTCATCCAAGTGGATGCTGCACACTGGTGGTGCTTGAGGAGAGACCCCACCACAGGATTGTAAATCGCTTTGGGTGTACAGCAATAGACAATAAAAGCGCTTTATGAATGCATCATTCATTCATTCATTCATTACTGACAAATGACCAATTTTGCACTATTTAAAAAATAAATGAAGAATATAAAAATAGAGACAACAAGTGAATTTAATCATCAAAACAATATAACTGAAGTTGACGTAAATAGAGATCTGCTACATATTACACACTGATATAATAAAAATACATAAATGAAACATTGGGCAATAACCAAAATGGTACCAATACATATCACACCCCTACTGATAATGATTTAAAGACAGGACAGTATTTACATATGAATCTCAATTCCAAGGTGGGCAAAGAAGCCACTTCTGACCAAATTTGGAAAGACCCTCCTTGTATTTGTGATGAGGTGGCACTTCCACAGTTTCCATTCATCTCTAGAAAGTTCCAGGAAGTTCTCGTTCCTCTGTTATCTCCCTCTGATGTATTCGTTTCCTCTCTAATGCAAGCCTGATAAGCTCACATTTCTCAAATTCCTAGTGTTAAGTGCATGGGGAAAAAGTCTCTCCCATCTCTACTGTAACCCAATCACAGGACTGGGAGTCTGAAGCTTTATCTGGATTAGGAGTGTGATAAAACACGTGTGATATCGGACCGCACCTTATCTATCCTTCTATCCGTGACTGCTGCCTTTAACTTATCGCCTGTTTTTGTGCTTTACAGCAGCCACTATTTCAGTCCTGGTACTGACATTTTTTATGAAACCCATATTGCTGACGGCTATACAGTAATGTCTTATTAATCACATCCTGCCCCATGCCAGGGGCTGAAATGTGGTAATTGGCTCCTTGTTAGACGTCAGCATGATTGAAAAAGCACATTTAGAGGCTGCTCTGTCTCATCTATCATGGCACGTCCCCCTATTTGAGGGGGCACAGACCTAATCAAGTCAACCATTCATTCCCCACCTTCAAGGATTCCTTATTTTGATGGAGGAGTGCATTCAGAAGCCTGTTTTTTCATGGTGTATGGCCAGTGTGTGTACATGCACTCATCATTGATTTAAAATGATTGATAGTAACTGATACACTGTAAAAAGTGAAAATGTTACTCTAAAGACTAGTTCACCCGAAATGAAAATTCTGTCATGGTTTACTCACTCTCATGCTGTTCCAGACTTACTTTCTTATGTGGAACACAAAGGAGACATTTATCAGCATGGTCATACTACTCTTTTCCATATAATGAATGTGCCTGTTGAGAAGGGACATTCAAGCCAAAATGTGAAAAAAGCACCATAAAAGAAGTATACATTAAGGTCTGTTCACACCAAGAACGAATATTAATGAATATAACAATATTAGCATCCACATCAATGGACGATAATGTTCTGTTTATTAAAAGTGTGTATTGCAGATATGTCATTTTAAAGCTTTTTAAAGCAGGATGGATTCTGATCGGCGGTCAATGTCTTTATAATTCATCTCTTTCTAGAAAAATTGCTCTGCAAGCATTTCCAGTGATATATTTCATCTGTGTCATTATCAAGGTATTTGTGGTGCGGACTCCAGTATTCACATAAAAGTATAACAATTATTAAAACGTTATAGTTATATGTAGTTATTCTTTATGTGATATATGCACTTATTCTTGATGTGAAATAGTTATATGTAGTTATTCTTGATGTGATATAGTTATATGTAGTTATTCTTGATGTGATCGGACATTTACTTACTGTACATGGTATATTCTAATTGTTCTGAAACCGTATGATAGCTTTGCAGGAGGAAAAGGCAGAAATTTATTAAAAGCCATTATTAATTGATAATCTGCTCCCCCAGTGCACCTTTCAAATCTCATTAACGTTCATATATCTTAAAATATGGTGCGCTAAAATGTGGTTTGATGCCAACAATGCCAAAGGTCATTGCTACTTATGTGTTGTGAATTATCTCAATGTAACAGATCTGAATATGTGCATATAAAAAAAGGGAGAGAGAGAGAGAGAGCGAGAGAGACAAAGAAATTTGAGATCTATGATAGATGGCAGATTTTATGATTTTTTTTAAATGTTTTGTTTAGTTCCTGGCACAAAGCTTTTGGATGACTTTAGAAGACTAACTGGTACCTACAGACAACTTTGTTGAAACTTTTATGATGCTTTTTTGTCATATTTGGAACTTGACAGCCCCTGGTCATGAGGACGAGTAAATGATGACAGAAATTTAATTTTTAGTTGAACTAGCTCAGCAGCTATTTCAACCTGACCTGCCCCTTAAAAATGATTTTAATTTGCCGTAACCTACAGTACTGTGGCCTGGTTGATTCATTATTTTTACGTATATAAAACCATTTACTTTATGTTGTCACATGAAGCACATTTTAGTCCACCTGACAATGCTGACAATATTTTTTTCAGTGTAGCACTGGTAATGAGGGCATCTGTCGCTGACATTAAAAGGTCTATGAAATCCATTAAGGTCGATGAAATCTGAAATATGCATAGCATTTCTATATCTAGAAAAATAATATTGAGTTCTTTCCACCACTGCTTGCCTCACACTAGAACAGAATCCTTAAAATCTCAAATTGCTGAGAGACCTCCGAGGGTTGCACTGTGGAAAGATGTGCAGACTTGCATGGTCTGTTTGTGCCTGCAGGGATGTTTGGCTATTTGTCTTCTATAATAAGCAGGTATTTTTAGGATATTTCTCTATGAAGTCCATCTCAGCTATAGAAAGCACTTGACCTGCACCTCCTCACCTTTTCCACTGGGCTTCTCGTTATTCGCACAACACCAGTTCTGAAAGCTCCTCCGCTGACACATTCTTGTTTCCCTCTTGTTTTATTCTCATCCCTCACAGACTGTGGAGAGCACACGGGAAACAGCAATGGATGGGAGGATGATCTGCAATGGCCTCCACTAATGGCTTGAAGAAGGAATTAATATCATTCTTTCACACCAGTGACCCACACTTACCACAGCTTTGTCAAAACATTTGTCTGAAGCTCCCCTGTAACACAATCAGACAAAAAGAAACAAATGAATACAATTAGAGCAGCCTAAGGAAGCTGAGTCAAAGCTGGCACAGATGCCAGCCTTTTTTCTGCTTTAAAGTTTGGTGTTACCACATAGGCGGTCTGCCTCATCACCCTCTGCCTGCTTATTATCTATCAGAATCCATTTAATGAGGCATCAGAAAAAAGGCACAGCCATGTACTTATTGCTAGTGTTTGTACTACAGGCCCTGTGGGTGAGTTGGTGTCATGCCACACAGCATTACCCAGCCTCATGGGGGCACTATGATGTTTGTAAGTCCCAGGTTTATGCAGAGGACCGCCTGGCCTGGCACTATATGGCCTGCCAGCCTGAGGCCACTGATATGACCAAATACCTGACCGTGTCTCTGGACCCACCTAACATCACCTGCGGAGACCCACCTGAGATGTACTGCGCCCTGGTGAGTTTGATACTTTTTTATAAACTTGATGAGACTCACATAACTAGTATACTGTATATAACAACACACTACAATGCTTTTATTACAAAGCTAGTATATTTGATCCTGTTTGGTCAATTGTGGCATTCAGCAGCAATATTCTTTGTAATTATTAATTTTCATTATTATTATTATTATTATTATTATTATATATATATATATTTTTTTTTTGTATCTGCACTTTGGTATTCTTTTCCCACTTTATATGATAATCTTCAGTAAAACACTATTTTCCAATGGTTCATGAATTTTTACAAATTAGTTTGGTGTGCGGATTTGTTTTAATGTTTTGTAAATGGAATCTGTGCACTTTTCTTCTCACATAATGAAATCATTTCAACTAAAATTTCACATCCATTTATTTGTTTATTTGATAAGTATCTGCATAACAAAGTACCATTCAAAAGTTTGGGATCAATTCGATTTTTATTTTTTATTTTTACTTTTTCAGCAAGGAGGCATTAAACTGATCAATTTATAATGTTACAAAAGATTTCAATTTCAAAAAAAAATTATCATCATTTCCACCAAATATAAAGCAGTGCAACTGTTTTCAACATCGATAATGATGATTAAGGTTTCTTGAGTGCCAAATCAACATATTAGTGTTATTTCTGAAGGATCATGTGACACTGAAGAATGGAGTAATTACTGCAGAACATACAGCTTTGCCATCACGGGAAAATCCACTTTAAAATATGTTAATGCAGAAAACTGGTAGCTCTATGTGAAATCAGACATTTGAGCTCCCCCATATATTCAAAATGGCATAATCAATATAACCCCGCAAATATTTGCCTGTTAGATTGGTAGACGAATCAAAGCATAGATTCATCGACTATTCGGGGTCACCCCTGTGTGTGTGTGTGTGTGTGTGTGTGTGTGTGTACAGACATACACTGAAGGAGGCAAGGTCATAAAGTGTTATTTAAATATTAATCTGTTTCATTCTCAGTGAAAACACAACGTACTCTTTGAAAATCTCACAGACTGTCAGCAGAACTGCAGCAAGGTGAAATTGTGCTAGCATGATGAGTACAGTTAATAACAACAGGCTAAATTATCAACACATCACATATACATCACAGAACAGTATACTAATAAAAGTATACTAATAAAATTGTGCATACATACTGTTTGATAAACTGCACATCTTTTCAATATATACATTTACCTTGTTTAATTTGAAGGGTTACTGTAAAGATGGACTGTAAGCAGAGGTATAATTTTGCGATAAGGGTATGTTCTCCTTGTGACAATTTTCCCAGTATAGTGTGACAACACCAATAAAATGTCAACCTTACTCTACATAAATTGACTTTTTCAAAAAAAAAAAAAAAAAATACCCTGACAAATATTCACTGTCACATTACTAGACAACAAATTAACTTGAAAAAACCTGCAATTATTATGATTGATTTTTGAATTATTATTATTTTTTCTTCTGTAATTCTTTTTAGGAACAAAAAGCAGCTTCTGTTCATCCAATATATATGTCCACTGTGCATCTTAACATTAGGCATATTACAGCCATCTATAGCTTGTTGTAAATATTGACACGTTTTCATTACAGTAATCTGACAACAAACTGACAGTCAGTCTAATGGACGTTACAGTGCTAGGTCATCATTTGAGGTAACAAGCCGGTCATGGAGGTCCATGCTGATCTTGTAGCCAGTGAAGCAATAAGAGCTGATTTTTCTATTCCATTGTGCCTTGGGGGAAGTGAGGTCGGGGAAACATGGGTATCATGTAACAGCAATGAGAAGTTATGTGTTAAGTGCAGTGCTCAAGGGCACAATAGCAATGCTCAGTGGTTACTGGTACAGAACACAGAGTATCTTGTTACTCAGCAATATTTTCTCTTGATGCTTCATTAGGCTTTTTTATAGTGGAAGGCGAGTGCAATATTTCTGATATAATTACACAGTTAAACTAATTTATTAACTCCACACCATGGCTTCAATCCATTAAAAGATTCGATCAGTTGTGTTTACTAAGAAGCTTAAACTTCCTGGCATGATCAAATATGATAAAGGGAAAAGGAACAGCAGATGGTTAATTTAAGATGCTATCAAATTTTTATGAGTAACCCCCCTAATGTGAGACAGAAGAACACAGATGACTGGTGTAAGGTAAACAAGGAAATAAAGCACTGTTATGGGCCCTATCCCAACATGCTCAACAGTTCACCTTGTGTAGAACATAAATTCAATTAAGTAAACACACACACACATAGGGAAAGAGAGAGAGAGAGATGGCTGTGTTCCAGCCATAGACAGGCCAATATCACTAGAATATCTGAATATCTCTGTATAGAATATATGTGAGACATAGCACTCCTCTCAGCCAATCAGATTTGAGGACATGA
The DNA here is from genome assembly GCF_003368295.1 of Carassius auratus. Lineage (NCBI taxonomy): Eukaryota > Metazoa > Chordata > Actinopteri > Cypriniformes > Cyprinidae > Carassius > Carassius auratus. Next base: position 11,462,664 of record NC_039244.1, on the reverse strand, counting down.
AAAAAAAAACTGTATAAAAATTTACATGTGTGTGTGTGGGGGGGGGGGGGGTATGTCTTCTTTAGACCAGATCAGACTTTAAGATTTGCTTTTTATTATTATTCCAAATAAAACATGTCACAAGAAAATATAATATAAATCTAATATTTAAATATATTTCAGTCTCATTAATTCAAAATGTTGCATTTAATTCAGTGTGTTACCTGTAATTTCTTTGTAATTAATTGTGAAATTCACCAACAGTTATTTCTATACATTTTTATTTTCAGTGTCTTCATTCACAGAATACTTTAATCATGGCTAACTGTTTATAACAAATTTCATCTGAAGTTGTGAGTTTTTAATCCAAGATGATTTTGTCATCAGTCAGCAGACAGAAAACCTATAAAGAACATGTCTGACTGCACATTTAGATAAAACCCCGTTAAGCATTTATGTTTTGAAACATAGGCAATGCTTTGTGAAATCTTATATTACTTAAAAATACTCACCAGTAGAATTGTCTGTCTATAAGTGAATAACGGTGTTTTTAAAATACTGTTTATAATTTACTGTTTCTCGATTGTTAAGTATGTCTGTGGGGAAATCTGACTCAAACTTATCTTTTTGAAGTTTTCCTGAAAATGTCTTTATATTTCAAAAAATTCTGCCCACAGGTAGATTCATGACAGGAATTTTAAGCAGCTAGCTGTACAGAACTTAAAACATATTGCTGGGGAGAGCGACTAGTTGAAATAATCTAAGCTAAAAACACAAAACGCAACTTGTGAACCCAGCCAGCAGTTATATACCACCGTTGATCAGTAGTATGGTCTCTAATAACTCTAAAGAGAAGGCAAAATGCATTAAAAGTGGTTGAGGAATGATCATTTAATTGGGAGTTAAAATTTTCTATGAAAAAAAAAACTAACAAAAAACAGGTTGTCTTCTTCACTAATAAAAGGAATTAGATGACATCAAATTAAAGTTGTCTAATCACAATCTAGAAAGGGTGTCTAAAATAAGATTTCTAGGTATTTGGTTAAACATTAGACTTGAGAACATGTAAAAAAAAAAATGGAGGATAAGTGCAAGACAGTGTTTAATATACTGAATATACTGTACTGAATGATATGTGTTGCTGGGCAGGTCTGGGATGCGGACAGGTTTGCATTAAAATTATTTACGTAACGTTAATCAGATCAGTAAAGGATTTTGGTAGCAGATAGTATATGGATCTTCAGCAAAGACCCAACTTGAAAAATTATAAAGAATCCAAGCACATGTATTAAGTTGTGAGGAATATAGATCATCTCCTGTTTCAGCATTATAGGTAGAAGTGGATGAAATGCCTCTCAATTTAAGAAGACAACAGTTAACTGTAGCATATTTGGCAAATATTACAGCACAGGATAATTCACATAGCACAATACGGGTACCAGAGAAATGTTGGGGAATGTAATAGTTGTTGATGGATTGTTGGAGATTTAGTAGAGGGATTAGATATTAAAAGTTTAAGTATTGGTCCAAGAGTGATTTCATCAGCAGTTCCTTTGTGGATTTTGCCTCATAGTTGATGTAAAAATGCTAGAATCTAGACAGAAAGATGACGGTATGAGTGAATTTGAGGATATCTGGGTAAGGGAATATTTGTGGACAGAGTACAGACATTTAACACAAGTGTATTCAGCATTTGTCATTCCAAAATTGCTCATTTTCAGAAAGGTAGGGATCTCAAATAAGTTGTTGTTGTTGTTTTTTCAGGAGAGTCATTTGCAATAGTGATGGCATTAGGATGGATAAGTGAAGCAGGTTTAAAGGAGGTTTCAATATGTTCAGAGTCTAGTTCGTGCTCTCATGAGTATTGAAGCAAAACCTTCAGACACTAGACAGGATTTAATGGTGGAAATATGGCAAGAATTATGTTACAGCAAAAAATGGGTGAGAGTATTATTCATGTGGATCCCAGCTCATGCACGACTGAAAGGGAATGAAGCAGCAGATAAATTGGCGAAACAAGCTGTGCTAGACACCAGTATAGAAATGAAGGTATCAAATAGCAGATATAAAATAATAACAATGATTAAAAGGACAATAATGAAAAGGTGGCAAACAACAGTGGGAAATTGGAAACAAATGAAGATGTGTATTAAATACAGCCACAAGTGGGGAAAGGGAGGTATTCAGGTGGGAACAGAAGAGAGGAAAACATATTATCTAAAATAGGACACACGGGACATAATAAAACGATGAAATTTATGTCCAAGCAGCCAGGGGATGTAGTGTCTGGATTGTGTTTGCATGTATGTGGCAGTAATTCGCGAGAATTAATGCGATCCGCCAATAAACGACAAAAGAAAAGAGCCGATCTCCCTCAGGACTGGTGCGAGACGAGACTGATGTGCGGGTGTGTAGACACTCCTGTGTGTGCGGGATGTGTGAGAATAAAGTGATTTATTGCACAAAAGCAACAAGAGCGGCTAATATAAAGTAAAAATGTTGATAGGCGCAGCCATAGGCAGAGTTTCTATTTATAACACATGTTTGCAGCGTTGAGCAATATAGCCAATTGCAGACATGTCTGTTGATTATTTCTGGAACGCAATGGCCAGTCAGAGGTGTTAAAGGTGTTTAAGATCCTGTCCAAAATGGCACGCTTCATGTGCACTTGCTTTCTTGTGGACTTATACTTATACTTAAGCTGATTTATACTTTTGTGTCGAACCTATGCCAAAGCTTACACATAGATGCACATCATAAAACATAGCCTGACATACCCCTCTCCAAAAATCTAACAGCGTGTCAATTCTACTCAGACCGCAAGTGCTGTGATTAGTCTGCTAGAATCCTTCCCTCCTTGTACTTGAGTTTTGTGTGTGTTTATGTGCACTTTAATATATTTTAATATTACACCTTATTTAAAATAAAACAAAGCAAAGAGCAAGCATTTTATCATTTATTATATTAAATAGCATTATACAAAAGTAGTTGTCTGCGACAAACAATGTTGATCTGCCATGGTACAAGTCGTCATAGAGATGGAAAGAATGCCATCATCTCTTGTTCCATTGCTGTCTCCTTTTGTAGTTTTAAATAATGATTTGATATTTATTCGCTGCCGTCACGGCTATAATGCTTCTCCAACGTGCCGCTTCTTCTTTGGCTTTTGTCGTGGTTCTGCAGGTTACACCAGCAACATGACAGTGGACACTGCACTGTAGCAGTCTGCATGTGTACTGCACGTCAACGCAGACAACGATGAAGTAGTGTAAATGAAAACTGACACATAGCCTATGTCGTAAAGGCTAACGATTGCGTCATAACCAGCGACTCTCCGTCGCACAGTAGAGAAATTACCGCATGGACAGGAGGAGAAGCTCGCAGGCAATCTTTTACTGTCTGTGAGGCAATCGGGGAGACGTGGAGACATAAAGTCAAGGGAGATAATTAATCAGAATACTTACCAAAATTTGCTCCTGTTCACGCTCGCCTTCTCTGCAAGATTTGGTGGGTGATTCAGATTTGTCTTAGCACAGCTATTAGAAGACTTACAACTGTCAGACAGGTTGCTCTCGTGAGTCTTCCACCCATCTGTCAAAGCAGCATCACGTCATTAAATGCATGAGCAGCCTATGCTTGCTTATCTGTAAATAATAACTGTGGCTTGTGAATGTTGATGATTTAGTAGCAAATAGTTTATCCAGAGAATTTTTGCTGAGATGTTGTAATTAGGTGACACGGACCTTACTATTTCATGGATATTTCATGGATGTACTTAGAAAAAAAATCTATATAGGCTACTTTTATGGGCGGGAGCGGGACAAAACATGAATGTTGTGGGAGGGATCGGGACAAGATATATATTTCTGCGAGATCGGAATATAATCCTGTGGGAGCAGAGGAATCTGTCCAGCGCAGGTCTCTGCTCTATGTGAATGGGTGCCGTCAGAATGAGCTCAAACAGCCCATAAAAACATAAAAATAAAATCATACTGCATGCTTGGGTCAAAGATGTATAAAAATATACATCAGTGCATAACTTATGTCACTAATTAGCTAATTTTAGAAGATGCATTAAATTCAACTTGGTTTCAAGTCTGAAAAAAATACATTCCCTCAAATTAAGTGGTCATGATGCTGCTGGTTATCGTGTCCTTAATAATGTGACATTGCACACTATTATTACAAAGAGAAAACAAACAGTCATTGTTGGTCTAATTTGTGCACCCCAAATATTACCTCACTCTATATGAAGCTTGAGCATGAGGACAACATGACCTGTGGTTCCACAATAGCTATGGATCTGTTGTGTTTTAGGATTTATCACCTCTTTCATTCATTAGCACCTACACAGAGGTGGGAGTCTGGGCTGCACACACACACATAGCAGAAGATGGAGTGTATGGGACAGCTTTATTGCGGCAGGGAGTTAACCCTGATATTATTTTTAGCTGCAGCAACAAGGGAATGTGTCCAAAAAACATGTAGATGAGTCTTTTCTCCTCTAATTCTCTCTAACTTTACATTTTAAGTTTGTTTGCAACATCAACAAAAATCCAGCATAAAACACAAAACAATGCAACGTTGTCTTTCCTTTGTCCATTCATTGTACTGAGCAAACAGAAATACAGTGCAATGACCTGTTAGGGATGATCATTTTGAACTGAGGTTTCACAACACCATTTTGCGCACATTGTGCCATTAATAAACCGGTTTTAGCATAACACATTAATCTTGTTAATTAAAACAAAATGTTCAATTACTCTACATCTATTCTAATTGTTTTTGGGAGGGGCCATGAGTGCAAGGATGTTCTTGCAAGACTTTAAAGATCAATTATGACTACTAAAGTGGGACAAGCAAAGCACCTAAGAGACGCTGGTACTTCTGAAGTCTAGTGAATATTAAATCATTTCAAAGAATGCTGAAAACCCTCCAAGGAAAGGCCCTGCATTATAAATAAACTTTTGCTCGTTCATCAAATTCTAATAGTTCATTTTATTTAAGATTTTAATGGTTATGTGTACATGACACAATTCCTGGTTTTTGGACACTTAATGCCATTACATGTAACATATTAAGTAAATGGAGGAATTATGTTGCATTTGTTTCAAACCTGTATGAGTTTCTTTCTCCATGGGCAAAGACAAAGCGGGGGAATATGGACAAAACCATCCAGCTATAGATATTTATGCTGAATAAAAAGCATAAACATTTGGAATGATGAAACGACTGCAACAATATATGGTTTATGAGTATTTTTATCTCCAGGAAATAAATAAAGCATATGAATAATTGACATTCCATTTATTACAGTATAGAAACATTTCTGCCTTATTCGATGATAAAAATGGAAAAAAAAATTATATAAAATGTCATAAAATTAGGAATGATTAGGAATATAAAAGAAAAATATAATAGAATACTAATTATTATTGTACACTGTTATTGTACAGCAGTGTATTTGATTTTTTAACCAATTAAAAGTAAGAAATTCGAACGTATATCATAATTTATAATAAAAAATGTATTATATTTGATCAACAAAACAAATAAATTCAGGTTTGGAACACCATGAGGGCGAATGATGACAGCGTTTTCATTTTTGGGTAAACCATCTCTTTATAGCAATAGTTTATGCAACAACAACAAAATAATAATAATAATAATAATAATAATAATAATTACAATTTGCAGAAAAGTGAATTACCGACAGGTCATCCGAGATGTAGATGAGTTTGAGTTTGTTTCTTCAGAGTCATCTCTTGCTTTTCAGTGGATCTTCTGCAGTGAATGGGTGCCATCTGAATAAGAGTCTAAACAACTGATTAAAAAAACATCACAATTATCCACAAATAATCCACAAGAACTCAATCCATCGATTAGGTGAATTAAAGCTATTTATCCAAATGAAGACATAAGCTCACCTACATCTTGGATGGCTCTGTAAGACAAAAACTAAGACCACAAAATAACACTGAACTATTAGTCCATCTATTGGAAATAAAATTGGAAAACTTGGCATACTGATTTGAATTTGATTCAGAGTGGTCCAGACCTGAAAGTGAGACTCCTTTAAAGCTTGAAGCATCAGACTTGATGAGCATTTGTAGAACAATGGACAGAGTCACTAGATTACTCTAATTGTTCTGAACTGACCTGCTCTCACAGAATGCAGGAAAGTGAACAGGGGTGCTAAATTACCATGTGGTCCCCAAGCATCTTAGCAAGGAAACAAGGATGAGCATGCAGCTTATAGCTGCTTTGAGATCATCTGAATATTGATGGGCTTTATGGCAGAACTGTCTTTGTTTGGCAATAATAAACAGAGCTATTTATAGAGCCTCTTGTTTGGTTGTTCAGTTGACAATCACTGAATTTAGTACAAAACACTCTACGGACGATGACAACATGAAAAGCCCTGATATGGTGGCTTTGGGTTGGAGAACCACACTTATGCAACTATTCAATAACCACGCACAATTTCATGCTCAACAAGGCCACATAGGCAATTTCCTGTCAGAACTATTCTTATGTGCAATTTTTCTGTAAGCCGTATGGTACTTTCTCTCAGCCTGTATTTGGATGAGGATAAAATACCATTGTGCTGAGACATATGACTCTGAAGCTTTCAGACGTTTAATTTCTCAGTGAATGTGCAAAGATAATGAGATAAATAATGCAGAGATGTATAAACAAGACTGACAGTTTCCCGGACCCGTTATCCCATTGTGGATATGCTGAGAATGAAACAGAGATGCGAAATACCAAAGCCATAAAATCCTCTTATGACAGGAAACAAAGAATGAATGAATGAATAATATTATTCTTATTTCCACATTGTAAATATAAATAGTAGTAGTTGTTCTAGTAATAATGATCAGTTCATGAATTAATTGATATCTCATTTAAAATACTCCAAATTCATCAGAATAATTACAAATTCATGTGTGTACATGTGAAGCTCTCCTACAGTCTGTTGATAAATATGAATAATCAACAAATTTCGTTTTTATTTAAAAAGTCTAAAAATTTAAGTAGTTATGTATTAAATATATAGTATATATGGTGTATCTTCCTATCTGTCTATATCTATCTAACTTGAATCTATAGATAGATAGATAGACAGACAGAGAGACAGATAGACAAAAACCGATTTAATTATTGAAAAATTTGTTCAATGCTCTTAAGTCTAAAAACTTTTGTCAAAAAAAAAAAAGTTAGAAATATAGACGGTTTCATCGGGCGCACGCGCCTGGACCTAAGTTAACTTCCGGTCTGTGTTATATCGGTCTGGCTGCAGTGCCTTCTACAAACGCAGTTAAAGCCAAGGTGATGAGTAAATTGAAGTTGGGCTCAGGTGGTTGTGCTGCGGGATGTGTTTCGCATACATTTATTTATTTTTGGAGACTCGCCACAATTTTAAAACTGATCGATTTTCAAAAAGGCTTCGTTAAATAAACACGAGTAACGTAACATTACGTAACGTACTGCACGTTTAATAATAATAATAATTCCTTACATTTATGTTTAAATATCAAAACGCGGCACAGGTGTTTTTATATCGCTGTATTTCTGAAGTAGGACTTGCATGTTATATGCGTGATAAAGCAGCGTGTGAGCGTAGCTCTGCTTTGTTTACAGCTGTTACTGGGGAAACCTCTATTTCTCGCGCTTTATGTCTATGCTTTAAAACATCTCCTGCTGGCAAAGAATGAATTTGCATTTTCATTAAGTCAGCCTGATCCACGCAGCAAACATATTTTGTTTGTTATCAAAAAATATCTACTCCAGAGGGACTTGACTGTTGTTATTGATTCTATTTAGAAGTCTACCGGAAGTTAAGTTAGGTCCACAAAAGCGCTCACGCGCATTAACGTTTATGTTGATGCCGTTGAAACCGTCTATATGTCAGGAATATGCATGTTATTGCATAATGGCTTTTAATGCGGTTTCCAACAATTATTTAATCATCACTCTTTTTAATTTCATTTCACAACAGGCTATATATTACTTCCTTGCTGTTATGGGAAAACCAACCAGACATAAATTACCGTGAATCAACTTGCCTTATCAGTCTCATTTCCCCAAAAAGCCAAGCTGAAGCCAAGATTCAGCAAATAAATTAATGAAATTAAGGGCTTTTGGCAATCCAGCGCAAGCTGTCTGCCAGCAACACGCTCCAAATGGCAAGGGATTCCTTTCAGAGTCTGGCCTGCTGGCTGGCACTGTGAATTTCCCATCCTCCGTCTGATCTGAGCGGCTTGGCAGTCTTTGAGACAGAACCTCATGAGCATGTGTCAGACCTGCATCCGAAGAGAGCGAGTGTTGGACTGAAGGCTTGTTTAGGATCACAGGGGTCACAGATGTTGAGAGAAATACAAAAGCACTGAAGCAATAGAAAGACACTTCTGTTTGGACAGTTTCTGGAGAGGTAGTTTATGAGTAATGTATTTCATAAAATGCCAGAGTCATAAACACTGGAACACTTCATGTGGCATGTGGGGACAACAGTTGCTTTAATGGCTTGAGACTTTTCTTTAGCACAAGTACTAGTGTCATTCTTCAACTATTCCATTCGGACTTGTCAGCATGGGGCTCAGCTGAGTGGCTGAAGGAGAGGAATTGACACTGCCCTGTGTAGGTTTGACAGTGGAGAGAGAGTGGCCAGTAGCCAAAACTTAAATACATTATGTAGTTATATTACATTGAATACATTTTTCAGTCTGGTTCTCATGAGCACCTGGAAATTTGGTTTGTTGAAATTTGAAATGAATGTTAATATTTTGCAACAAAATAATGTTAATTATTGCAACAAAATAATTTAATAATAATAATTATATATGATTATATATAATTATATACTGTATATATATATATATATATATATATATATATATATATATATATATATATATATATATATATATATAATTATTATAATTATATAATAATAATTATTATTATTAGTACATTATTTTGTTGCAATAATGCTATATATATATATATATATATATATATATATATATATATATATATATATATATATATATATATACACACAAAATAAATAAATAAGTCTCTGTCAAATACTATCTATACTAACAAAAAGTATTAAATTAAAATACAGTTATTTTACAGTAAACTTAATAAGTTTTTAGCTGTCAATAAGTGAAATGTCAAAGTTTTGCGTTTTGCTCTGAAACCAGCACTTCACACCCAAGATTTATGTTTTCATTTCAAATGGAACTGAATCTTATATAGTATTAAAGTTATTTACATTATTATTAAAAATGTATCGCTCCCATTATAATCAACAAACCTGAGTAAAGCACCCATTAGGGTAATGCTTTGCTGACATATAACACAAAAATGTATAGTATACAAATAATACTTTTAGATTAAGGAAATCATGTCCCTTGCCCCAAATGGGGAAACCTTTTTTTTAAGCTAATAGTAAAAGATGCAAAAATGAACAAGATGGTGTATTTACAGAATGTACCAGCATGGGTGAATGAGTCCAGACATGTAAGACAGCTAAACCTTGAGATGTGTAGTCAAAAAGGTTTTAAGAGACAACACTCGGTGTGGAGTGAGTAAGTGAGGACTTAATATTAATCAGAAGTCACAATGCTTGAACTCATCTTCAGTTTCTCCACCAGATTTGAGAAACATCTCATTAATCATGCTATGACATTTCTATGACTAACCTTACAGTGAAGTGGCGATCAAGAATACATGAATAGTCAGATGGTTAATCAGCTGAGGCTGTTGTATAATTCTCTTCACAAGTGTGACATATTTAAATTATTAGAGGGCCACTTGTTTAATCGAAACTACCTCTGTATTGTTCCGTGCAACACAGAGAGCTTAGAGCAGATATGTTCAGAGTTGCATTTGTGTTATACAATAAAATAACAAAGAGGTGAATGGGGAGTAAAGAACCAGGAAGGGCAGGTGTGAAAGTCCAAGGAGCGCAAACATAACAGCTATGTTATGGTATGGGTGAACAGTGATGGTGATGGGCTTAAAGGTCACTGGTTGGCTGGCAGCCCTGCCATGTGACACATATGAACCTCGAGGACATGTTATGCATAAACCCAATAAAAGCATAGAAGAAATACAAATACTGTACATGGATCACAGATACATGGCAGCAGTGATGCAGTATAATATCTATCTGGTACTTGCATTGTTCAGAAATAAAAATTAAATGCTCCTAAGCCTACTTCTACCACAGAAGAAAAAGAAAAAAAAAAAGTACAGAAGTCAAAATTATGAGACGAAAGTTAGAAACTTTTTTCATATTTATGACTTTTTATTCATAGCTATGACTTTTTTATTATTAATTCCCCCTATTTTTCTCATAATTGTAATGTAGTATCTCATAATTTTTGCATTTTTTTTATAATTACGATTTACCAAATTATGATAATTAATCATGATTTTTACAAATTATGTATTTATTAGTGTTGGGCATATATTAATTTTTTAATCTAGATTAATCTCACTGTAATCTTGGAATTCATCAAAATTAATCTAGATTAAATTGGCTCATTTGAATTCTGCTGAAGCATTCAGAATATGTGTGCTACCCCAATAAAATAATGACTAAACGTTAAGTCTTTGAGAACAGGTTTCTAAAGCCAGGTGGTGCATTAGACTAGGGGCTCATCTCCTGTTTCCAAAATGCAACACAAACTGCTTGAGAAAGCTGTAAACTAATTCCATGTTGCACAAGGTGCAAACAACCTTACGGCTTCAGCTGCATCCATGTTAGCACGTCACGTTTGATGTGGTAATTTCACAGTAGGCTTACACATTGGTTTAAAGACACATTCTCGCCCCCTACAGATTCGGCTAGGTGTACATCCACACTGAAATATCAAGGTGAAAGTCATCATAGCTCGCGTAGAATAGACCCAGTTCCCAACCCAACTTTGAAAATAGATTAACGGCGATATTTTTTTTAATCGCCCGATAAGAGTCTCTAGCATTTATTAATTTTTTTAGGCAGAAATTAGCTTTCATTGAAATCCCGTCATGCCGTCATAGGTAGCAAATAACAAAAAAAAAGAACTGTTGATTGAATTCTGACAGCTAGGTGTATCCGGTCTCCTCCACCCCCTCTGAATAATAAAGTGGTGATAAGTTTACCCAAGCCGGACGAAGCCCCATGGGATAGATAATGAGGCCAGTTGTTAATTAATGTGAAGTTCCCCTGGTCTCTGTATGCTCTGTGAATCCCAATTAGACTGAAGCTTAACAACATGTTGCACTTGATTTTCAGTTCACTTCAAAGCTCAGGCTCCTTCTGCTGTTTTCAGCATCCCTGCTTTCTCAAAGTCTTTATACTAAAGGGCACGCCGCATGGCATGGAGGAAAGACAGCAATGTGTACACTTCTGCTTAGATGCCACCACAGCTTCTACCACTCGCATGTCAAGTTATTAAAATAAGTAATTTGATTGTCTTCGCTAAATGTGAAAATGCTGGATGATTCTACAAAATTACAGCCAACCAGAATAGTGTGTGCAATCTGACTTTGCTGCAGCCTGGAATTAAACTACTGGTTTCGTCTGGTCAGAGGAGAACTGGTTCCCCGACTGAGCCTGGTTCCTCCCAAGGTTTTTTCCTTGCTGAGTTTTGGTTCCTTGCCGCCAAAAAATCTTTTATAGTAAGTTACATAATGGCACCACGACCATTTATTTAATCCATCTTTTTTTAATGTGTGACCTGATGCCACAGATATTTAACATCCTGACATCCTGCGAGGATTTACTTGGCCCAGGATCTTATCGTAATGTTTCATTTTATGGCCAATGAAGTGATTTCCAGATATCCAATCGTGAATCTGTCAGGCCGACTCCACAGATCTTATTCTGCAGCGTGTGCAGGTCTAGCTGGCTTCACAGTTTACCACTGCTTTGCTTCATTTCTCCCATGGTCAGTGGGGTAAGACCTGCACTGCAGTAAAGTACCTCAATGACTATGTATACCATTAAAGTGCTATTGAGTTTCTGTCAAATCGCCAGCACCTAAAATCTCTCACTGTCCCTCTGCTCAGCCCTCTCTATTATCAGGCCCCTCCAGCCAGCATGGCTCAACATCACATAGGCATAGACAAGATTGCCATACCTTGACTGAGTCTGCATTAGTTTCAGCCATTCAAACCTTTCTTTAAGGTCTGTGTGAGGCAGGATGTGATGTATCCTTGTGATTCTGGGCTAACCCATAACCATTCATCAATGTTAGCCTTAGCAATTCTGTTCCTCTGGGAGAGATTGGGGTCTCAATCTCATATAGCTGCTTGGGAAGACCCTTGTAGTAATTGAAAAGAGGCTCTGCGTCATGAAACAGACAGAGTGATTCCTTCATATGGCTGTGGTAAAGGCCTTTTCTGAAGAGCAGATAAAGGAAAAATCATTGGTTTCAAAGAGTGGGGTGATGTTTGGTACACAGCGGGGTCAAAACAAGGGGTCAAGATTTGGCTGGTTAGGATGATGCCATTATCCCTGCTGGTATATACTAGAACTACACCACCTGGTTTTAAAATCTTTCCCCATTGACTACAATTAAAAATTAGTTGTGTATTCGGACTAAACACGTTTTGCAAGCAACTTATATGCAGTATAAATGTTCTTTAGCAGATTTCAAATTGTGTTATATTTTGAGTTAACAAATAATACTGAACATTTACAAACCTTCAGGCCATCCAAAATGTTGGTGAGTTTGTTTCTTCATTGGAAAAAAAAATGGAGAAATTAAGTATTACATAATTTGCTCATCAGTGGGTCCTCTGTAGTAAATGGGTGCCATCAGAATTAGTTCAAACAGCTGAACAATTTAATAATCCTCAAGTAAACCAGATGACTCTTTTTTTTTTAACTCAATACAATGTAGCATTATTAGACAAAACCACAATATTGGAATTAGTTTGATAGCTTCACTTTCCCAAAAACTGAAGATAACAGAAAGTTTCACATTTCTGGCTATGAATGGGGTCTTTTATCACAGGGATGGCTCCATGTTTTAATAGCAAACGATGTGCAAATCAGCGTTGACTTGGGCCTTGTTTATAAAACATTCGTCACTCAAATGACAAAGGAACTTGCTACACTCCGTTACTGCCCCGGAAAAACAAACTGCATCCACTGTTCATGTAACGGCCCGGGTTCTTGGGGAAGCTGAACATGGTAAACCAACCCTCATATCCAAAAACGCACTTATTTGGAGGCATTTTCAAACATATCCTATGCAGCACTGCCGACGATTTTGAAGCACGTTGATGTGCACGGTCTCGCTCTCCTCTGGCCAAAGTGTTCGCGGGCACGCTTTTCGAGGAGAAATCCTCATATAAGGAGTTCCACTCTATGTTCCGCTCTTGTCTACGTCATTAGATCCACAATCCTAAAAAAACAGCCGAAACTTGTACCAACCAAGTAAGATTTTCGGCACAGAAATTCTAAGTCATTCTTCTAAATTATTTTTTAATTATTACTTTGGCCATGTTTAGCATGAGAATCCATCTCTTTAACACTGTGAGTGTGAACAACTCTGTAACACTGTGGATACACGAAACACCATTGTACCCCCCTGAAATAACTGAATTGTGTGTAGTAAAATATTGATACTCCTGCTTTGTAAATTCCACAAGGAGCATATCATGTATTTGTCTAGAAAGGAAACAAGAGAGATTAATAAAGATGAGTAATCAGACATGATGTTGAAGCCAGACTTCCTCAGGCATTCCCTTGATCTGAGCCTAAACCGCGAATCCCACAACATCTTCTGTGTTAGAGTACTCTAATATTTCATTGAAAAGCCTTTTCTTTTTTTGGGTTTCAATGCATTATATCACATGAAACAGTTTGGTCCTTAAAAACTCAGTCTAGGCTGCAGGCAGTAATTTGGTGCATGGAATGAATGGGAAATTTAGAGGCTTTAGTGTGTGATCTGGGGTGCAATTTTCAAACATTTGTCACATCAGCTGATTTGTGCAGCAGCTTGGGCCTATTCATCAGGCCCTGCTGTCACTGGACAATGAATTTATCTTCCTCATCCACATACTCTGGTTCAGAAAGCATCAACAGAGGCTCCGCTTGTCAGACTCACAGCCTTCATGTCTACCTCTGCTGTTGTTCTTTTCAGTCACTGCATTCTTTATGATGTATCATTATTAGACAAATTCACAATAACAGGATTATTTTAATAGCTTAATTAAGTCTTCTAGCCCAGTTGAATTTTAGCAAAACTTGATACTTTTTTTTATTTATTTATTTTTTTTTTTTTTTTCAGGATACTGATGAATAAAAAGTTCAAATTAACAGCACTGATTAAAAAAAAGATATAATATAATATAAATTTGTTTAATGCATCCTTGCAGAATTAAATTATTTTTTTCCTTAAAAAAAAACAATCTTAATGTCCTCCAAACTTTTGAATGGTGGTGTATATTTTAATGTATTAATTATTTGATTATCTTTTCATTTAAGATATTGTTGCTATGATGACCAACAAAATCTTTTGATGTAAGAATCAAAATATTGATCAAAGTACATTTTGATGAAAATCTTAAGTTGTTAACATCATTTCAAAAGAATTTAGATTCATTAATGGTTTATTGTGAGGATTACAAAGGATGTTGTTGATATTCGCAGTGCCATCGAGAAAGAACTTAATGGTACAGTAATGCATATACTTAATTGAAGGCTTGTGTCAGTGGCCAAATTATTAAAAATGTGTTTGTGATATTATGTAACATACAACCCCTGGCAAAAAGTATGGAATCACCCCTCTCAGAAGATGTTCATTCAAAGGTTTAATTGTGTAGAGAAAAAAAACAAGCACATATATGCCACAAAACAATTTTCACTCAACAAAACAATATTCTGGCTGTATAAAACACTTAAAAAAACACCAAAGAAAGATAACTATAGTCAATTACAACTGTTTTTACAGCTCAAACAGAGGAAAAAAATATGGAATCACACAAATCTGAGGAAAATTATATGGAATCACCAAATAAAAACACTACTAGTACTTTGTTGCACCACCTCTGGCTTTTATAACAGCTTGAATTCTCTGAGGCATGGATTTGACTAATGACAAACAGTATACTTCATCAATCTGTCTCCAGCTTTGTCTTATTGCAGTTGCCAGATCAGCTTTGCAGGTTGGAGCCTTGTCGTGGACCATTTTCTTTAATTTCCACCACAGATTTTCAATTGGATTGAGGTCTGGACTATTTGCAGGCCATGCCATTGACATTATATGTCTTTCCTGTAGAAATGTTTTCACAGATTTTGCCCTATGGCACGATGCATTATCATCCTGAAAAATGATGCTACCATCACCAAACATCCTTTCAATTGATGGAATAAGAAAAGTGTCCAAAAATCTCAATATAAACTTTTCTGTGCATTTATAGAAGATGTAATGACTGTCATCTCTCCCATACCTTTACCTGACATACAACCCCATATCATTAATGATTGTGGAAATTTGCATGTTTTCTTCAGGCAGTTGTCTCCATAAATTCATTGGAACGGCACCAAACAAAAAGTTCCAGCATCATCACCCTGCCCAATGCAGATTCGTGATTCATCACTGAATATAACTCTCATCCAGTCATCCACAGTGCAAGATTGTCTTTCTTTAGCCCACTGAAACCTTGTTTTTTTCCGTTTAGATGTTAATGATGGTTTTTGTTTGGCTTTTCTGTATGTAAATCCCATTTCTTTTAGGTGATTTCTTACAGTCCGGTCACAGACATGAACTTTGTTCCTCATTTGTTTTGTTGAGCATTTTCTGTTTTCAAGGCATATTGCTTTAAGTTTTCTGTCTTGGCGCTTTGATGTCTTTCTTGGTCTACCAATACGCATCCCTTTTACAACCTTTCCATTTGATTTGTACTTGGTCCAGATTTTAGACACAGCTGACTGGGAACAACCAACATCTTTTGCAACATTCTGTGAAGATTTACCTTCTTTGAGAAGTTTGATAATCCTGAGCCATGAGTTATGTCAATCATCTTGGTTCAACACATCACTAATGTGTGCAAGCACTCTTTTTTAACTGCAGACTAATTAGCAATTGTAATCAGATACAGGTGTTTGTTTTAGAAATGCAAAGTGCATGGTGATTCCATATAATTTTCCTCAGATTTGTGTGATTCCATATTTTTTTCCTCTGTTTGATCTGTAAAAACAGTTGTAATTGACTATAGTTATCTTTCTTTGTTGTTTTTTTTAAGTGTTTTATACAGCCAGAATATTGTTTTGTTGAGTGAAAATTGTTTTGTGGCATATATGTGCTTGGTTTTTTCTCTACACAATTAAAAATTCGAATGAACATTTTCTGAGAGGGGTGATTTTATACTTTTTGCCAGGGGTTGTATATATTATTCTATCAATTCTGTACCATCTTTCATCTTAAGTTTAACATTTGCTACCTGTTTTTCTGCTCTGGGTCAGATGGAGTAATAATACTGAATGTTTTCACTGGAGCTCACAAATACTCAATTAACACAGACTTGTATGATGTCAAACTAACATCCTCGTTCAAACCACTGACCCGCTCACAGAGACAATATTGGATTGCCCCTTTAGCTTCATGAGGCAGGACCTCATTAGTGACCAGTCTAACATGACCTTTATGTTGAAGGGTCTGTGATGCACACTTCTATGGTGGCAGTCTCATCAACAGGGATTAATAGAGAGCAGCTTTGGAAATTACTGCAGTGTGGTGCTGCTGATGGAGATGTCAGCTATTATAGTGAGCACCACTACACTGTCTTTCCTCTTCTAACAGAGACCACACGTGGAATGAGATATAATCTACATTGATTTTTCAGTGGCCACCTTCAACAGTGGTCACTCTATCCCCAAGTGTTAACGGGAGAGAGTGTATTGATCGTGATAAGGCAGCTGCTTTTGGTCAAAGAGCCACTGCAGGAGAATCCAGTGGAAGGTCTGGTCCTCTTTGACATATTAAGCCTCTCAGTTTTGGCTTGTGTCAGTGTTGTATTGTGGTTGAGGGAGAAATCAATTATAGTGTGTGCAGGTGGTAATTCACTCCTCTACTTTAGATCATTTAGAAACATGTAGACTTAAAATAGTTAAGCTATAAATGACCCTTATCTTCCTCATGTTGTTCCAAATCCATACATATTCTCAACGGGACACACTTGATAAATGACAGTTTACAGTGAGCAGGAACAACAAACAAAAAGAGAGAGAGAGAGAGAGAGAATCCGTAAATATTGCTCATGGCTGTGTTAGATCTTGAATTTAAGAACAAGCTCGATTTTCATTTTAAGAGTGAATTTTAATTCAGTTTATTAAAATTCTGCATTCTGTTTGCTTTAGACAACCACAGGAGGAAAATGGGAAAAGAAAATTCACACTTTTTTTATGTAAAATTTGAAGATTGAAATCTACTGCTACTATGAAGTGTTTTTGTATAACAAGAATGTAGGCAAAGGTAGTATTTTGCACTTTATGGAAACTATGGGTTTGGAGGGGCATGAATACCAGTAAATGAATTTTCCTTTAAAGTAGATGTGTTTATTCTGCCCAAATGAAATGGTCTTTGCTCAGCACAGCATCTAAGAACCAATCTCCCTGTGAACATTCCAGAACCAAACAAACAAGGGAAATACATTTTGATCCAACAACACAGAGCACATAATTAATTTGATGAGAGGAAGCATCACAATCTGTCAGTTCTTCCACTGACAGCAGCGATGGGGATAAAATTATTCCACAAACAAGGCTAAATATTTTGTCCCAAGAGCCTTTAGATATTATGCATCTTTGTAACTGCATTCCGCCGCTGTTTGTGCCTGAAACAAAACAAGATTTATGGCAATTGCAGACGATCAAACATGTATACAAGATGGAAATGAATGGGCGTCTCCTCAAAGTTCATGGCTGATTGTCATTTGTGCTATGGCTCAGAGATGTGCAGAATTTTAATGAGAAAGTTGATCTGAAACACAGTGGCTCGGCGGTGCAGGGCAGACACAGACGCATGAAAAATGCATGGAGCTCTGTGTGTACCTCCAGCTTCACTCATCGAAATTCCACTCCCATTCCAACTGGCCAACAAGCAAGAATATCAATTATATTAGCAATTTGGGTGGTAGTGAACAAGCGGGTAACCGTTGAGCAGCTCTCATGATGCACACCGCTCTGAATGCAGGCGATTGCCATTCAGCGTGCCATATTCAGCAGTCACCTCAGGAAAACATCCAACTTAACTGCTTTAATGGAGGCTGAAGTATTTTCACAAGAATGTATTCATTAACATACTGATTCATGTGGAGAATCAAACGTCTCGGTGTAGGTTTCCTAAGTTCACCTCAAATGAGTGCCACTGTCTAATGGGAAACCTGTTAATATTAGCGTACTGCATAATTAACACATCCGGTCTCTCTGTTTGTGTTTCAGGAAAACCCATATATGTGTAATAACGAATGTGACGCTGATACCGAAGAGCTGGCCCACCCACCCGAGCTCATGTTTGACTCTGAGGGACGAAACCCAACCACGTTCTGGCAGTCGACCTCCTGGAAGAAATACCCGAAGCCCCTTCAGGTCAACATCACGTTGTCCTGGAACAAAACAATAGAACTCACAGATGACATTGTCCTCACCTTTGAGTCTGGCCGACCCGAGCAATTAGTCTTGGAGAAGTCGCTGGATTATGGTCGTACGTGGCAGCCATACCAGTTTTACGCATCTGACTGTTTGGATGCCTTTACAATGGAGCCAAAAGCAGTACATCAGCTGACCCCAAGCACAATGCTAGAAATCATCTGCACTGAGGCCTATTCAACGGGCTATGTGTGGAAGTACGATAAGACTGTACGCTTCGAGATCAAAGACCGCTTCGCCCTTCTTGCTGGTCCGAGACTGCACAACATGGCTTCTCTGTATGGGCAGCTGGATACCACCAAGAATCTTAGGGATTTCTTCACCCTTACTGACCTTCGCATTAGACTTCTACGGCCTGCTACTGGAGCCACAATGGTGGATGAGAACAATCTTTCTAGATACTTCTATGCCATTTCGGACATTAAAGTGCAGGGCAGGTAAGTTAATTAATTTACATAACACACCTATCATTGGGTTTTATTAAGTACTTTTGCTTAATTACTTCTAAAAGTAAAAATGCTAAATGAAAACATCACTATATAAATAAAATGCTAATCAAATGTCCATTAAAAACAAATATGCGTTTGAGGTGGATTAATTACTTAATACAGGCTCACTGGAAGAATGTGCCTTACTTATACATACAATTCACTGCAATGTATTTATGATAACAGGGGCAAATTCTTAAAGGGGGGGGGGGGGGCGGGGGTGAAATGCTCGTTTTCACTCAATATCCTGTTAATCTTGAGTACCTATAGAGTAGTACTGCATCCTTCATAACTTCAAAAAGTCTTTAGTTTTATTATATTCATAAGAGAAAGATAGCCTGTACCGATTTTTCCCGGAAAAACACGACCAGCTGGAGGCGTGACGTGTGGGCGGAGCTAAAGAATCACGAGCGCCAGTAGGCTTTTGCGTTGAGAGCATCCAAAACAAACCATGGCTAACAGTCAGATTCAGCGTATATTTATGATCCAGAATCAGATCCAGAGGCTGAAATTTAACAAGAGCAGCATCAGCAACGAAGTCTCTATGTGGTATGTACTGAAACTGTACATATTTGCTTAGCGGTTTTGGAAAATGACTAAGTTCCACTTTGTCGTCTTTTTTTTTTTTTTTTTTTAAGCTGTACATGTGGAAAGTGCAGTTTGATGACAACATCGCATGTTGTTTACTTGATGTGCTTACGCGCCGATAGCTAAGTTAACAAAACAGAGATATTTGAAGCAGTTTTACTCGTGAAGTTTGATGACAACATCGCATGTTGTTTACTTTATGTGCTTATGCGTCGATTGCTAAGTTAACAACACAGAGATATTTGAAGCAGTTTTACTCACTACGTGTGGTTCCAACACACGATCGTGACTCTTTTTCATTGGGACTGCATTATCCTTAAGAAATAAACGATGTGCAAATCCGGCGTCAAACTGGGCTTTGTTTGTAAAACAAGCATCTTCGAAATGCAGGGAACAAACAAAAACATTTGCACAACTCCGTTGATGCTCTGTAAAAATAAACTCCATCCACTGGTCCCTTAATGCTGTTTTTTTTTTGGTAATCTGTGCAGGGTTGTCTTGCCCTGGCAACCAAAAACACACTTCTTTTGTGACTTTTCGCGACGCTCTCGCTCTGATCAGTGAATGTCTGTGCTCAGCCTCTCAGTGCTCTGCTATACGGGAGCGCACGCTCTTCTGGCAGACGTGCCCTCAGGACCCATATAAGGAAATTCCTCTCCATCTAACGTCACAAAGAGCCATACTCTAAAAAAACTTTTCGAAACTTGTGACAAACCGGAAGGAGTATTTTTGGAACAAAAATACTCCTTCAAACGTACAACTTAATTTTTGAAACTTTGTCCATGTTTAGCATGGGAATCCAACTCTTTAACAGTGTAAAAAACTCAGTATGCATGAAATAGCATTTTACCCCCCCCCCCCCCCCCCCCCCCCTTTAAGTATTAATTTCATGCAGTTTCTTGAAGAATATTATGCTATGATCTCAAAATAATTTTACATGATTTGCATGATTTTACATCAGTTAAAGTGCACCTGTTATGCCATTTTTAAGGTCGCTTATATTGTTTTATGAGTCATTTAATACAGGTTTACATGCAAGGTAAAAAAAACACAAGTTTTCTCAAAAAATATAATAAATCTTACCCAACTTCTAAATGATTCCCAAATGACTCGTGAAAGCAGTTCAAAGTATCAGTTTCTCTAAACCCCTCCTTTCTGTGAGCCTCACTGCTGTGATTGATCAGATGGCGCAGAAACGGTTTAACTGGCTGATCGACAAGAGACTGATTCACAAGCGTTTCAGTGGTAATTGTCAAGTGTTAAAAAGTTTGTGGTAATAATAAGATGTGATCAAACAAATTTACTCTCACAGCATAGTATACAGCGTCTTCTCGACATGATGTTAACCACACAGAAATTTTACTGTTTGTGGGCAGGCAACTTGGTGACATAGAACGTGTGCAGATATTATGCAAATGTATTACTTTGTGACATTATTAGCAGACACTTTTTAATAGACAATAACTTTATTTATCGTGCACTGTTAGTTTCACAACTTTGCAGATAGTTTATATTCACATACAGCTACATGACACATGATCATTCGCCTTAACGTTTGTGTAACATAACTAGCTCCATATGTATGGCTTTTCTGAAATATGTAAACTTGCAAGGTAGCTCACCTGGTACAGCATTGTACTGTACTTGTAGGGCACAATCATGATAAAAAAAAATGTAAAAAAAATAAAAATAAGTCGTCGCGTGTGGCGACCCATACTCAGATTTTGTGCTCTGCATTTAACCCATCCAAGTGCACACACACACACCGAGCAGTGGGCAGCCATATTGCTCCAGTGCCCAGGGAGTACTTGGTCTTGATATTGAAGGTGGAAGACAGCGCTTCACTCCCCCCACAACAATGCTTGCCAGATCTGAGACTCAAACCCACAACCCTCAGGTTATAAGTCAGACTCAACTGCTAACTGCCCCAACTGCTTTGATAAAAGAACTAAAAGACTTGTAGAAGCAAGATAAAAGATTAAATTATTGGCAAGTTTAATGCATGCCCCTTACCAAAAAGTAGTATTCTTCAAGTTTATTTTATTAATTATACTTAAGTAAAGTTCAAGTTTATTTTAATTGTATTTTATGTAGCATGTATACAAATATCAGTGTTCTAGTAGTATACTTGTAAGTGTACAATAAGTCAATACTCATTGGGATGAAATTGGCCCATTTTCTAGTATATAAAAGTATACTTTTAAGTATACTTTAAGCATAACAGTAGCAAACTTTGAGTACACAACTAGTTTACCTCTATGTTTATAGTTTGTAACTGGGATTATACTAAAAGTGAACTTATAGGTTTAATGATAGTTAACTAATTAAATACTTTGTACACTTTGAAGTATGGTCTCAGTAAGCTTCTAGTTTAGCAGTCTTATACTCCAAGTTATACAAGTTATAAGTTATACTGCACTCATAAGTTTTCTTTAAGTGAACTTTACATAATTTAAGTATACCACTATGTCTATATTTAGGTTTTAATTTGTATATATTTTGTTAAATGAATATCTGAACATACAAAACATCAAACAAAATAACAGGGTATCTGCTTGGAAACAAATATATTTTATTCTAGTTTCATGCATTCTTTTTTTAAACACTTTAATGTGGGTACGTTTCATAAAAAAATAAAGAAATAACATTTTGAACAAAAAAGTTGAAAAAAGACTGATAATCAAAATGTAGATTGAGTTGATTAACACCCCAAAGCTTGACTGTAATTATTACCTCTTCATCGATCGACATTTTATTCCATAACATTACAGTTTTGATGCTGTTTTATGTCACATGATTATGTCTTAGTATCTGTTGTTTCTTCTTCTTCTTCACCTGTTTTTTTTTTTATTTTATTTTTTATTTTTTGGAAATTCTGTACAGAAGATGTGTACTAGTGACCTCTACCGTAAAACAATGAAAACATAGATTCTAGGAGCACAAGTATAGTTCATATATAAGTATACTTAAATGTCATTTTAAGTGTATTTCTGAGAAGTACATAAAGCACATTTCTGATAAGTACATAAAAAGTAAACTAAAAGCATACTTTCCTATTTATTTATTTTTTTTGTTTAAAAGAAGCATACTAATAGCACACTTGAATGAACTTCTTTATCGTAAGGGGCAGCCCTAGCCCACCTTTTGCAGGAATCCATATGCGTAGTGTCAAATGACAGAATAGGCTTAATGAGTGACGACTCATATTTTTCTCTAAAATTAGAAGTTAAGCTGGATGGAGGGACATTGCAATGTGCAATAAATAATAAAATGGACATCAAAGGTCTCATTTAGATGGTATAAAAAAGCAGAAAGTGCAGCATGACTTCACAATGTCTTCTCAAGTCAAATTATGGCACAACAGAAACATAAACACAGAAGCTGCTCTCCAAATTGGGCCGGAATGGCTCATAAGCAGTTGGTTTATGTGAGAATAACTTGGTTCATAATGACACATTTGATAGGTCCCCTGGGAATCTAAATGCACAGCTCTAAATTAAGATTCAAAGGACTGCAGTGGTAGATTAGGGCAATTACATAGTGAGCTAATTGGAAAGAGATTAATCTACTAATTTAGACCATTTATTGCTGATTAAATAATAACCACTGGGGACACATCACCATGCAAGTGTTCCTGTTGGGCAACATTAATATGACTTTGCATCTGGGGGTATTTTATATACAGGTGCATTTCAATAAATTTATAGTGTCATGGAAAAGTTAATTCAACTCAAATGGTTAAATTCGTGTATCAATTAAATTCAATGCACATAGACTGAAGTTTTTTAAGTCTTTGGTTCTTGCAGTTGAGATGATTAAATTACTACACAAGACCAATAAAAAAATATTTGTAGTGAATTATTGCCCCTTTGGAATGTATGTTCATTTACTGTACATGCACTCTAAAAATGGCTGGGTTAAAAATAACCCAATTGGCAACCCAGCACTGGGTAAATATTGGACAGAACACGTGCTGGGTTAAAGTAACCCATCATGCTGGTTTACACATTTTAACCCAGCATGCTGGGTTATTTAGAAAACCCAAGTTAAGAGTCATTTTTACCATTTGTGTGTTTGCGTTTTTATGATTCTGGGTTATTCTTGCTGGGTTATTCTCATAATTTCACTTTTGCTTAACAAAGCAATCATGGATTAATAAATAATGAAGAATACAGGTTATTTAGACTGTTAAAAAATATTTTTAATGCCATCTGATATTCAAAAATGTGTACCAATGACAAACAACATGGAATTTTCCCTTTTTTTGTTTCCAGTAAATGCAAAAAAAATAAAATAAAATAAAAATCACAGAATTACAGTTGCAATAAATAAGAAAATTATTTCTAAATGACCTGTCTAGCTGTTTAACTATTACATTTTGACATGTTTAGCTATTTAAATACACAGTGAAATGACATTGACAATAAACATTCTTTAAATTTAAATGTAAAATAATTTAAAGATGTCCTTAAATTTATATCAAGTATATAAAGACTCCTATGTAGGTAGATGTGCACTGCTTAGGGCAGTTCAACATATATAGTTCACCCAAAAATGAAAATTCAAAGATCTACTGTACACCTGAGAGCAGTGCACTCTGCTTTAGAGCCTGTCAACGGAAGGACAATTTTCAAAAGGAATTGCAAATTATGTTTTCAATTGCGTTTTCCACATGTGACAAAATCCAAACACAATTGCAAATCTTGAACAAAAACACTTTCAGAAACAACGAACAAAAATTACCTTTTCAGTTTTCATGAATGCACAGTGACTGCCAAATTTCAAATGGCAGTACTAATAAGCCTCTCATATTGATCAAATACTGCATCATAGCAGCTTTACAGTATTAAATAGGAAAATAGTGTGTAATAATGCAAAGGGACAACAGTAAACACTCAGTTTTCAGTTAAAGTCAGTATCGTATCTATGTTAGCATAGATGTCATCGTGTCATGTATCGTCCCTCTGTGCGATCAAGTCGATGATATGGCTTGATATTAATTGTCCCCAACTAAGGAAAACCAAGGAGCCAAAACTCCATCGGTGACAGAATGGAGAAAAAAAACCTTGGGAGAAACCAGGCTCAGTAGGGGGCCAGTTCTCCTCTGACCAGACGAAACCAGTACTTCAATTCCAGACTGCAGCAAAGTCAGATTGTGCAGAAGAATCATCTGTTTCCTGTGGTCTTGTCCTGGTGGTCCTCTGAGACAAGGTCTTTACAGGGGATCTGTATCTGGGGCTCTAGTTGTTCTGGTCTCCGCTGTCTTTCAGGGATGTAGAGGTCCTTTCTAGGTGCTGATCCACCATCTGATCTGGATACGTACTGGATCCGGGTGACTGCAGTGACCCTCTGATCTGGATACAGACTGGATCTGGTGGCCACGGTGACCTCAGAATAAGAGAGAAACAGACTAATGTTAGCATAGATGCAACATAAGAACAAGTACATGAGGTGTTACTAATTACCATGTCTGTTTTTTCACTGTGTTGCCATTACCTGCCAAAACTCAAAGGGAATCACAATTACTTTAGCAATTTACTTTAGCCTCACATGGAAAACTGTCCATTTTTGCCAGAGGTGGGACCATACTATGGAGAGTGTTTGTATTGGGAGGTGATGTCACTAAAAGACAATTGTGCCAAATGCTTTAAACAATGGAGGTTAAGGCACTACTAAAGGCTGCTGCCACTCGAGAGATGCGTGTTAAAGAACAGACAGTGCAACCCGGATCTCCCTATATCCTTGGCACCTCACACAATAAATAATTCTGTCATTTTTACCCCAAATGCAACTACTATCCCCTGCTAACAGTTAGAGCCACATGGTACTATTGTTCAATATTCACTATTAACCAAATGCTTTTCACCTGAGGTATAAAATATAGGGTAAGATGCAAATAGGTAAATAAGTGTAGAACGGCAATGTTGTTTTGCTGACGTGCATCAGAGTGCAAACAGTGAGAGATTTGGGGTAAAAACTACAGAATATATCCCAATAAAAAACATGCCCCATAGTATAGTCCCACGCTTGACACAAATTGACAGTTTTCTGTGTAAAGCATCTGTAATTCAAATGCTTTTCAATTGCGTTTGGACTATGTCACAATGTATGCGTCCACATGTGGAAAAATGCAATTAAATATACAATTTGCAATTTATTTGGAAAATAGTCCATAATATCCTTACCTGTCCATTGATTATGATCAATTCCTGAGAGATCTGCTGGCATTTTTAAATCGCCATGACAATTGGATGGGGTTTTGTGGACTCTGCTCGGTTAACGAATTCCATGTTTGTTCCAACCTTTAAAATAAAGTAAAAAAAAAATATATATATACAAATTGTTATATCTAAGCAGAATATGATATAGTCATTGGCTGAAAGGTGTGCTTTCAAACTGTCTAATCAATGGGATGTTCCAGTTATTATAAATCACAGTTTTATGTTAATATGCTGGCTATATCAAACACACACAGTCACTGGCACAGATAAAGGAGATCACACTGCATGCGCGCACACAGACATTTCTATGACAAGTCACGCAGGTATTGGGTTACTCCGCAGCTCTAAAACAGTCCATATATAAACACTTATAGATGTACCAAAGTGATAAGGACAAGTCAAAAACACGAGCTGGAAAATTGGTATATGATGTTTACGCTGCTAAATTAGGTACATTCTGAACACAAAGTTCATATATGTGCGTTTAAGTTACGTGAGGGTTAACGTTAGTTGATTATAACAGACAAGCAATTATGTAAAATGTATAATAAACACGAACTTAACGTTAGACGCATCAATAAGACTGCACTCGACGAGTTATTCTCTCACAAATGTATCCATGTGCTTTTCTGACAGGAAAAAACACATTTTGAATTATAATTTGTATGTAAAAAGACTTCATAAACCACAAAAGCATCAAAACACCTCACTAACGCGGCCTAAGTCAATCGCTGTGCGTGCGCCACTTTGAAATGCCCTGAGACGTCAATTCTTTTCCGGAAAATTGTTCGAGAATTTACTGAACCGGTTTATTTGAACTGGATCGTCGGTTCTTTTAGACCTGCAGTCCGACTATATTGTACGTAATTTCTATGATTTACATGTCGATATGGACAACTGTAGGCATTTACATTAGAGCAGAATCGTACTCACTTTTTGAACTCATTTGACTCACTTAAATGTTAAATTCGCTTTTCAGTGTCAGAAACGACTTTTTCCTCTATTTTCACAGGTATTCGCATATTTCAGCCATCCATCACTGTCTGAAACTTAATAAAACTATTAATCTGTCGTCTCACGATTATGCGAGTCACGTAACGTAGGTTGGCCGTTTGAGGTACGTTAAACAGTTCATCATTTAACGTAAATAATGTTGGCCTGTAGACGTTTAACAGTATTGTTGCCACAAAAAAAGTTATAATTCTGCCAATTTAAAATAATTATTAATGAAAACATTTAAAAACTTACCTTAAAACAGTTGAAAGCCATGGCTTTGCCCCGTTGTTCTTCCAAAATGACAGTTGGGGAGCGATTTAAACATCTTCAAGGCGCGTTAAATAACCCAGCGCTGACCTGAAACAACCCAGCGATGCAACCCAGCAGGTTTAACCCAACACGTGGTAAATTGAAACTACCCAAAAGTGTTTAAAAAGAAATAAAATAACCCAACAAAATGACCCAACAGACTCAACCCAGCCGTTTTTAGAGTGTGTACTCAATACTTGGTAGGGGCTCCTTTTGCTTCAATTACTGCCTCAATTCAGTGTGGGATGGAGGTGATCCGTTTGTGGCTCTGCTGAAGTGGTATGGAAGCCCAGGTTTCTTTGATAGTGGTCTTCAGCTCATCTGCATTTTTTTGGTCTCTTGTTTCTCATTTTCCTCTTGACAGTACCCCATAGATTCTGGGGTTCAGGTCTGGTGAGTTTGCTGGCCAGTCAAGCACACCAACACCATGGTCATTTAACCAACTTTTGGTGCTTTTGGCAGTGTGGGCACATGCCAGATCCTGGAAAATGAAATCAGCATCTTCAAAAAGCTGGTCAGCAGAAGGCAGCATGAAGTGGTCCAAAATTTCTTGGTAAACCGATGCAGTGAATTTGGTTTTCAAAAAACACAATGAACCAATGCCATAGGGCTGTCAACGAATATTCTAAATTCAAATATGTATTCGAATAGTTTTTAAAAAATGAATTTCGAAGGTGAAAATTAATATTCGAATAAAAAAAAATGTGGAAAAAAAGGCCCACGGTAGTAGAGGCGTGGTTGTCTGCTTTGCGAGTGGGTGCGCTAGCACGCCTGAGGGTTCAGGGACAGGTCACAGGAGTCGCACTGTCTGGCACAGCATCACTGCTGAAAGTTGACGCGTCTTCATGGAAGATGGCAGCAAGTGCAGAGCCCAACTCAACCGCAACAGAGAAAATGAGGTAAAATTGTTGACCCGCGAGATAAAGTTGTATGCAAGCTATTTAAGATACAGTTAGCATACCATTCGACGACTAGCAACATGAGGTCACATCTCAAAAATGTGCACCCAAATGAGCAGAGGCATAATTATGAGGAATTCCAGCTAAACAGTCACGTCTTGACACTTAACGTTTCTTTGCATCGCCCTCCACAAGCTCTTTGTCTGCAACATGACAAGAGGCCATAACGGATAAAATAATTTTGTTCATTTGTAAGGACATGAGACCGATCAGTATCGCGGATGGGGCACGCTTCAGGGAGTTCTGTCAAGCAATGGATCCGAGGTTTGATTATTTATCGTTTCATGTCAAGGAAATGTTCCATGTTTACCACAGCTCGCTCAGAGCATTCAATGTCAGTTCTATATGCTGTAAAACTTCAATAAATATTAATAATATTTGTTTCAATCACTGAATGAAGCCTGCTATATTTGGGACAGCAGTCGTGACCTTAAATTGCTTGCACAAAAATTTGTTTGTTCATTTAAACCATTATGCACAGAGAACGTGAGGGTGAGAGAGCATGAGGTATGCAGTCTTGGCCATTAGTTGATTTCCCTGTTTTTGTGTAGGTAATACGTTGTCATATATGTTTAAACTTAAATAGACTATCTATAAAAGTTTATGTCTCTTTGTATTATTTTGGCCTGTTATTGACGTAATGCGCGTCATTGACAACATGCACAACCAGATGTTCGAATAGTTCGAATATTCGTGTATTTTTTTAGAGGGAATATTTGAACATCATTTTTGAGCAATTTTGACAGCCCTACAATGCATGCAGATTACATTGCACCCCAAATCATCCCAGAATGTGGAAACTTAACACTGGACTTCAAGCTACTTGGGCTATTAGCTTCTCCACCCTTCCTTCAGACTTTAGGATCTTGGTTTCCAAATGAAATACAAAACTTGCTCTCATCTGAAAAGAGGACTTTGGACCACTGAGCAACTGTCCAGTTCTTCTCCTTAGCCCAGATAAGACACCTCTGATGTTGTCTGTGGTTCAGGAGTGGCTTAACAAGAGGAATATGACAACTGTAGCCAGATTCCTTGACATGTCCTTGACCTTGACCCCAGCCTCAGTCCGTTCCTTGTGAAGTTCACTCAAATTCTTGAATCGATTTTGCTTGACAATCCTCATAAGGTTATGGTTCTTTCGGTTGGTTGCGCATCTTTTTCTTCCACACATTTTCCTTCCACTCATCATTCTGCATACTTGGATACAACACTCTGTAAGCAGCCAGCTTCTTTGGCAATGAATGTTTGTCTTACCCTCCTTGTGAAGGGTGTCAATAATTGTCTTCTGGACAACTGTCAGATCAGCAGTCTTCCCCGTGTATCTTGGTGAACCAAACTGAGAGACCATTTTGAAGGCTTATGAAATTTTGCAGGTGTTTTGAGTTAATTAGCTGATTGGCATGTCACCATATTGTAATTTGTTGATATGAATTGGTGGGTTTTTGTTAAATGCACAATTTGATTTCAAAAACTTTTCCATGACATTCTAATTTATTGAGATGCACCTGTAGATGGTGGTGCATGGTTTGTGATCCATCATATTGTACTCCTTTAGAATTTAGAACACACATTTCCATTTGCAGACCCATTGCAAAATATTTATATTTATTATACTGTATAGTTCAAAGGAAGTTTTTTCTTATTTTCTTTCTGCACATGGTCCATCACTGAGCCATAAACAAACAAAATAAGAAAACAGAAAATGTTTGACATTTGGCAAATTGTTTCACCTGATGCAGAGTTTCACTGTAGTGACAACAACACAATATTACAAAAACCTTTGAAAGGATAGTTGATTCAATAACAAAAATAATTTGTGCAATTAATAGCAGGGTAATAAATGCATTGTCAACTTTGAGCAGGCAATAAATTATAAATATGTTTGTGTAAAAAGACATTGAACTTGCATGAACTAACATGAGTTTGTCAGAACCCCACACGTTCACTTTTGGAAATGAAAATAGAGCAAAAGGGAGATAATTAGAGGTAACCTTATGTCTTAATGAAGGCAGTGGGGCTGCTGTTGTTTGGCTTTGATGTGTTGAGAGTCTGTAAGAAGGAGGAGGTGTGGAAGGTGCAGTCCTTGATGTTGGGAAGGACCTCCACCTATAGTCTCCTTATGAACTACAGCTTCCACACAGTCTAGACCAAATTATCCTCACACAAAGTTTTAGATTCATTAAAAGCTACAATTGATTCATCACACTTCAAAAATACTGCTTTCTGTTTAAAAAAAAAAAAAACTAAAATTTTAATGATTCAATTAATTTAATGGCACCTTCCTTCTATGATAAAAGAATTAAATTCTTTGATCTTCTCTTTTAACAACATAAGGAGGAATAATTCATATTGTTTATAATGTGCAAAATTATCTTTTCAAATGTAGAAAAACTATTTTAGGTAATAGAAAGAAAAGAAAAGTGATTCAGGAAACAACTTTGTTTACGATTAGAGTGTTAAATCTGAGGACTCTCGCTTCTTTGCAGTCACCATATTTTGCCATTTATTAGTTCCTGAGGCAAATCAGAGGTGAATACAGGTACATCCAATATCTTCTCCTGCCTGTGGGTTTTCAATTCAATTTAATCCCCAAAATCTCTGACACAGAGAAGAATATTATAGAGGTCGTTTGACCAGGTTTGTGTAGTTATTCACTTGAATTGGGTTATTAGTGTTGAAGGAAGCGATGCTTCACAAGTCTCCAGCACACAAAAGAGCTCAAAAAAACATTAAAATAGTGCAGGTATGATTCCTAAAAAGATCTGCATCTTCATGGTAATGTTATTCTGAAAGTTAATTAGACATTGACAATCTAATGATAGATAGATAAACTAAACAAGATAAGATTGTTATGTGTACAAAACCCTGAGAATGAGAAATGTAAATGTGATTACACAAGAAAACAAATAAAGTTGAACATACAGTAAATCCATCTTTATCCACATACATACAGTATACTTGTCAGACACAGACGAGGACACAGAGGATTCAGTGATAAGGTAGTTTAATGTGAATCAGAGGTTTCAGACACAGGTGAATCTTGACACGTGGATAGAACGGTGACAACACAACTTCCCTTATGGTGAACGGTGATCCAGATGGTGCTCAGATGAAGACGATGGGGACAGGAAGACTGACGAGGATGAAGAGGGTTCAAGAGTTCAGGCAGGTTTAATAATGGCGTTCAGGCAAGTGAGGAGATCGGTGCAAGACCAGACGATGAGTGATGGTGACTGATGGCTTTATATGTGGTTCTGGTGATGATGCACAGGAGTTCAGAATTCGGGTGATTGGGGACGAGTGGGTGTGGCGTAAGTGTCCGATTCCGGGAGTGTAGAAGGTGTGGCTGTGACAGTACCCCCTCCTCCACGGGCGGCTCCTGACGGCTGGGATCTTGTGCGACGACGGGGTCTACCTCGGCCACGGGGAGCGGGGCGGTCTGGATGGTCTTGATGAAAGTCAGTGAGAAAGCTGGGGTCCAGGATGTCGTTACGATTAACCCAGCAACGCTCCTCCGGGCCGTAGTTTTCCCAGTCCACAAGGTACTCCAGTTGAGGACCCCGTCGTCGAGAGTCGAGGATAGCTCTCACCCGGAAGATGTCGTTGTCGTCTTCGATGGCCGGAGGAGGAGGTACGGCATCATCACCAGGTTCTGTGGATGGAGGAGACAAAGGTTCAGTGAAGGGTTTGAGGAGTGAGACATGGAATGAAGGTGAGATACGGTACTGTGCAGGGAGTTGGAGTCTATAGGTCACTTCGTTCAGTTGCCGTTCAATAGTGAATGGTCCGATGTATCGGGGACTCAGCTTACGGCAGGGCAGTCGGAGGCAGATGTCCCTCATCGAGAGCCAGACTTGTTGTCCAGGTTGGTATTGCGGCGTGGGTCCTCGACGAGCGTCCGCTTGCTCCTTATGCCTCCGCACTGCCCGCTGGAGATGCACGTGAGCCGAGTCCCAGACCCTCTCGCTCTGTCGGAACCAGTGATCTACCGCTGGGACCTGCGAGGGCTCACCTGACCATGGGAAGAGCGGAGGTTGGTATCCAAGGACACATTGGAAGGGGGTGAGCCCGGTGGTAGATTGCTGGAGGGAGTTCTGAGCGTATTCGGCCCAGGGTAGGTACTGGCTCCAACAGTCCTGGTTACGGTGGCAGTAAATCCTCAGGAACCTCCCCAGCTCCTGAATCTTACGCTCCGTCTGGCCGTTGGTCTGAGGATGGTATCCCGAGGAGAGACTGACGGACACCCCTAGAAGACGGAAGAAAGCTGACCAGACTCTAGAGATGAATTGGGGGCATCTGTCGGAGACGATATCTTCTGGGATGCCAAAGTGACGGAAGACGTTGTGGAATAGTGCCTCTGCCGCTTCGAACGCAGTGGGGAGTCCTTTGAGAGGGATGAGTTTACATGATTTTGAAAACCTGTCGACCACTACCAGTACACAGGTGTAGCCTTGAGAGAGAGGGAGGTCAGTCATGAAATCAATGCCGATATGGGTCCATGGACGTTCAGGAATGGGCAGAGGCACCAGTTTACCTTCCGGGAGTCTTCTAGGGGTGTCTGCTATGGCGCAGACGGAGCATACTTTGAGGTAGCGGACCGTATCCAGAGCCATCGATGGCCACCAGTAACGCTGTTGTAGGAGCGAGAGGGTCCGCCTCCTGCCTGGGTGTCCAGAGCCCGGAGAGGTGTGAGCTAAGTCCAGGAGGGTAATCCGATGTTGAGAGTTTCCCTTCTGGACCTCCCGGCGGAGCAGGGTGTTGAAGGTTTTCCTGTGCAATCAGATGATCAATACTCCACTGGATAGGACTAACTATCATGGCTGGAGGGAGGATTGGTTCTGGAGATTCGGGTTCGGGATCTGCTTGATGAAGACGGGAGAGGGCTGCTCCGACCCCGGTGGATGAGGCGTCCACTTCCACGATGAACTGGTGGCTGGGATCAGGGTGGATGAGGATTGGAGCGGTCTTGAAGGCTTGTTTGAGCAGGTGGAAAGCTTCAGTGGCCTCGGGGTTCCAGGACAGAGACTTGGGCCGGTTCCGGAGGAGAGAAGTTAGAGGGGAGCTGAGTAAACTGTAGTCCTTGATGAATCTTCGATAAAAGTTGGCAAAGCCCAGGAAGCGTTGAAGTTCTTTTATGGAGCCGGGTTGAGGCCAGTGTGTGATGGCGTCCACCTTCCCCTGGTCCATCTTTACGCCACATGGGTCGATGATGTAACCTAGGAACTGGACTGAGGGCGTATGGAACTCACATTTTTCGGATTTGAGGTAAAGGTGGTGTTCCCGGAGTTTTCGGAGTACGAGGATGACATGATGGATATGTTCTTGCTTGGATGTGGAGTAGATGAGGATGTCGTCGATGTAGACAATTACGAACTTGTTAAGGTAATCTCTGAAGACTTCATTCATGTAGTTTTGGAAGACGGATGGACTGTTGGATAACCCATACGGCATGACCCGGTATTCATAGTGCCCGGAAGGAGTGATGAAAGCGGTCTTCCATTCGTCTCCCTTCCGGATGCGGATTAGTATGTAGGCACTCCTCAAGTCCAGTTTCGTGAAGATCCTGGCTCCGCGTAGTTGTTCCAACGCCGCTGGGACCAGGGGAAGAGGATAACTGAATTTGACGGTTTGTGAATTGAGGTGGCGATAATCGATGCACGGCCTTAAGCCTCCGTCCTTCTTGGCCACGAAGAAGAAGCTGGAAGCGGCAGGGGAAGCAGATGGTCGGATGAACTCCTGAGCGAGGGCTTCCTGTATATACTCCTCCATGGCCTTCTGCTCCGGGATGGACAGGGGATAGATTCGTCCTTTAGGAAGGGTTGCTCCAGGCAGGAGGTCAATGGCACAGTCCCATGGCCTATGAGGTGGTAGCTTCGTTGCCAACCGCTTACTGAACACATCCTGGAACGCCCGATATTCAGGAGGGATGATATGATCCATCTTCGTGTCGGGGCTCTCCACTGATGTGGACTGGACCGGTAGGGAAGACTTCCTTAAGGGAGGACTGACCTTGGGGATTTTAGCTGGAGGAGTGATGCAGGTATGATGGCAGGACATTCCCCATTTCAGGATCTCGCCAGTGGGCCAATGGATGTGAGGTTGGTGGAGGTTAAGCCAGGGGCGTCCCAGGATGATGTCTGCGGTGGATTCCTCCAGCACCATGAACGTGATGTCTTCTTCGTGCAGGAGTCCCACGCGGAGGATGATTGTGGGGGAGAAATAGTGGACACGACCTTTGCCCAGCGGCTTTCCCTGTATGGTGGTTACTTTGAGTTCGACAGGGCTTCGGTGATGTTTGGCGTTGAGACGAGTTAAGGTTTGCCAGTTGATGAAGTTCCCCGCCGAACCGGAGTCGATGAGGGCTTGTACTGAAACAGAAGAGCAAAGGTGTCTTAGAGTAACCCAGGTCTTAGTTAGATGAGCAGTTTGAGGAGGTATATGGATGGTACTCACCGCTGGGCGTGGAGGTCGAACTGGACAGGATGGTAAGAGGTGTCCATCTCCCCCACAATAGAGACATAGCCCGGCGTTGATCCTCCGCTGACGTTCCGATGCGGACAGATGGTGAGAGTCCACTTGCATGGGTTCAGGTGCTGGAGGAGCGACAGATGGTATAGCGGGCGGAGGAAGTACAGCAGGAGTGAGCGGATGACAGGCAGTGAGTCTCTGGGCAACTCGAATGGATTTCTGAATGAGATTCTCTAGTCCTAGTGAGTCTTCGTACACAACTATCAAACTTTGTATCTTGTCATTCAATCCGTGGCGATAGGCTGTAATTAAGGCAGTTTCATTCCAGCCGCTTATGTAAGCGAGAGTACGGAAGCGTATGGCATAATCACTCACAGATTCATCTCTCTGTTGGTGAATGGTAAATAATTGGTCATGGACAGACAATGCAGAAGTTTGATGGCTAAAGACGGATTTTAACTGGGAACAGAAGTTAGTGACGGATCCAAGGGCAGGTGAGTTCGAGTCCCAGAGAGATTCAGCCCATTGGAGGGCCTTACCTGAGAGTAGGTTGATGATGAAGGCTACTCGACTGCGTTCGGAGGTGAATAAATGAGAGTTGGATTCCATATAGAGGGAACACTGTAGCAGGAACCCGCTGCAATCCTCCGCCGTGCCGCTGTATGTCGCTGGTTTGGCCATGGGACTCGCAGGGGCAACTGAAGAAGTGACCGGAGTTGTAGCGGTGTTTGAGTTGTTGACAGCCGGTGAAGAAGGGGGAGTTTGTTGCATCAGTGAGGACCGTACAGCGTGAACCAGTTGCGTGAAGGGATCCGCGGTGCGGTCCTCGCCCGTGTCCGAAGAGCTCTGCATGCGGTCTGGTCTTCTGTCAGACACAGACGAGGACACAGAGGATTCAGTGATAAGGTAGTTTAATGTGAATCAGAGGTTTCAGACACAGGTGAATCTTGACACGTGGATAGAACGGTGACAACACAACTTCCCTTATGGTGAACGGTGATCCAGATGGTGCTCAGATGAAGACGATGGGGACAGGAAGACTGACGAGGATGAAGAGGGTTCAAGAGTTCAGGCAGGTTTAATAATGGCGTTCAGGCAAGTGAGGAGATCGGTGCAAGACCAGACGATGAGTGATGGTGACTGATGGCTTTATATGTGGTTCTGGTGATGATGCACAGGAGTTCAGAATTCGGGTGATTGGGGACGAGTGGGTGTGGCGTAAGTGTCCGATTCCGGGAGTGTAGAAGGTGTGGCTGTGACAATACTCATACAAACCCATATATAAAAAATATAAACAATCAAGCAGTTGATATTTGTTATATATATATATATATATATATATATATATATATATATATATATATATATATATATATATATATATACTAGGGGTGTCCATGGTTAACCGGTTAACCGATTAACCGTTAAAAATTGCGTAACCGAGTGAAACATTTTGCTCGGTTAAGTGACGTCAATGGCGTGCATTGAATTTAGTTGTAATACATTTTTGCACCACCAGAGACCGCCAGAGCGCTCCCAGACATTTGTAATGTCCACAAGAAGTCGTCATTTTTCAAATATGAAGCGCGCGGGCAAAAAAAAGTACAGCGTTGGAGCACTTTAAAATTGAGAGTGACTGGGCAAAATGCAAGTATTGCAATACAGTGCTTAGATATACTTCAAGTACAACCTCGTTGTTGTAATCTCAACAGCCAACACCCGGGCATCATTAGGCCGGTCAGGACACACTGGATGCGTGGCGAAAGCTGCGTGGCGTGTCTGTTTTTAATTCGGCTCCCATGTTAACAGGTTAGAGCTTGCCGACTGCCTGCGTGAGACGCCTGCGTGTCAAACATAGTCATAGTCATAGCCTTAGCGAGGCGGCCGCGGAGCCTGCTTGTTACCTTTTGCCTTATACATTTTAGGCTTATTCTCAAATTCAGATTGTGTTAATGGGCGGCATTATTAGGCCGGTGACACACTGGATGCGTGGCGCAAGCGTCTCAGCCGCGGGGCGTGTCGGTTTTTAATTCGGCTCCTATGTTAACAGTTTAGAGCATACAGACCGCCTGCGTGAGACGCGCGTCTCAGGCGCGGCTCGAGCCGCGCGGCAAACGCTTGCTTGCTAGAAATAGAAAAGACGCCTATTTTTACCGCGACACGCGCGCGTGTTGGAAGCTTTTCCAGGCTAAATATAATAGGAAAATGTGTTTAAATGTCATTTTGTACACAAATACATATGAATTCCTGATATTTTGATATTTGAAAGTCTATAGGTTGACATAAATTCAGATATAAATGTAATAAAAAAAAAATAATAATAATTATCGATTTTCAAATATTGCACCTGTCAAATATAGTCTATTTCGCCGTCAATACTTTTGATGGTGTCCTTTATCAGTAGGCGTACGTGTAGGTGTGTAGAAAAAAGTATATGTTGTAATGAAGACATGAGCCTGGTCTGTCAACGGTCTCCCTCTACAGCAGCAGCGCGCCAGCGCCGCGTCAGGCACGCTTCTGGTGTGTAAAGACACAGAATCCGCCACGCTTCTGGGACGCTTCAGACACGCGGCGCTCACGCCACGCATCCAGTGTGTCACCGGCCTTAGGCAGTTTTAATAGGACAATTTGACCGGAGAGATTAAATTTTGTCGGACATTTCTTTTTTTTTCGGCCAATGTCCGGAAATTACTATGGTTATGGTTACTATGGCACACTATGGTTAACCGAGTATTAACCGCTAAGGGCCTCGGTTAACGGTTAATGAAAAACTTAAAAACGTGCAGCCCTAATATATACATTCATACACACACACACACAGTACAGACCAAAAGTTTGGAAACTACTATTTTTAATGTTTTTGAAAGAAGTTTCTTCTGCTCATCAAGCCTGCATTTATTTGATCAAAAATACAGAAAAAAAATGTAATATTTGTAATAATTTGTAATAATGTATATATATATTATTGTTGCAAAATGTAAGCTATATTATCTCCCACCTCTTTTATAAAGTTGGATATTTAAGAATACTCAGGCCAGAATATACCATATAGCAAACACTTAAATGCTTATATTGTTACAAAATGTAAACTATATCATTGGCCAAGTCTAATCTAATATTTATTATGTATAAACTGCATATAGAAAAGAGCAACCAGCACATTCTTCAGAATTCGCATTCTGTGTTACACCAAAACAAAGAAAGCCATACAGGTTTGGATGAAAGATTTAATAGAATTAATAATATAATATTCAGCTGAACTATCCCTTCATTGACTGGTATTTGGTGAATATTTAACAGCTAAATGAAAACAGGCCATGCAAGGACTCATGATCTAAAAACTGCCTTCAAGATCTTTTTGCATAGCACTCCACTTTTAGGATTATCTCATATTCAATAAAAAATATATAAATATTTTAATTTTTTGCACCCCAATTTAAATATGCATGATCTGAGGAAAGATTATTTAGATGAAACGGTCCAAAGGAAAGATCCCTGTAAAAGCTACATCACTACATCAGACTCTTGTGCTGTAAAACTAAAATAAATGCTTTGCACGTCAAAGAGTGCCAACTTACAGCATCTTGCACAAAGATGTACCTAGTAGTTCAACCCTTCTGTTATCCTCATTTTTCACTCATGTGATTTATGTTCCCTGAACTCACACTGATGCAAAATCACAGTGAATATGAAAACATTTCAGAAATGTTTTTAATTATATTATTATTTATTTCACATTTTAATTCATTAACATTGTATTAGTTTTATATTGAATGTTATATTTTATTCTCGTGAACTCCTCAGAGTGCGATTCAGAATAGCAGTTCAGATTGTTAAACTGCAAATTGCTCCGTTCGCGTGAGGCTTGATTTGAAAGTCATAGGCTGAGCTTTTGAGAACAGATGTTTGTCTGACCATGTTTCTTGCCAATCATTTCTGAGTCACATCTAAGATATTTAATTATGCCTAATGAGAGGCTTTGCTGCAGTCATCAATAATAAACGAGCAACTGAAAAAAAAAAAAAAAAACATCAACATAAACTCTCCCTTGAGGCACTGCAGTAAACTTGAATATCAACACATTTTGCAGTCTCAAAAATAACACTACATTATTCATTTATCCCAGCTGCTTTAGAGCCAACATTATGCAAGTTTTCTGTTATAACAGAACTTATGTGAATATAAATACGCATATGCTGATTAAATTATATTGAAAAGCACAGTAATGTCAATCATTTCTATTATGTTTACGCACCATTTAATTCCACATTGTCCCAGAAACCGTTCCGCTGCTATACTTATCAATAATCATAGCACTTTAACACATACTTCTACATATGCTGTGTCCCCGCTTCACTGTTTATCCAAGCAGCTTTGAAGATGAGGAAGAGGTCGTGTTTGATCAAGGCAAGGATGGGACAGAGTCCCTTATTAGCATAATATTCATGCTGATCGGAGTAAATGCTTCATAATAGGGCCTGTCGTTGAAACAAATTGCAAGCGTAGCTCTTAGCAATGCCAACCAGAGTGCCACAAATTCAAATCGGATTTAGTCACAGTGGAATAATCATAGTAGGCGAATTAGGCTGTGATGAATTCCTAATATTTCCCCAGAAATCTGGAGAGCCCCTCCAGGGTCGACTACATTTGGAGGTGAGACACAAACAATTTGCCTGAGATGTATTACATTCCACTCAGATGAGTTAGGAAATTGGCCACCACGCAGAGTCAGTCAGTCCTAATAGGAATCCTCATTTCGACAGCATCACAATGGTGAATTATGTGGCCATGGCTGTTATTAAAGTTTCAATACACAGAAGGCACAGGGCATGTTAAAATACAATTGTGAGACTTACATGTTGCTGCTCATGTATCATATCATGCAAAACTCGTCATTCTGTCATACTCGTTTGTTTTAAGTCAGTTTTACTAAAATGACAATATGCATATAGATTTTGTGCAGAAGCAAATTAAAGTATTGTGTTTCTTATAGAGCTTATATCTGAGTATTCTCATATGTAAATGATACATTTGGGTGAGCACTGATCAGTTTTTTGTGTTCCTTCTGTGTTCAGCTTCAGTTCAAGCAGCTCAAAGCGGGTAAACATTATGGACTACGATTGGATTGTTTGAAACAAGGAACGTAATTTTTCAATGCTTTTGCATTTTGTTCAGCAATTTTGTTAACAAAAATCTCACTTTTAAATTTGTTCCTTTTCCTTCTGTGTTTACTTCTCCTGTTGATACGGGTCACATCACAGTCAAAGCTCAACAAAAAAATGTTATGGCAGATGTCGAGAGTAACTAAGGTTGGTTGACATACAAAAGCGAGCGAACCTTCAGCTACATCTGTGAAGTTCAGGAAGACAGACATGTACAGCATACTCTTGCCTTCCTTTTTGATGAGATGGCTGTCAGATGTCTCTTTGCCTCCACTAGTTTACATTTCGAGTCCAAGTCTGCTTCTCAGTGCAAAGACATCTAAGACTTTCTAATCCTCAAGGCCAGAAGGTGCAGAAAGTTTCCAGGGGTCAAACAGCATGAGTAAACCTATGACTTTCACAGATACTGCTGAAGTTTACTTACAGGACATGCCAAAAAGTCTTCTTATATCGCTCATAAATATTTAAAGGTTTCATATGATGCGATTTAAACTTTTCCTTTCTCTTTGGCATGTTACAAACTCTTGGTGCGTAAGATCTGTAAAGTTGCAAAGACTCAAGTCTCAAATCCAAAGAGATATCCTTTATTAAAGTTAAGAATTGTCTACGCACTCCTAAAATGCCTCGTTTTAAAATGCCCCCACATGTCTACGTCACTGTGTGGGAAGATTTGCATAACGCCACCCAAATGTACACGCAAAGACAGAAGGCGGTACCTTATTCTCACTGTTGCAAGCCAGCACCATGTCAAGGAGACACTGTGTGTTTTATTGTGAAAGCGAAACTACTTTGTTTGGCCTTCCAAAAGTGGATGAAATCCGCTTTGTCATGCCTAGAGCTAATCAACGCTGGTTGCACTGTAGATAGATAAATTAACACATTTCATTACATCTAATACACAAAATAATGTTATTTTTAGCAACATCACATGACCCCTTGAAGTTCTCCTTGGTGTTTGCATCAGTTCAGTGAATATGTATGCACTCCTGAAAATATGCGTCATTCAGTTTTTAGGATTTACACATTTACACATTGCATAACTAATGTTTGTTAAAGTGAGCAATCTTTAAATGGCCAGTATTATGAATTCAGAATTAAAATAATCAACTAAAAATGTTAACTTCAGTTATATATTTTGACTATATATTCTGAGTAAAATACAACATATAGAGGTCACTTCTGTGGTCACAACTCAGGATAGACCAGGGGTGTAAACTTGATTCCTGCAGGGCCAGAACCCTGCAGATTTTTGTTTCAATCCTGCTCCAACACACATACAATGTAGTTTTCAAATCTGAAGAACCTGATTAGTTGGATTAGGTGTGTTTAATTAGGGTTGAATCTAAACTCTGTTGGGCTCCAGCCCTCCAGGAATTGAGTTTGACATCCTTTAAAGACATAAGTGAATGGTCACATGGTCATGTGATCTTCCAATGAGATGACCTGCTTCATATAAAATAAATCAGCTTTTATAATAATATATATTCAACATAATAAATATAGTAATTTCTTTGGATAAAACATTTAATAAGGTAAAAATTACTGAGTGCACTGTTAACTTACATCCAAAGGTAAGACTTCACATTACAGCTTTCATATCCGTAGGCATTCGCAAACAATACAAAATATGGCTGACAATGTGATACACATCAGTATGAAGATAACTCTGTTATTTAGTCTCATTTGCAGAGGCCATTAA
The DNA here is from genome assembly GCF_003368295.1 of Carassius auratus. Lineage (NCBI taxonomy): Eukaryota > Metazoa > Chordata > Actinopteri > Cypriniformes > Cyprinidae > Carassius > Carassius auratus. The sequence continues at coordinate 11,421,137 of NC_039244.1, read as the reverse complement.
GTAATAACACTATAGAAAATTATATGCATAATTTCAATAAACTTATGGTATTCCAGCATAAAAACAATAATGAAGAAATTGCCATGCACTAGTTTTTTGTTATTTGCTTTACCACACTGGAATTTTTCTTTATGAGACATGGAGCATAATAAAAAGGAAAATACAAAAACATAAAACAAAAGAAACGATGTGATGCTAAGTACAAATACCTTGGCATTAAGGACAGCAGAGCTTATAATAATTTAATATGTGATTTCATTTAAATATAGTAATATTATAAATATTGCAAATGCATAGGATGTATTTCTAATAGTGGGTGGTCTCACAAATACTATGCACTGAGCTATAGGGAACTCAAACACAGAGAAAATGGAAACACATTCCCGGAGAAACCAAGGTCAGGATGAAACATAACAAGAGAAACTGACATAAAAGTCTTCCTTCTCCTTCCTCTGAAGACAGACCATATATTTCAGACATTGCTACAGTATGTTTCATAGTAATGGGGCATGGGATTATAGACGGCTCTTTGTGAGGGATAACATTTAGAGGGCATTGCATCATTTGATTTTATAACGTAAGCCACACACGTCTTCCGTTAAAACACTAAAAACGAAGGGTATATTATTCTCATTCAGAACCATTTCTCAGATTCATTCAAATAGTGAAAAGAAGCCCCTTTGTGGCCAAAATTCATGAATATGACTTATGAACTATACCTCACAGACAATGCCACTCAGTATAACGCCCTGAGCCATATCTTTAGAAAGCGAGTGCGCAAAGCAAAACACTTATGTCCTCGATTCATAACAGGAGGGAGGAGAGTGGAATTAAATGAGTCACTGAGTGGTGCCACTCTTAGATAATGGCCAAAGCCCAGTGTGGGAGAGCAAGGAGAAAAAAGGCCAATAAAGAATTATTAAATGGATTTTCATCTTTCTGCCAGCACAAATGGTTGCTGTGCCAGGCGTTCTCCCAGAGGCACCCATGGAATGATATTCAACGGTCCCTCCAATTTCAATATGACAATGCCAGCGGCAAAAGCATCACATCCCTCGCTGCTGCGCCGCAGATACACTGAACTTCGTGACATCGGCTTGATGATCCAGTTTCGTCTGGTTTTTAATTAACCTAAGGGTCAGATCTCAAAGCACAGCACTTTAGGGATTTTTACTATCTAGATGAAGGACGGTTAGATACATCCACAGATTAGAGATATGGAAGAGATTTAATTGACTACTCTTTATAATACTCCAGAGAGGTGATGAATACGTGCACTTCAGTAATGTTGAAATTGGAAAGTAGCCTTTACGTATTAACGTCAAAACATACACAGAAGCTCACAGCATAATAAAACCGAATACTTTCTAAAATCGTCTAATTGAAAGAAGATATTGAATGGGTCCATCAAAGTCAATGCAGACGAAACCATTTACTGTAGTTCCATATGATGTTAAATAGACCATCATGAAAGCTGAAATTAGAGGTTTTGTTCCACTGTTTTCCCGCAGTTATTAATCATTTATGCGCAATGTCACGAAAAGTAGAAAGTCAATGGGAATGGATGTATTTCTGTAACACGTCTGTCTCGAGTTAACAGCAGGAGGCAGCCACATATCCTCACCGCCGCGGTTCTCCAAAGAGCAAAAGTCCTCTATGAACACATTGCAGAAAAACAAACACTGCCTTGATATCATACCGAACACAAAGCCTCCAGAGAGGTGTAGCATATCCTAAATGCTCAATGATCTCATTAACCGCTGCCCATCACACAGGGAGGCGGAGGTCAGAAGTAAACAACACGGTTGGAACCTTTTGTCTCATGACAAAATCAATGACTGCAAATTATATTTAGTAGATATGGAAAGTGAGACCACTCATCTCGAGTGGCAGCTAAGATAATCATCCACAATCGTTTTAACTAGGAAATTAGGATGAATAACTACACATGCACTGAAAAAAATGGTGTAGAAACAAATTTCACTCAGAGATTGTTAGTCAATTTCACAAACCACGAATTAAACATGACATTTAGAAAAACTGGAATAGTATTTCCGTGTAAAATGCACTCCAATAATCTTTGTTTTGTTTACAACTTTGAAAAGTCAGTGTTTGTGTCTTCCCATAAAATAAAATCCATGAAAAGCATCCTTGTTTTGACATAGACTCCAGACTTCAGAAACCGTGGTTTTCTCTTACATTTAATGCTCTCTAAACACTCTGAAATCTCAAAAGTCAAAATCTCTTTCCCGGCAGACATCAGAGGAACTTTGAAGAGGTGCTGTTAGTGTCGATAGACTTTCCACTTCTTTTATTCTTTCCCTTTTTTCAATGTTAAAGCCCAACCACTGAGAGGCTTTCATTCTGCTTTTGTGTCACAGATGTGACCCACGCTTCTATTCAGTTTCTCCGCAGGGGCACACTTAAATGAGCTATGTTTTTAATGGCATAATGAAGCTCGCTTCCGCTGCATCGTGGGAAGTCAACGTTAAAGGTTGGAGTTTGTAATGGATATGCCACAAAGAGGCTCCGAACGTATCACAAAATAAATTAATATTATGATTCCGATAAGACGTCCAACATTGCGGCTTGTACTTTGTTCACGCCACCAACATAGAAAAAGTAGCCTGTGCTGACATTTGCCATTTGTTATGTTTTGTTCTTCATCCTGTTAGGTGCAAGTGCAATCTCCATGCCAACAGCTGTGTTTTTGACAAAGGGAAGCTAGGGTGCGAGTGCGAACACAACACCACGGGGCCGGATTGCACACGCTGTAAGAGACACTACCAGGGCCGAACATGGAGCATGGGCTCCTATCTGCCCATCCCCAAGGGTACTGCCAATATCTGTGAGTACATCCTGCCATCTCCTTCTCAACATGATTCACGGGAAAGCATAGCGCTCCATCAAGCACCGAAACTTTACTTTCGAAACTTTTTTTACTTTACTTTTTTTACTTTTTTAAACACCGATATTTTACTTTCAGAGCAACAAAAAAGGACCAAAAATAAGCCTGTAGGCAGCACAAATTACAGAAACTTGGGTTTTTCTATAGCTCCAAGTTCAGTTTATTTATTTTATTTTTTATAGGTCATTTTAGTTTTATTTAGTTGACTATAATCATTTTAGTTAACAATAATAACCCTGCCTGAAATCGGGAGGTAAAGATATAAACAAAAGCATGTACGAAAGAAACATGTTCAAACATTATTGCATCATCCTCGAGAAATTACAGTGAAATAAATAGTTATTTTGAACTTTCTATTCATCAAAGAATCCTAAAAAAAATTTAAAAAAATTATTAATAATACATTAAATAAAAATCACATTGGTAATAAAAAGAAACTGAGCCCCAAATCACCATATTAGAATGATTTCTGAAGGATCATGTGACACTGAAGTCTACTGTAAATTCAGCTTTGCTATCACAGAAATAAATTACATTTTGAAAATATATTCATTTTAATTATATTCATTTTGAGTAATTTTAATATAGTCATTTTATTGCAATAATGTTTCACAATATACTCTTTTATTTATGGATTTTTATTAAATAAATGCAGCCTTGATTATCATTAAAGACTTTTACAAATTCAATATATAATATAATAAAATAAAATATAATATAATATAATATAATATAATATAATATAATATAATATAATATAATATAATATAATATAATATAATTTAATATAATATAATATAATATAATATAATATAATATAATATAATATAATATTCTGCATGTCTGTCAATTATCTTCTGTTATTTTATGTTATGCGCTTTTGTGTGTGTGTGTGTGTGTGTGTGTGTGTGTGTGTCTGTGTGTCTGTGTGTGTGTGTGTGCTTCTCCCAACCTATGATAGCCAGAAGTCATCCTCTTCTTTAGCTTCATCTTGGCATTGAGTAGTGGCACATCTGTCAAGTTCTCGACCCAAGGCAGGGGGCTCATTGCCCTAATAAATCTAATGAAGTCAGTAATTGTAGCTCAGGGACAGCGAGAGGCTCGGCACTGTCCAGATGGTGGGAGGAGAACCCTCTGGCCCCCTCAGTGCAGGTCCACTCAAAACTAAGTCACTGCCATCAAGCACAAGCCTTCACAAGCAAAGGATGTTTTACGGCTATAAGGAGGAAAGCAGCAGTGACATATGATTCTTCTTTTCCACATTCTCAACACTGCAGCCATGCATGTGTGATTTTGAATGGCAATTTTAGATTCAGTGCACCTGAAATGCTTTTGTGTGAGTGAGAATGTGGTTATATATGAGTATACATGCTTTTGAAAGCCTTTAATATCGCTCTAGCCTTTCCCCCCGTTATGAAGGCCTTCATAATGTAGGGGCAGAGCTCAGGATGACAGCCAGTTATTAAAAACCCAATACCAGGACACATCTGTGCCCGACAGAGGAAACCAAGGACCACCTATATCAAAAGCAATATTAGCACCTGTTTTGGCAAGAAATCCACACTGCAACAGGCTTGCATATGAAATCCAAATAACATTACTACCCCTGCAGCTTTGGTGAAATCAATAGTCCTCGACTGTTGCATCATTTCTCTTCCCCGCAGATGAGCATGGTCGCAGCAACATGCCACTTCTCCTATGCTGTTCATATTACATGTGAGGTTATGAAACATATGGCTCTCATATAAAGATAAGTTTAAATTCAATTTAATTAAGCTATAATAGCTTTCATCTGTCATCAAGTTTTCTGCCGTGATCACAGGGACAATTTATCTGTGTTAAGTATGCAGGACCCTGCTCATACAGATGTGACCTTGCGTCTAATAATTCGGCTTTACACCGGCATCATACTGCCAGACAGAGTAAAGGAGATTTCGTTTTTATGTACACTAGCTTCTAATTAATGGGTTACTGTTAGCCTCATCAAAATGGTAATCATTGAGGTTGAGAATTGAGAATGTGTTTAAACCTCCAAATTATTTCCTGAGTTTAAATTGGATTTTTAACAGTGTATTTAGTGTATTATTATTGTTGATCACATTTATTATTAATAACGATTACATGTAATGCTATTATTAATAATGTTAATGTTAATGAACTAATGTTATGTACTAGTGTATTTGTTAATGTTTGAGAAATTGCTCGTATTCATTTATGCATAAATGTCACATTAGCATTGCATACAGCTGCATGCTTCATATAAACAGCAAAAATGCCTGAAATGCTTCTAAAGCATGTGTGCCAGCCTTAACCAGACAGAACCTTAAGATCTTGATCTTCTGTTTGCAGAGGAGGATTGCTCTTGTTGTGCCCCATGTGGAAAGAACAGGTGCTTGAGAAGGGAAGAATTATGTGTGTTTGGTACTTTTGTGATAAATAAGATGTGTGTTGGTTTAATCAATGCACACTGAGCTCATCTACCAGCTGTCCACTTCTGCCTGTTTTCCAGGCTTGTCATTCATAGCTCAGGTGAGCAGAATTCCCAATTAGCTTTGAGTCGCTATTGCTGTAGGGGGGCCAATGATATGCCGTGAGAGTTGAATCTGATGGATAGAAAAGTCAAATAATTTATTAAAATGTGTGCTAACTAACAGCACCACTGATTAGTGAATAATAAAAAAAACATAAAACACTCTGGCAGGCTGCATGTAGTTAGAATGAGCTACACAATTCATTTTGTAGACAAACGCAAACTGTTCCTTTTCTTTTAATCACACAATTCATATTTGTATTTATTTTAAATGTTGGAGTGGATAGTAAAGGAAAAACAGTTAATGAGTATCTGGAACATACCTGGAAACTTCAATATTGTTTAAAAAATCCCATATACTGCCATTTGTATTATTTCATAATGTGATGAAACGACATACGTTAGTTTATATTTAGTCTAAATTTAATGATTTTACAACATATCCCATATTTTTTTTATTTTGCAGTTTCATTAAAAATATTAGTTTTATAATTACAAATATTCTTTAGAAATAAAACCTAACAACTTTGATTAAATTTTTTGAATAAATGAGTGAATGAATGAATGAATGAATGAATGAATGAATGAATGAATGGAAACCATTTAAATATGAGCTACTGGCCCAAAAGGACAAGAAAAAGAAAAACATTGTTGAGCCTTGCAAATGCAAGTCTTCTTTTTGAAACAGCAGGTTTTTTACCCAGTTTTGTAATTGCAAGTAATGATACTATGGCAAACATAACTGCTTATTACAATCAGAGAGTGGCCAGAATCATATGAGCTGGTTTGATTATGTTTTTTCCTCCATTTCTGACATCCTCACTGAAAACATGAAGCTGTGAAGCAAGGTTATCACATATTTATCTGATTCTTTGCTTCTGTTAATGTAGTTTAATTGATGCTTGTTCTTTCTTTTATTCCAGGTATCCCAAACAATCTTGGCACCTCCGGTGAGTTTTTCCACTCATGGCATAATGAATATAATTTGTATCGTATTTGTGTTTTATATAGATAAGGATACTTTAATATGCAAACCAGAATTCTATTAAGATCTGATCATAAAAGTGACTAAAAAGCCAGTTGTGGACTATAGATAATTAAATATTACTGCAAGAAATAATTTGATTCTATTTTTCATTTCAAGTTCGACCAAATGCTTCTTCACTTGGAGCAGCGAACCGAAATCAAGGTAAGACTTTCAGAAATCATCTCATTAATGCCTGTAAAACATCCAACCACAGTTGTTGTTTTCTGGCGGGGCTTCTCTCTAGCTTGAGGATACAAACCCTCAAACTAACAAAGTGCCTTTGTTTGGGTATACTTGTATCTCCTCTACGATTTCAGTCTAGCCTCAAATCTCAAAAGACTATCCAAGAAACTGTTTTGAGCGACTCATTGTCTGCAGTTAGTTTGTTGTAAGGTTGTTGATGACAACGATATGCTTAGAATTAGAAAGCAACAACATAAAAAATGTATGTTGTCATATTCAAAAATCCATTATGCTATGCACTGTGATTTGACAGTTGGTAATGCTAGTCAGATGCTACTGAAATGTATTTTGTCTCTAGCATATGGAAGGTCTCAAAGCTTAAAGATGAACTAAAAGCCACACAACTCTTATTTGGATTTCATTGGGCCTTTAAGAACATTTCTTTGAGGATTGGAAAAAAATTAAAGACTCCTGCTGATTCTGTGCAATAGAGAGTGGTCTCTTTTCTGTCAGGACCAGTAGCAGAACAAAACCGAGGACTGTGAGAATCTGTCTGGTTGTTCTTCACCTGCATCTTCTAGATCCAAACCCTCTGTTAGTAAGCAGACAGTAGTGTTTAATGTTGACCTCCCGGATATCGGGCTCTTCTAATAACCTCTCAAATGTAATTAGTCTCAAGTGTCTGTTTTCTTCCTTTTCATGCAATAGAAGAGAGAAAGAAGTGAGGAAAATAAGATGAGATGGCAGTAGGTTTATGTACACTGATTTCAAAGACTTGATTGATATTAATCCCTTGAGCAGATGAATACAGTGGAGAAACCATCACTCAGACCATAAAAAAAGATTAAGAGAAATAATAAAATAATAATAATAAAAGGAAAGAAAAGTGGTGGAAAATATCAAACGGGGGAAAAAAGACTAATAATCAATCGGGGGGGGGGGGGGGACTTTATGATGTATATGGGAATATAAGCAGAAGGCACAAAATAGTCTTATGTGATTCTGTTAGTGAATGTTCTCTTTATTTTATTCCAAAAAAAGGGTTTTTCGAATGGTGGGTAACAGCCTGAAAATGTATTACAGGTCTGTTCCATTAAGAAAGAAAACAATGCTCATTTCAACTAGCCTACACTATAAATGTGCTTGTTCAGATAAATAGGCTTGCACATTTTATGGTATTTTGTCAAAATATATAAAAAATAAAACAATGAATCTACAATGAAAAAGAAAAAGAAATAGGATAATTATGTTGAGATTTGCTAAACATTACATTTAACAGTGAAAAGAAAATACCTAAACCTAATAAGGAATAATTGTCTGTTTACTTTAATAAAATGAGCAATTTTGGTACTGCATTTGGGACTGAGATAATTATAATAATGATTACTTAATGAAATGAAACTTATTAAGAACTACTAAATAACTATGACATATTAGAAATTTTACCATCAAGTTCTACGATGAATTACTACATAATGAAAACATTAACATTTCTGATACGTGAGCAAAACTTTGAGCATGGTCATAAAATTCACCACTAATGTTTCTCAAGTTACTCACTCTAGGTACTCTGCTGGTGATCTGGACCATTATTTTAGATAAATTAATACATATATACATTTATGTATGTACTGTGTATATTTATTTATTTAAATAATGATCCAGATCACTAGTAGTTCCTGCACAGTGACCATGTTCACAATAAAACAGACAATTGTTCACGTCTAGGACACATTAATGTTGCGAATTAATAATTAAGAATTACCTCAGCCCTATATTCGCTTTTATTTACTGATTAGTTTATCATGTTTCCATATTCATTAATAGTAGTTCCTGAAGAATTACTTTAGTACTATTTGTCCTGAATTATTTCTTGCATAGTTACCTATGAATTACTCACCATTTGTCTAAAGTGTTACCACTAAACTGAAGATCTTTAGTCTCATCCATTAAACACCAATTGTTCATCTCAGTAAGGAACACTGAAACCTGACCTGTCAGGGAACCGATAGATATGTCGTATGCATTCGTCACTATTGTTCAAGTCAGGAGCTGCCTGTTCCATTAATATGTGAAAAAGTCTCCGTACGTGGCGAAGACGCAATACAGCACATATCCCTCCAAGGGAAAGGCATGAGCTTGGCCAGGGTTCACACCTCAGTTTTTTTCTTAGGTCAGAAGGTAAAGCACAGCACAAGTGCAAATGCAATCTACGTCACTGTACACTACATGTGAAGGATGACCTTGCACGTCACTGACGATGAAAATGAAGACCGGGACAGATGCGAGTGTCTGTGTGTTCAATGCTCTCTCAGTGCACGTACATATTTAAAGAAAGAATCAGTCAAAGGAGCTGCAGCAGCGGGGTCTGTCTGTCTGGGTACATTGAACTACACCCTTTGCCCGAAGCTAATGTTGGGTACAGATGCTCATGGAAAGACAATAGCTCTGTAGGGTCTTCTGGAGGCCTGTCAGCATTTGGATAATCCCATACAAGGTGAACAAAGTAAACTCCAAGCCTGAAGATTCAAAGTTTATATCCCAGCAAAATCATTCAAGACTTGTCACTCAAAACTCTGAGCACCAGTTAAACCATGCCATATGGTCTTTTCACGAGTACACACTTACATACAATTGGGAGGGTAAAGTTTAATGCGTATTTGGCGTGCTGTCCAGAGGGAGGGCTCCGAGCTCGGAGTTCGGCCCGAACCCAGAGTACTCCCCCCTAACCTATATAAGTGGTTTAGGACTAGAAGTGTGGAGAAGGGGTGGTGGAGGGATGCTGCGAGACTGTCAAATGAGTTGAGGTGAGACTGCTGTATATATACACCTCTTACCATTGATTGCTGAGTGCTCTCCACATGTGTTAATTATCTGCTCGTGCTTCTCCCGAACTTTGTTAATAAAACATCATTTCGTGCAGAGACGTTTTTTTTTTTTTTTTTTAAGTGATATTTCAGTGTTGAAATTGCCCTCAGCACTTAAAATGCTTAAAAGTTTCTCTTTTTGGAGTAATGCATTTGTATTATAGTAGAATTACAGTAATAGTGCAGAAAAACTGTCTATATTTAAACTATGGAAAAGCATAGAGAAAAAAAATAAAATGAGATCTTAGTCAAATCACTGTGGATATAATGTATTTTACTTTTTAAATTATATGTAAATTTTTAATAAATGGTAAAATGGTTTCTGATTCATCAATACAGTTTTCTAGCAATACAGTAACAGTTTTGACACGAAAAAACCCTTCACCATGTCACTGTGCAGCTCACAAAAAAAATCTGTTTCTCTATATTTTTAATTTGCAGCAACCTTTTTATGATGGCTATGCTATTGTACTTGTGTTGGGCCTTATAGTGCCCTTAAATTGTGACTACATTTATGAAAAGGCACAGCCTTTCATACATTCTCTACTGACAAAAACATTTCAAACTGTTCTAAGCTGGTTTGCTGGTCTTCATTAGTCTCCCTGACTGGGGTGTGCATGCAAAAACAGAATAGTTACAAATTACATCAACGTATCATAGTTCAATGATTTAATGTTGCACAAACCATAGTTCCAATAAACTGCATCAAAAATGTGTATGGTTGGAAAGGCAGTTCCCAATCAGTGGTTAGAAACATGGTTTCTTGATAGTACAAAATGCAGACTTAAATAGATCATGCTCTTTAGGAAAATATACAAGCTGACCTGTAGTAAAATCTAAATCTTTCATTTTATATATGTATAAATCTCTACGTCTCTTATTTTGTCAGGAGAATGAAGATTGCATGTGCGTAAGTGCTTTAGTACCTAGGGAAACCTAGTAGTATGATATGAGAGAGAGCTCAAAACTAAAATATCTGGAAATAAAGTAAATCAGTGAAGAACAAAAATAGCAAAGTATTCCTAAAATGCCATGCTCCTTATTTACAGCAATAATCTGACACGAATTCAATACTGAACAGATTAATTTGTCAAAGTAATTACTCCTCTGTCTGCTTGCTGTCATTAATGACAGTTCTTGATTGTTGAAGCAACATGGCTCGAATGATGGCTGTGCGACAAAGTTAAGTACTAAGAATTACGTTGTGCGAAAGCCCCTGATGTTAGTTTTGTGGCGAGTTTGGAACCAAACCAGACTGTTTTTTTAGAGAATTAGTTAAAAAAATGTAACCACTTAAACACTAGTTTGGCCAGGCTGGGAGACCATTGTAAACCAACTAAGACCTAAGCTTAGGGTGGTTTAAGTAGGGGTTTTAGTAGCATTATTGCTCATAGCTAGTTTTCTTCAGTTTTGTTCTGTCCCTGCTTCTCAGAGGATTTAGATGAAATCCATCTGAATAAAGAAAGCAGCATTTAATTACTCCCAGTTTCTGAGCAAATAGTCCAGTCTCTCCTTTCAAAGCAAATATTTCCCTCAATAATGGAAGCTAGTACAATGCAATAGCAATCTAATTTTTTTCCACTAAAGAACTTGTTTACAGGTCAAGGGAAGGGAGATTAGAGCAATTCGGACTGGATTGGCACCATGTCATACATTTTATTGCACACCGCCTGTTTATCTTGAATTTGAACTTGAATTTTAATTATATGGCATTTATTTATTATATAAATTTTTCGATTATGGATCCAGCTTCAGGAAAAGCATTGTTGAAAGGTTCAGTTTCATTTAATGGTAGGTGTTGACTGAGTCTGCTGTAACCATCACTTGCTAAAACGCACTAATCACCTGGAGTCACCAGCAGTGCAGCATCAACCTAATATCATTATTTCGTATGATTTTTTGAAAAAGAAATAATAATCCATATTAATTAGCCACCAATTTGCTAAAATGTAAAATAATTATGAATTGCCATGAGATTATGTTGGCAGAATTTGGACTTCCACCACTAGCTTCATACCAGAGATGTGCCAAAAGTCAGCAGTGTTGTTTTCAATTTTGGTCACACACTGAAAAATGTCATACAAAGATATATGTCCTGCCCCAAATCCCACCTCTCACTCTATGATTAATCATATCACTTCTGCAATATTACAGTGGGACTAACATCCCCTGTGGTGCCCTTAAAAGTCACCGCTGAGCCTCTCGCCAGAGCTCATCATAAACAACCACACAAACAGCAACCTGATGATCATCTTGATGGATGCGCTTTTTTCCCTGGAAAGTGTTTCCTGGCAGGGGGAGGAAGCGGTGTGTGTTCACCTTTCTTTTTCTCTGCTCCCCACAGCTCGAGTGTGTGACAACGTGCTCCTGCGCTGTCAGAACGGTGGCATGTGTCACCACCACCAGCGCTGCCAGTGTCTGGCCGGTTTTGGTGGCGTACTGTGCGAGAAGACCCAATGCCAGGGTGACTCTTGCGAGGATCTGCAATCCAGCCAGCTGTCCCTCCGCCCCCTGCCCGCAGCCCAGACTCTCCCGCTGACTCTGCTATCTCTCATCCCCTCCCTGCTGGCCACCCGGGGCCTAATATCACTCTGAGGGGAACGCTTTTGCCCCAAAAACATTCTCTACGGGCGGCTCCAATCATGACTTCCTGTTAGAGGACACCTGATGAATAAAAAGAAATGCTCCCTTGATGTGGAAGAAAAAAATGAACCTTGTTGTTTTTTTAGGAAACCGTAAAGTTTTCTACTCAGTACTATGTCAATTAAAGTTTGCCTGAGATGATGGATAAACTGGAAAAATGTGCAAAAAGAAAACAACAACCAGAACAACAACATAAAAAAATCTGACACTAATGAACGTTTTTATCTTTGTTGAATTAAGAAGAAATGAAATCAGTACACTGTTCCACAGCTCTGTAGCCAAGCCTCAGAGCGCAGAAACACGGCAATAAAAAATGATTTCAAGACAAATCATCGATGTGAAGGTGAATCAAGATTTGCTCTTAGACTGCCTACTGAATTTACACACACACTACCACGACTGGTGGTCAAACTTCTCACACTTAACCTTTTCCTGACCCTCTCTCTTCTTCTTGTAACTCTGTGAAGTCGTGTAAAAGACCCATGATATGTGTCACACAAGAATTGATCCAGATTATCATTCAGAGCTGGTGTAAAATCAAATATACTGTAACATGAGAGACAACTGCTGATTATTTTGTAGTGGGATATTTTCATGACAATGAGAATTAGAACAAGAAGAAAGACCCTGATCAACATTGTGACTTTTTGCATCGCTGCAACAACCTGTAGAATTTGGGTTGGTACTTTAATTATTGCCCTGATGGAGTTGTATATTCCTGTTTAGTTGCCAATCTTTTTGCTTAAAACATACGTTTACATTCTCACCGACCCAACTCTATGAAAGGTTTCACCAAAGGGCTTCGGTGAGGAATCCTTTGTTGCTTGAAGCCAGCTATGTTTGTGAATTAAAGATGAAAAAACTTACATTTTATTGCCATTTTGTCAAAGCAAATCTTGAAAGATAGCATGTGATTTCTATTCATGTGTGTTCTCAGAATTCAGGCAAGCTCTTAGTAACCATTTTAGACATCCCAAAAATTGCAGGTGTATGGAATTTAGCAATCGGTGTTCTCCCAAACATTAAGATTGTTAAGAAATGGGTTAAAATGCTAGAAACATCCATCTGCCAAATTATACACACTTTGAACTCAAACTTGAAAATTGACCATAGGTTATAAGACATGTTCAGCCTCATTATGTCAGTGTGCCAAAATAGGACTTTAAACATAATGCGCCTCATTGACAGATTCTGTTCAGACTTAGTACCTAGCTAACATACAGTAAAGACTGATATACCTGTAAAGTAGGTCATTATCCAGCCAGTCATGTTCACAAAAAAAAACTCCATCAGGGTGATCAGATAGTATGACCACTTGACAGTATCATTATCCTGCTGATTAGATGGCAACTGACCAAACCAAGGTCATGGGTTTAATCGCATGAACTGGTCAAATTTAGAAACCTTTAAAATGCAATGTAAGTCGCTTTGGATAAAAGCGTGTGCCATATGAATAAATGTTAATGTAAATGACACTATTACTCAGTAGCTTGCACTATATAGTCAAGGCATAATTTCTGAAAGCTCAAATTTCAACCGAAATGTATTCATGAAAATAGTACTAACAGGACTGGATCTGAGGACACGGCAATGAAAGTTTTCCAGCAGAGACTGAAATCAAATCTAAATCACAAAACGAATGAGTAAGAGAGGTGTGTTGACGAAATATGGATTGGAGAATGTCACTCGCTGTGAGGCATAACACGCAGTCGTGATACGGCAATCATTTTCAAGTCCACGCTGGGTACTCGAATGGAAATGAAGCCGTTCTGTGCCTGTGACACACGATGAAAGCGGGTCTGAGGCTGGATAGATTACATTAGTGAGATTAGGCCTCTTCATTTCAATCAAATGAAATCCTCTATCGCCCTTGATCTTAATAACTTTTCTCCCAAAAGACAAGTATAAGTGAAGATGTCATTTTATTTTGAGAAATAACTGCCATGCCCATTTACTCCATTGTACATTCTTTTGATGATAGGTCCAGGTTCACCATTTTTTGTTCGACTCATTTCATTCAGCCTAATAGAAGCAGTCGAATAATTAGAAACACTTTGCACTTCCGAGATGGAAATTTAAGATTGGCCAGAAAAATGAGTATAAGCATCGCACCCTCTAAAAGAACAAGCTTTACCGCATCTCATTAGGTTTAAATGCAAATGCTGTCAGAATGCTAATGAGTGTGTAATGAGACGATGCAAACTCCCCCCAGGCAAACACACCTTCTACTTCTGATGGACATCAGGGGTCAGTGAGGGTACATGCCGTTCCTCATGCCTCCTACTTTACAATAACAAATGAAAGCTCTTTATAAAACAGCTTTTTTTCAACTGAGACTATTGTTATACATTTTAACAGCTATTTTTACACAATGCGTCCCTGATTGTGCATTTTGAAAGCTCTGCATACTGAAAAGGAGAAACAATTCTTTGACTTTCCCTCAAGCTGTGAATGAATCCTGAGGCTATTATTTGTCACCTGTTGGAAACAACATCAGCGTGAGTACTGTATATACACACAAACTCTAGATTCAGTGCTATTTCAAAACTACACGAAGGGTCTCTCAGATTGTGGAATCTCTTTCAGTACGGTCTTTATAACATCACTGTGGGATTATCAATGGCTTAGAAAAATAATGGCTCAGTCTCAAGGTCCCATTTTTCAAAGCGGCAGAACAGTATGAGGAGCTTCCCACTCAAGACTGTCCCTGACAGTGTTACTAGGCCAAGACGTCCCACACCTGAGATGAGAACATAAGGTACATTTCAGCAGGGCTGTTAAACATCTTTCTATGCCTTTCTGCTGCTCCTCCTACTTCCTGGACCATTTGAAATTTTTAAAGGTTATGGTATATCAGGAATGTGCGCATAGCTCATGGACATACACTTGATGGATGATTATTGAAGCACAATGTTTTTCAAAGTACAGGAGTCTCAGCAGAGTAGATACCATAACGCTGCCATAAAACATTACCCTTTTTTTTCTCCAGGATGTGGCCTGTTTACCAAGAATGATGCTTTCCTCAGAATAATGGCAACATCCATCTCTGAGGAACGGGACTGTAATGCCTTATTCAAAGCAGGGTGTGACACTTTATGGACACAGCTGCTTATTTTGCAGTAAAAACCTGCTCACAGTACATTAGAGATGCAGTTTGCACCTTTACCTTATAACATGTACAGTGGTGTCTAAAAGTCTGACCACTAGTGAAAATGCTTCTGATTTCTGATTTACAATATTAATAATGATATTAAACCACTGATCTATAATAGAGAACTGGATTGCTCATGACGTCTTGAAAGTGAAGCTGCCGCGCCATCATATTGGTAAACCCTAGTGTGCGTAAACGTTTTATTAAATTAATAGGAAATTGTATGATTTTAGTGAGAAATCATCACATGACAAGTCAGCATTTATAAATCTGAAGTATCTCTGTATATTCTTATAATGCAAACACCCTAGGCATGTAAAATTGTATTTTTTTTTAATGTCGGGAATTTCCCCTACTTATTAAAAAGCTACGTTCATCACAGTAGCGAACATCATGAACATGATAAACATAAAACGGACACAACCTCAACACATACAGTATATAACAAACGACAAAGTGCTCATTCTGAAATCTGAAGAAAGATTTATGCTTTGTAGACCTTTATTTGCCTTGTATAGTTATTCATTGTTTATATAATGAATATGTAACACATAGTGTTTTTATTCATAATTTGGCACTACGTGCAAATGTTCAAAAATTATTTCGTTAACAGCATTCATTTGGAAGCAGGTAATGATTTAAATGGTGGTTAATTTAATTATTAATTTAGCTAACAACATTTTACATGCAAATGGTAATGCATATTTGCATGAACTTGGAGAGTCTGAAATAAATGTTGCTCAATCAGGACATTAAAAATATAACGTTACACATCATAATTTATTCTGAGAAATAATTGACCATATACAGCATGGATTTAAAGACATTAAAAGGCTTTATTTCCAAGATAGTAAGTTATGCTTTTCATTTCAGTATAGAGCAATATTAACAGAGGCTGTGGTACTATTCATTGTAATATATTATATATTATGTAAGTCCATTTCTGATACTAATAGCATGTTTAATAATTCCTTAATAATTATGTTTATAAAGAAATAAGCTATATTTTGTGTTGGATCGTTACCTGAGTCAGTGCATTTAAATATAACAGTTTAAATATATCTCTTATCCTGTCCAAAAAGACCATAAACATTGCAGATAACATCTGAAGTAAAAATACATTTACATACACATAACATAATAACGAATCCCGTTTGACTGATTTGCTTCAAATCGGGTGATTTTAGGTCAACGGTTTGCATGTGACTCAATGGTGCTCTCAGCCGGTAGGCTTCCGTTGGCTTCACTGGCAGTTTAGAACGCGATGTGCGATCCATTCATATATTGATCAGTGTATTCAACTAATCATGACAAATATATTATCAAATTTATGCTACAATGAAATCAAAGAAAGTATTTTTACAAAGGAGTTTAGATGGTCAGTGTCACGAATTTACTTATTTGAATGATTGCACAAAGAAATAATGGATGGATGGATGGATGGATGATGGATGGATGCTATCATTACCACAAAGGAGAAGACATGCCTAAGACAAGGAGGTTTCCATTCTGGAGATTAACCACAGGGAGCTTCGCTTCGGTTGTCTGGCCCAGGGTGTGCCATGTCTTTCAATTCTCTTCAAGGACAAAAGGACATATTTAGTCTATGCATTCTTTGGCTAATGTCAGTCATCATTATACAACACATAATTAAACCATGGTTATTCCATAACGTAATCATGTGACCAGCAGTTAATTGTCCATAAGCAAATACTGTAGATGGGGTATATGCATTGTGTAGTGAGCAACAATAACTTCTCATCTTACCTAAAATTCAGAAAATTGCCACATAGTGGTTGTGATTCTCTAAATAGCAGCCATAATGCACAAATTTTTTTCCGTTTCTGTTTAATCTGGTTAGATTTCATTTAATCAAGTTACTCTACTTCCCATCCTGGTAAATCAATAAAGTGTAAATCTAAAAGCATTAACTCCGAATGTTGTAGCGAGGTGAGGGAGATGTGACACTGGTATGCATTTTCCATTTTGGAGACAGTTTTAGGGTTTTATAAGCACTCTACTCGAGGTCAAAGCCATTAGTGAGCATCTGAGATTTTTTTCCACATCTCTTGCACTGTATATTTCAGTTGTTAGTACCTTCTCTTCTAAAATAAGGGAAGCATAATCAGATTGCAGCTGTGTTTGTATGGCTCTTAAGAGAAGGGTGTTCAGGTTCAGAAGGGAGAGTGCAGAGATGCATTAATATTAAAGTACTAAATTGGGATTAAAATGTTTATAACCGGGGGTTAAACTGAGTCAGAATGATCTAGAATGTCATTCCAGCAATAATACTTAATTAGTCTTTTTTGTCTTGTTTTAAAGTGGGAAGAAAAAAAATCTAAAGATCCTTAAAACAAGACCGATTAACTTATACAGCAAATATTTAAAAAGTTGGTCAGTAATATTTTGTATTTCTTTTTTTCAGCAAGGATGCATTAAATTGAACAAATGTGACATTAATGACATTTATAATATATTATTATATTACAAAAGATTTCTGTTTCAAATAAATGTGACGTATCATGGTTTCTGCAGAATATTAGACAGCACAACTGTTTTCAACATTGATAATAATAAGAAATGTTTTCAGAATAATCATGTGACATTAAATACTAGACTAATTACTTCTTAAAATTCAGCTTTGTCATCATAGGGATACATTATACTTTTAAATAAACAAAATAGAAAAGAAATACAAATATAAATAGAACTCACTGGCCCTAAACTTTTGAACTGTAGTGTATGTGGAGCTGCATACATACTGCATAATTTCGTTTTTTTTTTTGTTTTTTTTTTACAAATGCCTCAGTGCTTTCATTTGTTAGATGTTATGCTTAAAAACAGACACACTTAATTTCCCAATGGGGCAAAAAAAAATAAAAAGACATATTTAAACAGATATACAGTGGATTAAAAAAGTTTGGAAATGCCTCCTGCCAAGTTTAAAACTATCAGCATAATTCCTTTTTGGCATAACTTCCAATTGTCACTGAGGACCAGCAATGAATTCTTTTTTGATGACATAATATAATAATCATAGACATGTCACAGTCAGATGGGCTTCTTTGTCAGCTCTGATGCCTGATTACTGTATTAAATGGCTTTCTTGTTTCATAGGGTAAGAACATCATCAGTTTTACTGATTGATTTCCAATTTAGACACATCAGACCAATTAGAAACACATTTTAGTTTGTTCATAAAAAGTTAGAAATCTGTTTGAAAGGAATTGTATTATCAATCTTATTAAATCTGGAAAATATTAATTGTTTTTTTTTTAAAAAAGTTGCAAATGACATGTGGCCTCACACCAGACATTATGCAACAGCCCAGGATGGAAGACTCTCTGCAATGATCTTGTTAGTTAGTGCACACAATGAACAAGTAATACATATTCAACTGCAACTAAGCACTATTGCATGTAACAGCGCTGCTGAACTAAAATAGCCATTTGGCTAGAAACCAAAAGGATGAAAGAACTCCGAAAGATTCCGTCTTAAAAGGAGGATGAGACTACATTCTTCATCAACATCTGCCTTATCAAATATAATGAGGGCATTTGCATATAACCTTTATCTCACTTGTAGCTTGTTGATGGAGGCTGCAAAATTACAATGAAGAAAAAGAGAAAGCGATGGGGAGCCGTAGTGAAGAGTAGTAATAAAGATTGTAATGCTCCATATGTGACATACATTCTGCTTATTTTTCAGTGTAATCAAAGTCAGTAATTATTAGTAAGGTTATCTATTCCCTGATAAACACATTTTAGAAGATGTGCACAAGCCACTTCAATGTAACGCTTCTGAACAAGTAACGAGAGATACTATTTGTGAAGATAAATCAATGCATTTCATTCCACAGTGAGCTCTATGCGATCAGTTCTGAAGAATTGTGGTGAGCTGAGACATGTGGGGTTGTATTTAGCAATGATTCATCAAATGGGCATCACGAAGACAGTTTGATGGACATGGTTAATGCATAATGTGGAGCACTTAGGTCATTCAGTCATCAAATATTCAGCAGTTAACACAAGCACTTAGACGCAAGTGTCACGGAAATATGCTCTAACTGAACCTTTGTGTTATGTGAAGACTGAATCTGAATATGTTTTGTTCATAGTTATGTATACACTTGAGGGTATAATCACACAGAAAGCTGCGCTGCTTAGATCACATTTCGATTCAAGTTGTCAAGCAACACCAGAGTTGCAAGCCTCATCAATCCTGAAATGGATTTGAAAAATGACAGAATTCCAGACCAACAAAAAGTGAGTGGAGCCTTCCCTGCATTATGGAAATAGCTGCTTGTTTCACAGCCCTAGCCCGCAGAGATCTCCCCTTTGTGGAATATGTGTGGGAGTTCTGCGGGTTCACCGCAAAAATGGTGCTGGATGATGCGACGATTAACCTGCTGTTCTGGATCGGGGCTAATTATCATCGCCCCATGGACCTCCCATACACCACTCGACTAGGCTGGAGGGAAGGGATCCCCCGATGTCTGGAAAGCATCTGACACCCATCCAGAACCAGCTTGCCTTCAAGCCCGCTAGCCACCGCTGACCCATGCAGGCCCAGGCCTTTTGATTATTAAAATTAGTAACATTTTTCTACATCTCCTCGCTCCTTTGCTCCATGCTCCTACACAGCAGCAGTTCTGTGACAATTTATATGTGTGTGTGTGTGTATATATATATATATATATATATATATATATATATATATATATATATATATATATATATATATATATATATATATATATATATATATACATATATATATATATTTAAATAATCATAATAATAATAATGTTCCACAATAATGTTTCATTAGTTACACTTTATTGGGTAACTAGTTAACATGAACTTATATACAATACTCCTAAAAAATAAACTCCTAATGATCTAAAATGTGGTCATGCATAATAAGGCATTAATATGCACTTTATAAATACTAATAAACAGTCAATATGCTAGTGACATGCATGCTAATAAGCAACTTAATAAAACAATGTGTTGCCAGTTAGTGCACTGTGAACTAACATGAACTATCAATGGTAAGTTGTGTTTAAACGCATTAACACAAGATTAAAACTAACAAAATATTGTGAAATTATGCAACAACAAAAGCACTAAGAAATATATGGTAATATAATTTATTTTATTCTCATTTTTAATATAAATAATATTTCTGAAATATTTACTCCATATTTTCTGCATTTACTGCTCCAATGTATCTTTACACAGAATTCAGAGGTGGCTCAGAGATTTCACGTGGCAGGCTTTACAAAATGCCTTTACACGATCATTAATTGACTGCCAAACAGCTTAACCAATCAAAATACCTCTTGCTTTCTTGTGAAATCCATTTAGCATATTCTGAATCTTTTAGGGTCTCCAACACTGTTTATATTTAAATGGTGTACTGCAACCACCCTCTGCTGCTAGCATGGCATATCATAGCAATGGTTTGTATTTTAAATAGTAACTCAATAGCATAAGAAGCCGGACTTAAACTGCAAATCACCTCCCCCAATCCCACCCCCACCAGCCCTCTGGAACAAATTATTTATGTATCACACCAACAGAGACTATAAATAATATATTGTGCCCCAGATCCCTGTGTCTGGAATGAAAGCATTTATCCTCTTTTGAAAAACAGAGAGAGGGAGAGTTTCTGTTAGTGCAACGAAGGCTGAATCATACATTAAAAATAAATAAATAAATAATAAAAAAAACATACAAATAACTTAAACACAAGTATGTTTAACTCGCTATGTTTGGAGAGCGAGAGGAAGAGGCATGAAGGAAATATCAGAGTGTAAAAAAGAAAGTGTGAAGTCAGAATCAATAAAAGCAGATGGCTTTAAAGGACACTTTCCTGATGGAGGGACATCCTGTCAAGTTTGGCTAACAGTGTGAGATAGAAGAACGCTAGTTCAGAGCCGGGGGAGGGTTGAGGTTTTGTGTTTACACTTTCTGATGAGATGATCCTTTATCATTGTCTATGAAAACGAAAAATGATTCATAAAAATGAATTATGAAATAAAACAAATGAATATTTATTGTGAAAAAAACAATTACAAATGTAAAAGCAAATATTTCTATCAAATATCCATTGTATTCACATTGTTGCATTCTGTTGGGAGTAAGTTTGTCATTAAATGTGATTGGCTGATATTTTGTCCACACCACTGGGACATTTTTATATATATATATATATATATGCGTCCCTCTGCTTGTATTTATTGCGCAGTCCAGACAGACTATCGTTGTGCTTTAGCTAAATGGATTTTTCAGTGACTCTTTTTGCAGGTTACATCATCACGCCAGTACAGGAAGTGGTGTTAAGTAATTGAATCATTCACAACTGAATCATTAAAAAATGCTAATTCATTTAGGAACACCTTATGTACTGTATGTTTGTTGTTCGGCGACCCATAAAAACCAACAAAATAGTGTAGTGATGGCAGAAACTAAATCTTTAAATTAAACCAGTTCCTTCCTTGTTGTTTTATTAATTTGCAGTTATTGTTTGATGTGTTTTAGGCAAGATTTGGTATGTAGTACTCAGAACCCACTTGTATGTACAGTACAACTACACTATGCACTTGCAAAGCATTGCAACTTCTGTTTGTGGGCTTACTGCCAGATGTATTACAAAGTGTAAAGCCCAAAGGGGCAATGAGTGCATGAGGACAAACCAACCCTACAAGGTTGGATCGGGGGTGGGGGGGGGGGGAGGTTCATTGTGGTCATCAGGATTTGTTCTCTTCAACATCTTTGATCTGCAAGTGTTTAATTACTCAGTTGTGCTGATGAAGACCCTGAGGCGCTCAATCTCAGCCCTATCAGACATACAGTCCGGGGCTTTATCGAGTTTCCCTCCCACTCTTCCCATCTACAGTTTCTGAATTGGTAAAGACAGTGTGGTGAGGTAAGTCACACCCATATAACACATAACTCTTCACCCATTCCTGACTCGTCTTCAACACCAAGAGGTGACACTTTCAGGTCAGGACTGAAGGATGCTCTCTCTCTCTCTCTCCCTCTCTCTGTCTTTTCCTTTTTATCTGAAGTCTCCTGCAGTCAGTTCACACCTTTCTGAAGTGGAGAGAGATAGACCTGCTTCCATCCTCTGGCAAACAAGGCTGGCCATCAATCACTGCTGCGCTGCAACGTGGTCCTCATGGCTCTTTCTGAACATACCTCGGGTTAAATCTCAACTGTTCCTACTCAGCTCCTACTGTCCTAAGACGATTTAAGAACGTTACTGGGAATTTGCAACAAATACACTGGAATTGTGAAGAAGAAAAAAAAATCATAGAATAATAAAAAAAACATTCCCCAATTTTTGTGGAAATAAAATGAAATGTAGGAGACATATGACATCAAAATAAAAGCTCAGAACATTTGTGGATAAAAATTGACAAGTTTTTCTGGGTTATGTTGTACTGC
Source organism: Carassius auratus (assembly GCF_003368295.1). Classification (NCBI taxonomy): domain Eukaryota; kingdom Metazoa; phylum Chordata; class Actinopteri; order Cypriniformes; family Cyprinidae; genus Carassius; species Carassius auratus. The sequence goes on along the minus strand of NC_039244.1, from coordinate 11,398,374 downwards.
CTTTTGTAACTATTAAAACACAAACAAAAAATGCTTGTTTTGTAATTTGTTGTATTTATATTATGTTTTGTGTTAATTTAAGTAAAGAATATTGCTGCAATGAGTAAGGACGGGCCCAAGCCAGCAGCACAACCGCCAACCCCGTGGCGAAAAATTTTTAAGTTTTCTCTGTGAACATTAGTTAATGCACTGTGAATTAACATGAGCATGACTTTGGTTCCGCAGTGTTTTGGCATCATTTTGAGTTAGGTGCGAATTGGATTATACTCCTATAATGCAGTATGCAAAAATCCACATTCATTACATTACTTCCTGTTGGTCGTAGCTAACGACTGTAAATTAGAAAGTTGTGATGTGAATTTTTGCCAGTTCTGACACGTATTCAGCATTTTGAGTTTTCAAGCACGTTTAGGCCCTAAAAAATGAAAATCACTTTGGAGAAGAATAAGAAGAAATGGAGCAATTCCAAGTGGGTCCTCGCACCATTGGGCCATGCTCTCCTAGTGGCTCGGAGCCTAATTACAATAAAAAGTAGACCTATAGTCTGAAACGTCAAACTCTGGTTAAGCTCCGAAACTTTTATGTTTATCGGTAATAAGTGGATTTAGAAAAAGTAAAAAAAAAAATAAAAAAAATAAAAAGATACAAAAAATAATAAATAGATTATTTAAACAAAAAGTAATTCCTAACAGGATAGAAATGAAGAGCTTAGTCATTGAGAGTTAGCATTAGGATGTCAAGATGAGTAAATTAGATGTTAAAAAAGAGGATTGAATAATTCAGAATGAGATAAAAATACATTGATAATCCTTACTCATGTTTGTTCTGTTGTTTTCCCTCCAAAATGATGTCACTTCCTGGTAGATGATGTAATTGAGGAAGTGGCTTAAAGTGATTATTAAAGTGAAAAAAAAAACTGAATGGAAAGGATATGGAGGGGAACCAACCAATTGGTTATCAATAATAACAATATTCCCATGGAAAACAATTGTTCAAAAGAAGGAAATTATATACAGGAAAAAATATATTCATTCATTCATTATTTCATTCATTCATGAAATGTTACATGATACAACTTACATGAAAACCATCTGAATAACAGTAATGTTAATGTATTAATGTCCACAGATTTGAGCACATGTATAGCTGGAGGATATGATCTCATCACTGGATACAGAAAACAACCATCATTTTTTTTAAAAAATAAGTAAAGCACCAAAAGTAAAACTGCAAACCTGTCCATGAGGGTTAAAGGGTTAGTTCACCCAAATAGCAAAATAATGTCATTAATAACGTAATATCCGGTTCGCGAACAAATCATTCGATGTAACCGGATCTTTTTGAACCAGTTCACCAAATCGAACTGAATCGTTTGAAACGGTTCGCGTCTCCAATAAGCATAAATCCACAAGTTGTTAATGACATAATTTTGCTATTTGGTTGAACTAACCCTTTAAACATTTACCATCAGAAATGTATTGTTGCCATGAGAAATACTTTTGCTTGAATATTACTCACTAAAATATCAGAACTAAGAAAAAAATAGCATTCAAGGAAAAAACTGCTAAATAATGTCACTGTAATTGGTAAAGAAAATGTAATCAAAGTAGTATAAATTAGTTCCATGGCCAGTAAGATACTGTATGCATTTATATCCTGTAAATTCTCACAAATTGTCAAACATGGCACAATGTTAAAAATTCACTTAGTCTAAACAGTGTGAAACAAGTCTCAATTAACACTTATTCTGAAGACAATCAGACAACATGAATGCATAGAAGCATAACAGTGAAAATTTCTGTAAATATCTATACTAAGACAATTATATGATCTAGATTTTAGCAAATAAAGCAGCTTGTAACAAACGTGTGTCCATTTTGAGAACAGCTTCCTTTACAAAAAATGTTTTAAACAAGTTCATCTGTGAGGAAAGTCCTCTGCCAAATTCAAGGGTAGCTGATATAACTATCACAGTGCAAAATCATATTCTATATCAGTGTTTTTATCTTGTTTTCCATTAAAAACATCCACAAATCCTTATAACAAGATAAACATACCTGAGAAGTAAAATGTCACACAATATATCTTAACACTACCGTTCACAGTTTTGGTGTCGCAAGATTGTTAAAACGTTTTTGAAAGAAGTGTGTTATTCTCACCAGGGCTGCATTTATTTAATCAACAGTAAAACAGTGATATTGTGAAATATTATTAAAATGTAACATAACCATTGTGATGCAAAGCTGAATTTCAGAAGTTTTCTTTAATGTCACATGATCCTTCAGAAATCATTCGTACATGCTGATTTGCTGCTCAAGAAACAATTCTTATCATTATCAATATTTGAAAACAGCTTCATATTTTTTGTGGAAACTGCAATATTTCTTTCAGGATTCTTGAATAGTAGGTTCAATAAAACAACATTTATTTGAACAAACCTTTTTAAAAAAATTTATTCAGTAAATGCCTTTACTGTTGAATGAATAAACATTCATTTCTTTAAAAAAAATCTAATTTTCTGCCCCCAAATGTTTGAACGGTAGTGTGTTTTTTTTTTTTTCCATTGGCATTTTTTTTTTTTTTTTTTTTTGTAACATGCATAAACCTCGCTTAATATTTTTTGCAGAGTCTAGGACCCTTAGTGCACCAAACACCAAAGTATTAACAAGTCGTTCCATTTGCATGACAAGAGAAGAAATTGACTTCAGTCCAAAATCACAAGTGCCAACATTCTGCTTGGGAGCACCTGAGGTTCAGAAACAGACAGGGCATTGACTGATCACAGCGCAGTTCATTAGACTGGCTAAGATGGATATTGCACTGAACAGCAGATCTCCTGTCGACGCACAGTGCTGCTACAGTAAGTGTTACAAGGGCTGAAGAAGAGGAGGCAGGGAGGAAGGCTTTGTGACAGCACGTTGCTCTGTCTCACCCCAGCCAAACTCTGCAGAGTCAGACAGGCGAAGGCAATCATCTATTATAACACAAGGTGAGCTAAGAGCACTGCGTAAAGGTTGCAGAATAGAGGGGAAAAACGGCCAGCTCAGGGCTTTTCTCTCTGCGTGCCACTCTGAGTTTATGGGAGGTCCGGCACAGCTCAGAAATGGAGTTTAAATTTTAAACAGGCAGAAAGAGGGGGGCCCCAGGCACCTGTGTGAAGATTTCAGGAGGTGACAGGGTGAGAGGGAGGAATAGAATAAGAGAAAGAGATGTCTGGACTGAATGTAGAGCAGCGAGGGACATTCATAACTAATTAAACAGTCAAAGCCGAAGGAGCCACAGATGCATCACGCTGCAGGTCTCAACCACAGTCCACCGGATCCCATTAGAGAAGACTGATAATTGCTGTGTTTGTGGTGCTTCGCTCAAATAAGGGTGCATTGTTCACAGTTCTGTGTCTAGTCCAAAGCCAACAAGTGGCAGTGGCCTATCACTGTGGCAGCATTGAGAGGATAACTTCCTTCACTGGTCATTCCTCTTCCTCCACATAACTTGAAGGGAACCATCCCACCTGTAATAGAAACAGCATCAGTAAACAATACTGAAGACTAAAGGAGCGTATCTCTTCATCTCTGTGACTAGTTTGAGAGCTCTTGTGGGTCAGATCTGATGATGGCATGTGCAGAAGAATCATTAAGAGTCATTCTGCCATCTTCTGTCATCACCTCCAGTTAATCATGTCTCTCTTAAACGCACTTGAGCAAATGAAATGAAGAAAAGTGAATATAATGAGGCTCGAGGAAAGATTCAGGTGTCTTGGAGAGTCGAGATGAGCTATATTGCAGAGAAATGCGGGGTTACAGTCTAATCTCAAATGTCAATCACAGTGTCACACCTTTATATTGCTTTGTCATTTGCTTGGGTCCTAACCAAAACTCAATTGCTTTTGAAACTGGTGTATGTTTTAAAGTTTCTTACCATGAACATGAGTAACACTGATAGCTGTCTATTGCCAAAAAAATTACAGCAACTGTAAATCAATAGGACCTAAAACACACTGTGTTCGGGGATTCATGATCATATTCTTTAATATTAAAATTATTTTAATTAGATTATTATAAAATAAAAATAAGTGCATTACTGTATATATATATATATATATATATATATATATATATATATATATATATACATGAAAGTTGGGGTTGGTAAGATTCTTTGAATGTTTTAAAAGAGTTTCTGATCTAGGATGTATTTATTTTATCAAAAATACAGTAAAATAGTAATATTGCAAAATATGTAAATAACTGTTTTCTACTTTAATATATTTACATTTTTATTTATTCCTTGTGTCTTCAGTGTTACATGATCTTTCAGAAATCATTATATATATATATATATATATATATATTATATATATCATTACATTTCTTATTATAATCAATGATGAAAACGGTTGTGTTGCCTTATACTTGAAAATCATGATACATTTTTAAAGACAATAATCAATTTAATGCATCCATGCTCAATAAAATGTATATAAAAAAAGCATACTGACTTTTGAATCGTAGTGTACAGATAATAACAAAATATACAGTATTGTTCAAAATAATAGCAGTACAATGTGACTAACCAGAATAATCAAGGTTTTTCGTATATTTTTTTATTGCTACGTGGCAAACAAGTTACCAGTAGGTTCAGTAGATTCTCAGAAAACAAATGAGACCCAGCATTCATGATATGCACGCTCTTAAGGCTGTGCAATTGGGCAATTAGTTGAATTAGTTGAAAGGGGTGTGTTCAAAAAAATAGCAGAGTGGCATTCAATCACTGAGGTCATCAATTTTGTGAAGAAACAGGTGTGAATCAGGTGGCCCCTATTTAAGGATGAAGCCAACACTTGTTGAACATGCATTTGAAAGCTGAGGAAAATGGGTCGTTCAAGACATTGTTCAGAAGAACAGCGTACTTTGATTAAAAAGTTGATTAGAGAGGGGAAAACCTATAAAGAGGTGCAAAAAATGATAGGCTGTTCAGCTAAAATGATCTCCAATGCCTTAAAATGGAGAGCAAAACCAGAGAGACGTGGAAGAAAACGGAAGACAACCATCAAAATGGATAGAAAAATAACCAGAATGGCAAAGGCTCAGCCAATGATCACCTCCAGGATGATCAAAGACAGTCTGGAGTTACCTGTAAGTACTGTGACAGTTAGAAGACGTCTGTGTGAAGCTAATCTATTTTCAAGAATCCCCCGCAAAGTCCCTCTGTTAAAAAAAAGGCATGTGCAGAAGAGGTTACAATTTGCCAAAGAACACATCAACTGGCCTAAAGAGAAATGGTGGAACATTTTGTGGACTGATGAGAGTAAAATTGTTCTTTTTGGGTCCAAGGGCCACAGGCAGTTTGTGAGACGACCCCCAAACTCTGAATTCAAGCCACAGTACACAGTGAAGACAGTGAAGCATGGAGGTGCAAGCATCATGATATGGGCATGTTTCTCCTACTATGGTGTTGGGCCTATTTATCGCATACCAGGGATCATGGATCAGTTTGCATATGTTAAAATACTTGAAGAGGTCATGTTGCCCTATGCTGAAGAGGACATGCCCTTGAAATGGTTGTTTCAACAAGACAATGACCCAAAACACACTAGTAAACGGGCAAAGTCTTGGTTCCAAACCAACAAAATTAATGTTATGGAGTGGCCAGCCCAATCTCCAGACCTTAATCCAATTGAGAACTTGTGGGGTGATATCAAAAATGCTGTTTCTGAAGCAAAACCAAGAAATGTGAATGAATTGTGGAATGTTGTTAAAGAATCATGGAGTGGAATAACAGCTGAGAGGTGCCACAAGCTGGTTGACTCCATGCCACACAGATGTCAAGCAGTTTTAAAAAACTGTGGTCATACAACTAAATATTAGTTTAGTGATTCACAGGATTGCTAAATCCCAGAAAAAAAAAAATGTTTGTACAAAATAGTTTTGAGTTTGTACAGTCAAAGGTAGACACTGCTATTTTTTTGAACACACCCCTTTCAACTAATTGCCCAATTGCACAGCCTTAAGAGCGTGCATATCATGAATGCTGGGTCTTGTTTGTTTTCTGACAATCTACTGAACCTACTGGTAACTTGTTTGCCACGTAGCAATAAAAAATATACTAAAAACCTTGATTATTCTGGTTAGTCACATTGTACTGCTATTATTTTGAACAATACTGTATAATTAAAAAACACAATACATAAAAAAGCTATTTTTTACCTAAGTGGTTATATAACTCTGTTGTCAGCTGGATTTTGCACTCTGACAACTTGTTGTGTGCCTAGCCTTTCCCTTCTCAGCAGCCATGAACTGTGAGTCGCATGGAAGGGCAAGTGTTCAGTTCCATGATGTGCAAGGTTGGAAGAAAATCTTTGCACTACCTAAACAAATATAAAAAGCACCAAAATCTCTAGCGAAAGGATTTTCAACTGGGGGTCCGCAGTGGTACTGCAGGAGGTCCGTTAATTAGTGTTTAATCACAAGTAATTTTTCCTTAAAAAAATTAAAATTAAAACATGGGTAAAAAAAAAATCACAAAGTCTATTTTTAAATATAAGCACCCTGAAATGGAAGCAAGAGCTCCTTTAGTTACTCCTGCAATGAAAAAATGTTTATTGGTGAAACAGATTTAGCAAACGCTTCATTGCATGTTTGAGTTCGAGCTCTGAACAATGTGAAAAGTTCCCGTTTACAGTGTGTTTTTGCAGCAGTGAGAAATGAAGCTGACAAAGACATGTTTGTTGATCTCTTGAATGCATTGCTATTCTTGTCATGGTGAAGCCCTTGTTCACACATCTGCATCTGCACTTCATTAGAAAACCCCTTACTAATTTCAGATACTCAGTGATTTGATTCTTAACTGGCCATCTCTAATGTCCATGCAAAAGCTGAAGAAAATCTTTATTCATCCATTTGACATTAAAATTAAAATGTGAATTTTGAAAAAAATTGTAGCTAAAGTTCAGGAAATTGTAAATGTCTTTCTGATTTATTAAAATTAATTGATTAAAATTAAAATATATGCTCTGCAACTGCAAACAACTAATGAATTGTGATTTTTATCTCAACGTTTGAGTTTTTTTTATGATGAATTTAAGTCATATACATGCATGAGCAACAACAATAATGTGCATTGTTCTGATCTACTGTGCTAACATAATGTAAATGTAACATATTTATTCTTAATCATAATATTAATATTTTCTATTAATATTGGATGCTATATGCTTAATATGTAGCTCTGCTTGACACATTTTGTATCAGTTGGTCTCTGCTCCATGTCTCTATCACCTAAGAGGTCCTTGCCCTGAAAAACGTTGAAGACCCCTGCTCTAGAGAGCTTCACATGAATAAAGGTATAGAAAAATGATTTTCCTCACCCGGCCATCGACTTCACCTTTCCACCATCCATTGGTACTCTTGATATAGATCTTCACCAGGTCGCCCACCTGCAGAGAGAGTTCCCGTGTATCTCTGGAGCCGAAATCATATCGTGCCAGTGCGATGCCAAGCACTCTTGGGGCCAAAACTGTGGAAGAAGGGGAACAAAAGACGTTGTTCGAAAAAAAGTCAAAAATGAGAGACACCAATGTTGTCACAAGAGATGCCAAGTAGGACAATGTGAATGTTCAACAAGATGACTGGAGATTTGGAGTGAAAACGGCACACATGGCATTGCATCACGCACAGACATTTTCACACACAAAACGTCGATCCACTCTCTCCACGGCTCTCAGAAAGCACTCATACATTACAGACAGAGCTAAAGCAAACACAGGGAGAAGAGACTGAGATGGCTGGAGGGGGAAATGATTGAGACAGGTGGCTGATAGCTGTACCTGACCAGAAGGGAGAGGGGGAGGGAGGAACAAAACTGTAGCTGGTGGGACTCAAAACATGAAGCCCACACAGCACTGGAGCTTAGGATCCAAGCCGAGGCAGAGCGAAGAAAAGAAGAACACAAAAACCCAGAGATCTTAACAGAGACATTTTCAACCAAACAAACTAACAATCAAATTGAGATTCACACAAGAAAAGGATTGAAAAATGTCTCAAGGAACATAAAATAAAGTCAATACGGTCCATTGTTGTTTTCGACTAGGGCTTCGCAATATTGGCAAAAATATATTACTCAATATATAATATACAATATTAAATCATACCATTAATGGGGAAGGAAATGCATTCCACATTTCTTAGACCTCAAGATTGAATGTAAACATAACTTTACAAGTCAACTAAACTAAAATGAATTCATAAAACATTAACAATTTAATCCAGCTTTCAAAGTGCAATCAAAATGCTAAATTGGTGCTCATGAAACATTTCTTATCAATGTTTAAAACAGCTTTGCAGCTCAGTATTTTTGTCGAAAATGTTATTAATTTTTTCATGATTCTTTTTTATTATTCATAAAAGAACAGCATTTATTTGAAGTAAGAATCTTTTGCATTGCTATAAATACATTTACTGAAATTTGATCAAGTTAATGCATCTTACTAAATTTAATCAAATGAAAATACAATTCACAATTTTTTACGTTTTTTTTTTTTTTTTACTTAAATGTAAACAACTTTTGCCAACTTTCAGTAAACAACTTACTATATGGAATAAATTAAAATATGCACAAAAATATATTGGTTGTATGATATTTCTGAAAATAATAATAATAACAAATAATCATTGTGAGATTAAAGTTTATTATCATTACCGTGGATTTATTTTTCCAGATTAATACGGATATCCATTTATTGCACAGCCCTATTTTGGACTCCATTGACTCATATGGACAAAAACACATTCCTCAAAATATCTTCTTTCATGTGCCACAGAAGAAAGAAAGTCATGCAAGTTCAGAATGACATGAAGGTGAATAAAAGATTGAATAACATTTGGACTACTTTAATGAACCACATACTGTACTACATTATTTGGGCAGACGCAGCTGCGATAAGGTTAACTTAACACCTATAAGTGTCAAGATTTTTTTTTTTTAGTACATTTCCTCTAGTTGTTCTCCTAGCTTTTGGCAAGAACACGCGAGTGTGTGCTCCTGGCCCTGTCACTGACGCAGCTGTGAAAGTGTTCATACAGAGCACGAGTCCTGTTACCATCTGAACACCCATCTGATCATCCAGGACTCTCTAACGTGTAAACTAGCAAACGTCAAATCCACAATATGTTTCCCTGCCTGCTTTGCATCTCCTTTGGGGATAACGAAGCAGTAGGCGATGAGCCACCCACTTTTACCAGTGACACTGTCACTCAGAAATCACCTGCAGAAATCATGCAGCCAATCACACTTTCCATATCTATACTCAGGATTTAAACCGATGCCATATCTGTCTAGTAAATAACATTCCTCGCATTAGCTTATCAAACACAACCCTGATATCTCCCTTTGTGTTCAACGTGTTTACCAAACACTCGACGACTGCAGACGTGTCAGCACCCACACGCTGAAAGATCTGTCGCCGTATTTGTGTGTGTTTTGGTTTGGGGGAACATCACCGAGAGCACTGTCCCAGGATGCATCGAGGGCCCGGGTTTTCTGCCGAGGTTTGTGAAGGGATGCATCACTGAGAGTGGCAGTCGAACATAAAAACCTCTAACAAGCCGAGGATGCTGAAGAAAAAAGGATAAAGCGAACAGCAAAATTCCCAATCCACAATCCCCACTATCCCGGTCTTTCTATCGACTGAGTCGCACACATTCTCTAAGCCTTTTTCTACGTGATACATCGCTCTCTGTTCAGTAAAGCTGACTTTGTGTCTCTAGTAGTTGCTCTTTTATTTCTCAGTGTAGGGACTGTTTTTCTCTTAGCTGCGTGAGAGAAGTCACAGGTGAGGGGGAGCTTAGCATCCATCATGGCTTTTTCCTGTAACTTAAAGGAAACTGTCATGTCATGTCAGGGAAAATGCCGGTGCTACTTGAGCACACTAGGTACTATATACATGCTATATACATACTAGGTGCCTAGTGCGTATGACCCGCTTCTGTCTGTCTCTTTGAGGAGTCATCTTGTGCAATGGGAGCTGAAGTAAACAAAGACTTTATACACTGTGAAAGCAACATGTGCATAAGATAACTCTACGTTACATCTAACCTTTCTATTTAATCAAAAGAGTCTGAGATGTGTCAGGAAGCATAAGCAAGTCACCAGCTAAAACACATCTTGAGAGCAAGATATGCCTCCTGGCATTTAAAGAGGACCTGTCTGAAGAACCGTTCACACTGACGGTGATTTTAATCACTGAAGGTCGACAAGGTTATTGTACTGCTGGCCGCTAGTAGACATTCCTGCTCCTGGATGCACTAGTGTGTGCCCTACTGCGCAACTGGCTGTAACTCAAATGAGATTTGCTATAAACTCACATTCTAAAGGGGGAACATTTTTCTCTTTATGTTTAGATATAAATTACAGCAGTGCATACAGAAATGCATCACATCATATCAGTGGCAGTAGTTAAGCATCTGTATTTGCACCTGTACTGTATCTCAATGTTTTTACTTTTACTTTTGAGTTTGAGTGGGAAATGTTTATTAATGTCTTTTTATCTTTATTTTATGTTGTTACATGACATGGATTCGTCTGAACTCAAATTTCAAGTACCGAGTCCAAGTACCCCAAGACTGCAGGCAGATCCAATTTTTTTTTCAAATCAGATCTTTTCTGGCTGACTGTGCGCATTATTAATTGCAAGTGATCAAATCCAATTTGCGTGTTCAGACAACGCCAACTTATCTGCATGAGTTGCTTTGGTACCGACGCAGACACTTTTTGATGAGGCTTTCAACAGATGCAAGAAAAACAGAGGTGCATCATTTCGATCTGCAGTCGAGTCATGGTGCAGAACTCCTCTGTCATACAAGAAAAACTCAGAAATGGAGGAGACTTTTATATATTTTTATGTTCCTTGCTGTGGTCACAGCCGACTTTGGCATTGTTTGAATACAGTATAAATACTTCAAGCATGTCCGTCAACAGTTTTGATGTTATTGCTGTGTGTTACATTAAAGTGATGCTAAATACATTTGAAATCTGATTGGAATTGCACTTCAAACCATCTACATACGTGGTTTGAATAAAATTTGAAAGAAATCAGATTTTTGCTGTTCAGACTTTCCGAATCAAATCTGGATAATAACTAGATATATGCAAAAAAATCTGATTTTTGCTAAAAGTCATAAGGCCTAAGAGTGAATCTAACCGAGGTGTATGATACTCACCAGCAGGTCTGAATCCACTGCCAAGCTCCTTATAGGGCATCTGTAGAGTGGTGTCCAGAGTACGGAAACCCTCTTTCAGAGAGTGCTGTTTGTAATACTCAACCAGTCCCTGGACAGAAAAAAAAATTACAAGTTTAAAAGCTTATTCCAGGGATTCCCAAAATGTTTTGCCAACTGAAATTCTTTGACCTAAAATATCCACTTAAAGTACCCCCCCTGTAATTTTAAGTTTATATTTCAATTGTTTAACAACACATTCACATATTCACGGTTCTCTTTTTAGTTGCCTGAGGCTAAAATCACATGTAGGAAAACAAACAAAATATATAATCTTTTTAGTAAGTGCTTCATTTGGATTCTTTTTATTTGTTTTCACAAGTTTGCACTTACTTATTATCAGATTGAGTGAATAGTATGCGTTTTTGGCATGCTGTCCGAGGGGAGGGCTCTGAGTTCGGAATATAGCCCTAGCCCAGAGAACTCCCCATATCACCAAGCTGGGACAAGAATAGTTAGGAATGAGCAGGGGTGCCAGAAAAAGTGTCATGGGACAGAGCTAAGTTGGCTGTATATAAATTTACTATCATGCTAATTAAGTTTATTATATGAACGTGCTCCACCTGTGCTGAATTGGTTGATTATCTCAATGTCCTCATGAATGAAAGATCATTTAATTTTACATTTTTATGAGACTACTATCAGCAAAGATGATTGACAATTAGCATATAGTTTGGAATGGCGGTATGGTTCTGTCCTGTGCATCCATGCAGCCTAGCATGGATAAGAGCAGCGATAACCCCCCTAGGGTAAACAGAACAGAAACAACATAAAGGTATTGCAGATATCATTAATGTTTAATATTTTAATATGCACATAATAGGAAATTAGTCTGATGATTAAACAAGATGATATTCACATTTAGAAAGAAAAACTCTAGGCTACAAGCTCCAGTTCTCAAAAGCCCCGGGAACCAATGTTCTGTATGTGTTTTATGGCCTTATTCAAGTGATTCAACATTTTTCGTTTTTTCACTAACCGCGCATAACATTTTTTTTCTTGTCGAAAACTCAATCATGTACATACATGCTGCTCACATATTATTATAGCCCAGTTTGGGCTGATTACAGTGAGATTAGACTTTAGCCATTTAGATGTGTATAAGGAACTGAAAAAAGCACAAATGTCAGGGCATGACAAAACTTCTCCAGGCCCCAAAAATACCCTTAGACTCCAGAGGGTTAAGCAACGTGTTCTAAATAACAACCCACTAGCTTTAAGACAAGCATATTTCCAACAGAAACCAGACAGCCTTAAGAACGAGCATGTTCCCAATACAACTACTAACTTATACTTATAGGTATACTTGAATAAGCTGTTGTATTACCTTTTCCAACAACTGCAGTGGGGAAACCCTGCTTTATTTAATCTTGTTGAACAATTACAATTGCTTATAGATGCTCACACTTACAAAAACATACCTACATTGTTTTATGGATGTGCACCATGGTGATGCCACTTTGACACACCCTGGAGCTCCATGATATATGAATGAATAAGTATTCAGTACTATTGTATACATTAAAGCTTTCCTTATTACATGCTGTTACCACAGTAGGCTATATTTTATTAGGGAACTTTAGCATTTTATAACCATCTAGAAGAAACGTAACAAGGTTGCAGTAGTATTGATGACTCTGATTAATAGCAGGACCCACATTATTAATTATGCTAATGAAATACAGAAATATGCAGATCAGCACATGTTCTGGTTTTTGATTTAAAAAAAAAAAAAAGCTCAGGTCTTTGAAGCACTGCTAATGACATTAAATTATAGCACCCTACATATGTATTCATACGGTGATGATAAATAAAGCAAATGATGTTGAAGACCAATGCTCTCAAACCCACTTACTAATACAGTCTTGAACGTCCTGCTTTCAGCAATGTAGAAACAGCCCTCCCTGGTGAGGATCTTAATGTGCTTTACATCATTGTTGTATCTGCAGATGGCAGAGAATTATTGTAACAATACCAAGATTGTCAATATTTCAACAATGTCAGTCATCTTAAAGACGTTTTCCTGGGAATGTGCTGACAAACAAAAGTTAATGCATAAGATTAGCAATAAGAAAGTGAAGTGAGTGAATGATGACAGAATTTAGATTTTTGGGTGAACTATTCCTATAAATACTGGACCTAAGATGTCATTAGAAGGAGATCTAATGTTCAGTGGTACAGTAGGTTATTCTGTTACCTTGCTAACTCCAAGTCAACACATTTAGAGAATTAAATATTTTGACAAAGACCATGTGATTGGTTTTCATGTGATGAGACATGCAACTATTAAATGTTCTGAGGTAATTAAGCCCATAGTGAGTATGTAGTGTGATCACTCACTGACCACATCCATGCTACACATTAAACTGTATGCAAATTCCATGATGCATAATGCATTGGGCTGCACAGAGGCAAATGCATGAAGAAATCTAAGCCTTGCATGCAAAATGACATTCGCGCAAGGACCTCAAGGACCATCCGTCAGGGCAGTTTTATGTGCAATAAAAACATGCTGGCACAAATACGTGAAGTGGGATAATAGCTAGACGTACTTGATGCTGATAGCATACTCTCTGCTCTCCCGGCTCCTGTATCGCACCAGGTAGGTACTGTTCTCTCTCTCCATGAGCTCACACTCGGCGTGGTGCCTCTCCATGGGCCCAGCGAACCTGCTCGCATGAGCCAACATGCACGTGGTTAAAACCAAAACAACAACACTCAGCACATGCAGTCATGCAGGTTATTTTGTGTGTCATGTAGATACTGGAATAAATGTGACTAAACATTTAGTGTCGAGACTTACCAGGGTTGAGCTGAATAGCAGCCTGTCCTTGGTCCCTGTGGCCGAAAAACATTATAAACAATGTCATACAAATATACTGTACACTACACTACTGTACATTTCTATCATGACAACTTTTAGAATATTTAAGCATGGTAATGAATATAACAACGTTAATGTATTTGGTCTCGGCAGAATAGATACACTACACTGCTGAGACTTCTATTCAAAACTTCTGGCCATGATGGACTCTATATAGTAAACACAAATACAAATAAAACAGCATTAAAATGATTAAGCAAGTCATACAAATACACATACGTACACATGGGCAGGGCTTGACTGCATCACTTGGAAAGAAGCCGGTCTCTTGCGTTGTCAGGATTTTGCCCTGCCAAGACTTGTGGTTGTTAATTACATTATATTTGCCTTGAGGCGATGTTCTCCCCTCCCCTTTGCATTAATAAATCTAAGACAATTAGCTCACAACAAGCAGTGAATCTCATTTAGAGCCACAGTTAATTACTGTTCAGCCCCTACCCACGGTTACATTCCGTTACACATCAGAATGAAAGCATAATCTAATGCTGGATAATCATACAGCCTCCACGGCAGAACCTCGTGAATCATGACACTCGCCAATAAGCCATTGTTTTGATATTGCTGCTCTGAGCATATTTGGATTTATGAATTACATTAGACCTGAGTTTTGTATTATGTCCTTGTGCAATAGATTGTATTGAGAAATCGCAGGCCGGGTGCCAGTTTTACAATAGGCTCATTTCTTGCATGGCTTCAGCCGGAATTATCTGTATATTTTTTGGATAAAAACGTCAATTCCCCCCGTCTCAGTGTGAAACAACAGCTGGGAGGTTATAATGCACTGTGAACGCGGTGGAACCAGATGCCAAAATTTAGCAGCCTAAGATTGATTGCGAGTTTGGCTGAAGGTTTGACTGAGGGTGTAATGAGCCTCTTCTCAAACAACTATACTGCAAAATATATATTTTTCTTCCCTGGCTTCCTTTAAGATCATCTTTAACAAGTATGAAATGAATTTCAGAAAAATGCACCTCTACCACAAATTAGATTGGAGCCCAAAACTGGAACTGTATTCATGATTTATTTGGCTTAATAATGTTTTGCCGTAGCTCTTGAAAGCCCTTTATATCTGTTAAGCCACAGATAAGCGTATGATAAAAATTAAACTTATTACCCCATTAAAGTAAACAGTTGGCAGCCTAAAGGATCAAATTAAATTACAGTGATCGATTGCACTGTTCTGCCGATGGGACAGAGATAATAGTCTTCCAGTAACATGGGAGATGGATGCTTAGTGCTCTGTAATTCCATTTTTTGTTGTCATGGGACCCTGAAGATTTAGTAGCCTTATTAAGAGTTAAGTGTCATTTCACACAAGATAAAATAAAAAAGTGATGTGCATTATCATTCAACAGTAGCGCTTCTCGCTTCCTTCTATGACCTGCCTAGTGCATGGAGAACCACAGCTGACACATACATCTAGCAACTGCCCGTCGCAGTCTGTAGGCTCAGTGAATCTCTTGGAATCCATTTTTGAGCTGTAGGGTTTTTTTTTTTTTTTTTTTTTTTAACAGCGGTGTGTAAAAAGAAATGGCCCAGCAAAAAGCATGGGAAATCTCACTAAGTGTCTATTCCCCGCCAAGCTGTTTGAGACGTGTCAGCCAGATCGGAGCAACACCAGGAGGAAGATGAGATTTTAGTGTCACCATAAAGAAAAAGAGCCACAACAGCCCGGCACGAGCCAGAAATAAATAACACAGGAACAGTCTGGGACGATAAGCTTGAGACAAAACTGCAAAGCAGAAACATGCCTGACTGTACTCTGCAGAAACTATATCTGACAGCTCATTTAGGTATCAGTTCACATTAGAAAGCAATGTGGATAAAGTTTTCATTCATTAGCTATATTTCCATCAACCTATTTTTATGCGCATTTTGGGTTATCGCATAAAAAACGCTGGAAGGAAACGCCAAGATGCTAAATTCACATCTTTGGATGGAAACATAGCTATTATTTAGTTTACACTTTTTTTATATTGTAGTATGTTATGATGGGGGCTGGGCCGAGAGTCGTGGGAATGGAGCGAGGCCGTGGAATTTGTGTTTTGGTTCTGTTTGTGCGCGACAATCGTCCATGAGGGGCTGTCGCATTATTTTGTGTTTATGTTGTTATTAAAGTTTTGTTTGAAAGTTCACCAGTTAATGTCTCCTTCTACCCAATATACGAACATTTGTTACATTGGTGCCGAATCGAGGGAGGAAGAGGGGACACATTGTTAGAGAGCCCTCGCAGCTGAGGTTGATAGTGTTGATTGGGAGATTGGGCAGCAGGAAGAAACGGAGAGACGGCCAGTGGCTGCCCGAGGTGGTGGTGCTGGAACAATGGAAGACGAGGTAGGAAGGAGGGCTTGCTGTCGTGCTCCTGGGTCAATGAGGGGTGGCTATCGTTCAAGAGGGAACAAAAATCGGTGCTGTTCACCGAAGGCACCGAAGGCTGCTGTCCACCATGATTGGGGAGGAGCAGGGAACGGGTGGAGGAGCTGCCGACTGCCCTCGACAGGAGGAGCCATCGCCATCCGCCAGGAGGTGGAGGAGCATTGGGCCATCCACCAAAGATGTCCAATACCCTCGCATGGCACCGCGAATGAGAGACTCAGGTTGAGGACTTTCATTTTGTGTTTGTTTATTTTATTAAAGTCTTTAAATGTTCGCCGGTTCCCGCCTATTTCTTCCTTACTACGAACTTTGCTACATATTAAAGTTGTAATTACAAATTGTTGAGTACAGAGTATAGTAAGTTGATTACAGGTGTTTGTATTTACAGTAGCATATCTACTCTGCAGGGCTGCGGCCTCCAGGAACTGAGATTGACACCCCTGTACTAGGCTAATAGACAACAATAACTATGGATATATAATATAGTACAATAAATTAATTAATTTACACACACACACACACAAACTAACTCTTACTGACCCCTAAATAAATAAATATATATTTAAATAAATAAATATATATATATATATATATATATATATATATATATATATATATATATATATAATTACTTTAAATAAAATTTTATAATTAACTTAAATAGCCTGACAGTCCATTGGTTATGGAAATAATGGTTATTGCATTTATCTTTTTGTTGAAATGTCACAAGATTTATCTGTGGAAAAGGTTATGTGTGCCTTATTTGCTTTGCTATATGTTGTGATTTTGGCATCAAGCTTCAGGGTCCCATGACTCCACAAAAAACAATTCCGCTATTTGGTATTTAAATAGTACTTCATCTGACCTGCCACCAGGAGCAGTGAGGATCGGCACAGGTGACCTCTATGACATCACCAATCTGAGCATTCAGCGGCAGTCCGCCCAGAGGACTGGGAACCCCAAAATAGTCTCTGATTACCACCATTTTTGGCAAACCTGTAAAAACGAAATGTGACATAAAATCAAAACTTGCACTATTCCTAAAACATGTTCCAGGTCTAATTCTGTATGTCACATTTGAACAAATAATTCCAAATAAAAGATTTTTGACCTACTTTATTTCTAAATATTTTTTTTTTTTCCTGACATCACCAACCCTCTTATATTTGAACTACTTTTGCTCCATTTTTTTGCTACTACTTTTTTACTCCATTTTGGTACTTGACAGCCAATTTTTACAGTCAGATATTAATTCCCAGTGAAAACAATCAAGTCCTAATTGAGAGGAGTTAAGCAAAATATATATCCCAAATAAAAAATACAAATAAAATAAAAAAATAAAGCCAGAAAAATAACTCTCAAACCAGCAATTAAGGAAAGTTTTACCCCATACACTTATGATACATTTAATATAACTATTCTTAGTGGCCTTTTACAAAGTTTATAAAAAATAATTTCACATCAAGCATTAGAACCATTGTTTTTGCTTCACTATAGCATTGTGCTGGAGCCCAATGGGTGTCCCTTCCAAGCCAAAGAAAATGTCCACTTTTCTCTTTCACATAGGACAAATTAAGTGATGCACAGCAGCAATTGTTGTTTCCACAACCCCATCCACTTAATCAGAGGTAGTGACACAAACCAACGACAGAGAGAAAGAGATCATCTGAGATTTCTTGCTCTAGCCTAAGTATACGATGGTTAATAAAGCTGGGGAACAACATAATGTCCCCCTGAAGCATTAGACTGAGGCTGGGGGTTTCTTCTAGCATAAAACAGCTCCATCTAGTATCCAGTCTATAAATATGTTGTTTTTAATACTGCCAGGTGCCCCGGTCTTAAAGTAGACCATAAAATCTGTTATTTTACATGTATTTGAGAGGTTTATGTGGATATGTGCCTCTAGACTGAACTGCATGGTCCTCTGTTACTAAACTAACATTCTTGCCTTTGCTTTCATTTACTGTATAATAGCTTTGTGACCATTTTGCCTTTTAACATAATTAATATAGTTAATCAAAATATGGCAGTTATAGTGACTTTTACAATGATACGGCCACTTACAGCCAGGAACTGCTTTTGTGACATCCAAGGCATGTTTCTGGTAGTGATATACAGTATAGTGGTATGTGTGTATATATGTCTATGAACTGTATGCACTAACATTTAAAAGTATGGAGTAATACTTTTATTTTGTATTTTTATTTTTTATTTTATGATTTCCATGGATGCATTTATTTGATCAAAAATATATAAATAAATAATTATAGTAAAATATTATTACAATCTAAATTAACTTTTTTCTATTGTAATATATTTTAAAATATAATTAATTAATGTGATGGCAAAGCAGAATTTTCAGCAGGCATTACTCTAGTAATGGCATTACTTATTAGTCTTCAATCTCACATGATCATCAGTAGTCTTCAGTGTCACATGATCATCAGTAGTCTTTAGTGTCACATGATCATCAGTAGTCTTTAGTGTCACTTGATCATCAGTGTCAAAAAATCATTCTAATGATTCAGCGCTCAGGACCTCTTCTTAAAAACATATCCCAAAAATTTTTATAAAATAAAAGGTACATTTATTTTATTTAAATTTGATAAATTGTATTTGTTGTGGGGAAGTTGTGGCCTAGTGGTTAGAGTGTTTGACACTAACCCTAAGGTTGTGGGTTCGAGTCTCGGGCCAGCAATACCATGACTGAGGTGCCCTTGAGCAAGGCACCAAACCCCC
Source organism: Carassius auratus (assembly GCF_003368295.1). Lineage (NCBI taxonomy): Eukaryota > Metazoa > Chordata > Actinopteri > Cypriniformes > Cyprinidae > Carassius > Carassius auratus. Next base: position 11,379,102 of record NC_039244.1, on the reverse strand, counting down.
AACTGCTCCCAGGGCTCTGCAGCATAAATGGCTGCCCACTGCTCTGGGTGTTTGCTTGGGTTAGGGTTAGGTGTTCGATGGGTTAAATGCATAGCACGAATCATGTCACTTTCACTAAAATGACTGGTGGCAATGTTGTGATAAGAATCTCGAGTATCATTCATGATGTGAAGAGGCTTTGTAGTGGTGGCCATTATGTGGAGAGGCTCCGGTGTTGGGACCAGGAGTGCTGAGTGTATTGGGCTTGAGATAACCAGACTAGGAATACAAGATGGGCCAAGCTCCACAGCTGCCGGAGCTTGCCGGTGTATTCCAAAAATTCATAGAGTGCCCCTTGAGGACCATCACAGATGAGTTTATTTTAATAGAGAGTAGTCAGAACAGGCATAGTCAAACAACAGCAAACAACATCCAGGGTGAGACAGAAGAGTAATCCAAGAATAGGCAATGGTCAGTGCAGGCCAAACAATCACAAAAATCATGAAACAGAGCAAACAGTATATAACCCTGCGTTTGTGTGTGTGTGTGTGCAACTTAAATAGTCCCACTGAGGTAATCCATAATCAGTTCCTAGGCAGAGAGAATTATGGGAGATAGAGTCCAGTAAGGAAAGGGTGATGAAGACCTCTGGTGGCGATTGGGAGGAACAGCATGGACCGGATTCAGGATAGCAAACAAGATTGATGTCCAGTGTGGCAGACCCACCACTGAAGTCAGGTGGCAGGCATCCAAGTGTTCTCAGCACTCTCAAGTCCGGCAACCTCGGAGGTTCAGCTATACTTTGCTGCCCTTCCGGTAAATTGTGGTCACCATTTTGTGTGTCTGGGTTATACACACTTGTGAAGTGTTGTCCACTTCAGTCCATGAATCCACTCCAGAGCCTGCTCCAGTCCATGAAGAGCTCAGTCCTGTGTTGGTGTCAGCCTGTGAATTCCCTGCCTTTTCTGCCTCAACCACAGAGGTCACCCTTGAGCTCCCCGCCTGTCCTGTCATGGCCAGGGAGGCTGTCCCTGAACTCTATGCCTGTCCTGTCTTGGCTATGGAGACCATCTCTGAGCTCTCAGCCTCTCCGGTAACGGCCATGGTGGCCATCTTTGAACTCTTATTCTGTCCTGATAAAACCATGAAAATCATTCCTGAACTTTCCGAACATGGCCGCGGGAAGTGGGGGTGCTGGCGGTGCTGCAGCACACTCTAGTGACGAGAGGGTGATTAAAAAAAAAATGTAGGCCTATTAAAATATTTTGCACAATTTATAAATTCCTTATGAATATTTTAGAAAATGATTTTGACACACGTACGCTATTACGTATATTTTAATTTCATATTTTGAGGCCTAATCAACACAGGTTCGGAAGTTACATTGTCAACGTCAGGCAGGCAGGTTTGGTAGCTGAGTAAAGAGGTTTCCCGCTCGTTCCATGCAGAATACATCCATCTTTGGCAGCAGCTGACTATTAAATTTACATAGTTTTTGCTGATGCATACCAACACAGACATTCTGAACTCCCTGGACATTCGTCCCCTCATGAGAGACTTTATCTCCACGACCCCAGAGCACACCTTGACATTTGGACACCTGTAACCAGGGCACCCTGCCTGCATGTAGCTCAGGTAAGAGCATGGTGCTGCCGCGCTTGTAACATGTATTTTTTTGGCAACAAGTGTGGGATCAGCTTTGACCACCCAAGCAATTGTAAGTAGTACACTATAGTATTTTTGTAAGGTGGTGGGGATGGAGATGGAGAGTATTATTTTGTTCGTTAGTTCTTTGCGTAATGGTTGTGGAGAACTGGTCGGAGATTATTTCCTTGTGGTTTGTGTAAAAAGGTTGGAGATGGAGACAGAAAGCTTTATACTGTGCGTGTGTTCTTTGTGTAATGGATGTGGAGAACTGTTCAATAAACAAATTGCTTAAATAGTCAGAGATTATTTCCTTGTGGTGTGCGTAAAAAGATTTTGGAGTTGCGTGTGACATAAACGTGCAGTGACTCAAGCCAGCTGACCAAATCGATTGCATTGTTTTAGCGTTATTGTGAAGTTTGATTAATATTATATTTTGTTGTAATATTATTTGTTGTATCTAAATAAGTTGCATGTATGTATAGGCTATCTGAAATTGTAATGAAAGTAATTATTTAGTTTTCTTTCGATTATTAAACTATTATTTCTGATTCTGCTTCTGCTTCAGATTAATAGCGCATTGCGCATATCTGAGAACTGATGTCTGTGTGTTTCAGACCCTGGCTGGCTGTGCACTGAAGTGTATATGACAATAAAGTAGTAAATCTCAACGTTTTTATTTTTAAAATGTATTTTAAATAGGGCTATAGGCTCATAGGGTTTTTGTCAAAAAAAAAAAAAAAAAAATTCACAGCACCCCCTGTTCAAAATTACTTCCCACGGCCCTGTTTCTGAATGTCATGTACAGCCACAGGGGTCGTTTCTAACCTCTTTGTGCTCGCTATTGCAGTTCCATCTGCTCCCCCTTGATGGCCATCATATCCTCTGTGGTGGGTTCCAGTTCTGCCTGAGCCATCTTGGTGTTCCCCTGCGCCATCAGCTCTGCTGAAGTGGCCCTCAGCTTCATCAGCTCCACCCTGGTGGTCATCTGCTCCACCGTGGGGATCTTTGGTCCAATCTGCTCTGCTGTGATGGTTATCTGCTCCACCGTGGGGATCTTTGGTTCCATCTGCTCTGCTATGGAGGTCATCTTCTCCTACGTGGGGATCTTCAGTCCCGTCTGCTCTGCTGTGGAGGTAATCTTCTCCACCGTGGTGACCTTCGGTCCCGTCTGCTCTGGTGGTCTTCAGCTCTGCCTGTTCTGCCATGGTGGTCTTTGGCTCTGACTGCTCTGCCCTGGTGGTCTTCAGCTCCACCCTATGGCTTCTTGCTCTGCCAGCTGCAGTTTCTCTTCCTGTCCATAGTCCTGGCCCTCCATCACTTACACTGTTCCGCCTCTGCTCCACCTCCCTCCTGGTCTTCTCTTGTTTAGGAGCATCTGGAAGCCACTACTTAAGAAGGGGACTATGTCACGATCACTAGCTGGAGTGCCCTTGATAACCACCAGAGGGCACTCCATCCCATACCTTTGTGACCATACCTTATGTGAACCATAATATGGTACAATAGTGGCAATAACAGTGTAATATGACCACTACTGACTGTCGGACAGCACAGAGCAGGAGTTTTCCTGCCATTACAGCAAGATTAATTTACTCTGGCAGCTTTGCCTGGTGCTCAGCAGCCCTTGCCTGAAGCTAACTAAAAGGATCACACATATTTGACATCCCAGGTGTATTATGTGTTGCTCACCAGGAGCATCAAATTTGTGACAAAATTCTTAAATCATAACATACAAGTACAGTACAGTCTCCAAGCAGATCTGTGGAAGACAAGTACAATGTTGTAGGAGAGAATGCTCCAATTAACATTTTTCGAAACATTAGAAATAACTGTGTAAGTAATGAAGATAATAAAATGGCTTCAAATGTGAGCTTCTATCACTTCAGCTGGCAGCACACTTGAACTTATTTAAAACCAACACGTTAGTCAAAATACTCTGTTAAATTAGGAATTAATCATTCATATCTTACAGCAATAAAATAAGCAAAGTAATTTTGTGCTGTTCCTATAATATATTGTTTTTGACCACTTCTTGCCATCAACATGAAGACACCCCATCCAATCTCGACAGCATGTGAAAGTCTCTTCAGCACTTCAGGATTGTTATTTAGTCCCAGAAGAGCAAAACCGAACAGCAGCAATTTTGAAAATCAGCACTTGTTTAAGCTGAGCATGAAGTTTCACTATTCTGAAAATAAATTGATGTGGCAGTGTTTCTGAAGGAAAACGAGAAACTCTCCTGACTGTTAAAAGTTATTTTTCTGAGAATGACAAAACACATAACAAGCTGGCACACAGTTGCCATCTAACTTTACTATGAAACTACTTTAATTGTTTTCTTACCAGAAACATACTGTTTTGAGCTGATTGCTCATTTTATTTTTGGATGTGCATATACAGTATCATATGGTTTGTGACATGGTTCTGAGAATCATTATGACTTGTAATACACAGAATATTATATGATGCAGTTCAATGGAAAATTCTTAATGGTTTTTTTTTTCCAACACTATAGTTTAAAATTGAGATAAATCTATTTCTTTAAGTTCCTCACCATTTTTGGCCTTCTTTAGTTCCTATTAAATAGTACTGTAGTGTGACAAATTAATTTGAAAGTAGTACAAATGCTGTATTAATTTGAGGTCATAAAAGCGAGTGAATAAAAATTGCTGTTTAAAGTAGTCTTAGATGGAGTATGTTGCACTGCACAGAAGTATCTTAACTACCCAAATATTATTGCATGATTATGGATATAATCCTCAACCTCATCATCATTCTAATGATACACAGTTTGTTGTTATCATTTGGGACGGCCACATGGATCAGAATTCAAAGAATTACTCTCTGAGCTCCCGGCAATTGCCACTTGAATGAACCTCCTCATTTAAACAACAATAAGGCTAATGATGGGGAGCAAAAGACCATGTATAACACAATAAATGTTTAAAATACAATATATAAGAGAGTTTTACACCTGTCTTGAGAACTTCACAGTCTAGATGCAGAAGCCTGCTGAAGAGAAAGATGCCTACCTGGGTCGTCTTCTTTCCTAGGTGTTGTCTTTCTCTGTGAAATAAGAGAAGGGAGAGAATATCATTAACAGATTATCTGCAATATCAACACACTCAGCTATTATTATCTGTTTTCTCTTGCAACACTGGTAAAATATTTGTCAAAATGAATTGACACACTGATAACAATTCTGTTATTCTAATTCAAGATTGCATTCTGTCAGTAAAATGAACAGAAATTTAAATGAAAATAAATCATACTTCGGACAGCATTATAAAATAATCATCCTAAATGGATTCTTCCAAGTATCGGTAAATAAAGATCATTTTACATTACTGTCTGGAAATAGCATTCAATATTTTTGAAGTGTACTGTAAGGAAAAAGTATTTAGATTTTGTAAACTTGAACTTGTCTGTGGATTCACCTGTGCTTTTTGAACAGCAGCACCTGAAATTATGAGAGTAAAAGAAAATATGTAAAGTTAGCAAAAAAGGCTGAACATGTACAATTCTGTGGCATTATTAATATTATAGACCTCTCCAGCAAGTAAATACAGTTGAATTAGTTGCCTTTTATCTAAAGAGCCACAATAAGGGAATATTCGTACAGAGCACACAATTTACACTCTTTATTATTTAATTTTTATTTATTTACTATGCTATTTTTGTTGTTGTTGCTTTGCATTTTTTGTTTTGTATATTAAGTTTAAGATTTTATATATATACACATTCACCGGCCACTTTATTAGGTACATATGTTCAGTTGCTTGGTAACACAAATTGCTAATCAGCCAATCACATGGCAGCAACTCAATGCATTTAGGCATCTAGATGTGGTGAAGACAACTTGCTGAAGTTCAAACCGAGCATCAGAATGGGGAAGAAAGGGGATTCAAGTGACTTTGAACGAGGAATGGTTGTGCCAGACGGGCTTGTCTCAACGGTTCAGGCTGGTGGTGGTGTTGTAATGGTTTGGGGGATTTTTCCTTGGCACACTTTGGGCCCCTTAGTACCAATTGAGTATTGTTTAAATGCCACGGCCTTCCTGAGTATTGTTGCTGACCATGTTCATCCCTTTATGACTACAGTGTACCCATCTTCTGATGGCTATTCCAGCAGGATAATGCACCAAGTAAAAAAAGCTAAAATCATCTCAGACTGGTTCCTTGAACACGACAATGAGTTCACTGTACTAAAATGGCCTCCACAGTCACCAGATCTCAATCCAGTAGAGCAGCTTTGGGATGTGGTGGAACGGAAGATTCACATCATGGATGTGCAGCCGACAAATCTGCAGCAACTTCATGATGCTGTCATGTCAATATGGACCAAAATCTCTAAGGAATGTTTCCAACACCTTGTTCAATCTATGCCACAAAGAATTAAAGCAGTTCTGAAGGCAAAAAGGGGTCCAACCTGGTACTAGCAAGGTGTACCTAATAAAGTGATTAGTGAGTGTGTATATATATATATATATATATATATATATATATATATATATATATATATATATATATATATATATATATATATATATATATATAATTTTGGGGGAAAAAATGCAAGTGCATTGAAACATGTATGATATGTCTGAAAAGCCATGAATCTGACATGAAAAATAATCTGAAATAATCTGGTTGTAAATTCCAGGAATACATATAATTCTTTGAACAGTGAAACATGAAATGCCAACTTGGTTCATGCTGAGACTCTTTATTGACCATTACCTGCCCTTCCACAGACTCCTAGTTTTCCAAGACAACCCTTATGAGCCCCATTTCCACATGAAGAACAAAGGTAGCCTTGGTTAAAAATTCCCCTGAAGAGCAGAAGGATCATGGATTGGGGTCATGGAGTCAATGCTGGCTTCATTTATTTGCATGCATAGATAGCTATTACAGACGTCGTGAAAGTGTTGTGGTTTTCAGTTTTAGCCACTTACAGTAGCTTTAAAGCTGCAGTAGGGAACTTTTGTAAATATATATTTTTTACATATTTGTTAAACCTGTCATTATGTCCTGACAGTAGAATATGAGACAGATAATCTGTGAAAAAAATCAAGCTCCTCTGGCTCCTCCCAGTGGTCCTATTGCCATTTGCAGAAAGTCATGCGCTCCCGGTAAAAAACAACCAATCAGAGTTGCGGTCCGTAACTTTGTTTGTGTTCAAAATGTATATAATAAGCGAGTACATTATGAATCCATTTTCCAAACCGTGTTTTTAGCTTGTCCTGAATCACTAGGGTACACCTATAATAAGTGTTTATATTCGGACTATTTTAGATTGCTTCGGGGGTACCGCGGCGGAGTAACCCAGTACCTTTGTGATTCTTCATAGACATAAACAGAGAGAAGTAGTTCCGGCTACGATGTTCTTCCGCAAGACGCAAGCAGTTCTGTTTATTAACCGCTAGAGCGTCAAAAGTTCCCTACTGCATCTTTAAAGGGATAGCTCACCCAAAAATTATAATTCTGACATCTTTGCAGATCTTTGTACCCTCGCATTGTTCCAAATTTATAGAACAATTGTTCAACTTCAAAACACAAATTAAGATTTTAATAACACCTAGGAGATTTCTGCACCTCCACTGAAAGTTCATGTAAACAAAACTTTGACGATTTAGAAAAAAAACTGTATTAAGATATTGTAAAGGTAATCTGCAATGTACTGAATCTTACATTTAATCCAAGTCTTGGAACAACATGAGAGTGAGTAAATGATGACTTTTGTGTGAACTATCCTTTCAAAGTTGGAATGAAATGAAATATCTAAATTCTGTTTTCTAAATGCATATTGTGGATGTTTTTGTTAATAATTCATAATGCATGAAAACAGAGACTTCTTCTAAACTTTAAGGCTACCAACATGCTAGTCTAAACCTTAGTTTGACAAAAGTACATTTTAGATGATTTATACACATTTATACACACTCTGACAAAAATGGAGCAAAATGTTTTTTGTTGCATATTTTTCAAAAAACTTTTGTCTAAGATAGTCGGATTGTGAAGGCACATAAAACAGGATAGAAAACTGATTTCAGAGGGTCTTTAAACACCATATTAATGATCTGACTGGTTAATATCAGTTAATATTGACTAACTTATTCCAGCACACAAAAGGTATCAGAAGTTAAAAGGCAGCTCACCTGAGAAGCATATGACAGGAGCTGCAGCTGGTGGCCCTCTCAAAAGTGTGCATCCTGAAGTGGTGAGAGTTAAATGTGGCATTCTCAGGCCGAATATTAGATCTGAAATGGAAAATCGGAAATATTGTAAAACAACGGTGCAAAGTTGGCTGACTGCAAAAAAAGCATAAGACAAACTAGCTGTGTGAGTTAAGAGGCCAGAGTGAATGGGGCCAGCCGTTGGTGAATGTTGAGGATCAGACCTTCCGATTCCGGGCACGAATCAGAGCAGTGGGGAAGCTCTTTACCCAAACGACTCTAAGATTGGTGCTTGCATCAAGAGTGCTGTGTGCATGCGGCAGGTGTAATTTGTTGTTTGAATGCACCCTTCACATCATCACGCAGTCAACCACACGAACTTTATACGTGTGTGTACAGAAATATATTTTTAAAGGGTGGCATATAAATCAAGCGGGAGAGGAAACATCATTACTGATTTCATTACAGGAGCAGTGTATCCTCTTTGACCTATACAACTTCCAAATCAGAACTCTTGTTAGTTTTACTCTCCATCTCTCGTTTCATTTCTTTCAGTGTAAATACATTGTACTGTCAAATCTCAACAGCATCGCAGGCACAGGATGTCCCCATCCCCATACTAGAACCAAGTAAGCTGCTTGACATCAAATGGCATCGTTATAAAAATTGTGAATGCCTTATGGAATATAAGACGATGTGTGCAAACATTTCCTCTCTCTTTGTTTTTCACAGAAAAGAGCTAAACAAAATTTCTCCCTTTCAATTTCACTGAACAAAGAAAGTCATTCATAAGGGACGACATTAGGGTGGCGACAAAACTGTGATTTGGGGTTTCAAACTCACATGGCCATCTCAAACTGGTCCAGCCATTTCTTCTTCAAATCTTTTGTCTTGAACAGGAACTCGAATCCACTCTGCCCCTGCTGGTGAGTGAGGTAGAACCCATAGCACCACTGCCAGAGGACAAGACAAATAGTGAAATAACTGCTTAGAAACACTAATTAAAAGTAAATGTAAAGATCTAACTTTAAAGAAAAAAAAAGAAAAAGAAAAATCAGTTTAAAGCTTTGATGGGTGATAGCAGTGAGGGTTGGTACTGTAGGTAAGGGAAAAGGGGGCTCCTTTTATTTTACAAAGCAATAGACAGCCAGCGGCAACCTTGGAGGAGTGGACATACAGTATTGTTCAAAATAATAGCAGTACAATGTGACTAACCAGAATAATCAAGGTTTTTAGTATATTTTTTATTGCTACGTGGCAAACAAGTTACCAGTAGGTTCAGTAGATTGTCAGAAAACAAACAAGACCCAGCATTCATGATATGCACGCTCTTAAGGCTGTGCAATTGGGCAATTAGTTGAAAGGGGTGTGTTCAAAAAAATAGCAGTGTCTACCTTTGACTGTACAAACTCAAAACTATTTTGTACAAACATTTTTTTTTTTTTCTGGGATTTAGCAATCCTGTGAATCACTAAACTAATATTTAGTTGTATGACCACAGTTTTTTAAAACTGCTTGACATCTGTGTGGCATGGAGTCAACCAACTTGTGGCACCTCTCAGCTGTTATTCCACTCCATGATTCTTTAACAACATTCCACAATTCATTCACATTTCTTGGTTTTGCTTCAGAAACAGCATTTTTGATATCACCCCACAAGTTCTCAATTGGATTAAGGTCTGGAGATTGGGCTGGCCACTCCATAACATTAATTTTGTTGGTTTGGAACCAAGACTTTGCCCGTTTACTAGTGTGTTTTGGGTCATTGTCTTGTTGAAACAACCATTTCAAGGGCATGTCCTCTTCAGCATAGGGCAACATGACCTCTTCAAGTATTTTAACATATGCAAACTGATCCATGATCCCTGGTATGCGATAAATAGGCCCAACACCATAGTAGGAGAAACATGCCCATATCATGATGCTTGCACCTAGAGTTGGGTCCGAGTCCACCTTTGTCGAGTACGAGTCAAGACCAAGTCCACAAACATCGAGTCCAAGTCCGAGTCCGAGTCCAAAAGGGGCCGAGTTGGACTCAAGTCCGAGTTCTTAAAGGCCGAGTCCGAGTCGAGTCCGCCCGAGTCCAGAAAGTAATTAATTTAAAAAAGATTATAAATTGGAATTGTACATTTTTACATTATATTAATATTTTAACCTTTCAACCCATTAAACCAATGGCAATATAAAAATGTAATAAAAAAATACCACTGTTACATCTAGTCATTGCCATTGAACATTTTTATTTTATGTCAACAGAACTAGTTTCCTATCAAAAAAGGTTTCAAAGGTTTTATTGTATTACAAGTGCATGGAAATACAAATGAACCTATTTTATTATTGTATCACACTATATTGTCCTCCAGTTAAAGATGACATTTCAGTTATTTAATGCCTCTCCCCCACATTTGACAGAGGTAAAGTGCAGCCAATGAGGAGATCCTTAATGATGACATTATGAATTTCTTGTTGTCTTGGAGAACTTGCATCATAAAGTTGCATTGCTTGTTTGGTCAGTTCTGGTCTTGCAAATCCTGCAATGCTGAGCTGTGCAGCATCTGTTGGTTGCTGCTGCTGTCTCTGGTAGTCGGTTGCATCGGTTTTCGGATCACCAGTAAACTGAACCGAAAACCGTTTCTTTCGGAGGCGTCCGATTTGAGAACCGATGAACTGATGATACTGCGCATGCGTGTAATTTTTCAAGTATTTTGTTAAACATCGGAAAGTGTGATAAACTATAAAAAAAAATATGTATATATATGTATATATATATATATATATATATATATATATATATATATATATATATATATATATATATATATATATGTTTTTTTTATTTATTTTTTTAAGATAGGGGCTTCATGTTTCTAATCTGTATATTGTAGATTATGTATGGGCCAAAGGGGTTTTCAGGGAAGTTGGACAATAATTAAGACTCTAAAGACTCCATGTTTAATATGAATAAGGGATGATTTATGAAATATCTGTACTGTATTTATAGTTAATGATGACAGATTCACAAACTGTGAGTTTGTAGTAAACAGAACACGAGTAGAGCAGCTGATGATACTGAACTGCAGCACGTGCCGGTGTCCTGACATTTTATCCTACCCTGTCAGATTTTCCTACCCGGGTTTTGAGCGATTCTCGTTCTCGAGTCAAGAACCGGTTGTATCAGTTTTCAGATCATCAATAAACTGAACCGAAAACCGTTTCTTTCGGACGCGTCCGATTCGAGAACCGAGGAGCTGATGATACTGCGCATTCGTGATTCAGCATGAACCCGAATGACTCACAGCGCGTCTGAACCGAACTGATTCTTTTGGTGATTGATTCTGAACTGCTTTTGAGCTAATGTAATGAGTGCGGGTAAACCGAGGGCTTGAATGAAGGGCAATCTGACGAAACGTAAGTTCATTTAATAACAAATACATCGCAATGGATTATGTATCCGGTGAACTGTTTTTTTTTTTCAACCGGTTTATTGAATGAAACCGTCCGAAAGAACCGGTTCGCGGAAAAGAATCGAACTTCCCATCACTAATCCACACTGATATCCAGTGAGTGGTGCGTGTGTTTCGTCTGCAAGCATGAGACTTCTGCCTGCCGGTGTGGTGCAGTAAAATGACAGAAGGGGAGACATTCATTAATTTATCATTTCAATTTTATGCTGGTTTTATTGTTACACATGACGTGGACTCGACTGTACTCGGAATATTTTCCGAGTCCAAAATGTTCAAGTCCGTGTCAAGTCCGAGTACAAATTCACCCGAGTGCGTGACAAGTCCGAGTTCATTCAAAATTGGACTCGAGTCCGGACTCGAGTCCGAGTCCAAGTTCGAGTACCCCAACTCTACTTGCACCTCCATGCTTCACTGTCTTCACTGTGTACTGTGGCTTGAATTCAGAGTTTGGGGGTCGTCTCACAAACTGCCTGTGGCCCTTGGACCCAAAAAGAACAATTTTACTCTCATCAGTCCACAAAATGTTCCTCCATTTCTCTTTAGGCCAGTTGATGTGTTCTTTGGCAAATTGTAACCTCTTCTGCACATGCCTTTTTTTTAACAGAGGGACTTTGCGGGGGATTCTTGAAAATAGATTAGCTTCACACAGACGTCTTCTAACTGTCACAGTACTTACAGGTAACTCCAGACTGTCTTTGCTCATCCTGGAGGTGATCATTGGCTGAGCCTTTGCCATTCTGGTTATTCTTCTATCCATTTTGATGGTTGTCTTCCGTTTTCTTCCACGTCTCTCTGGTTTTGCTCTCCATTTTAAGGCATTGGAGATCATTTTAGCTGAACAGCCTATCATTTTTTGCACCTCTTTATAGGTTTTCCCCTCTCTAATCAACTTTTTAATCAAAGTACGCTGTTCTTCTGAACAATGTCTAGAACGACCCATTTTCCTCAGCTTTCAAATGCATGTTCAACAAGTGTTGGCTTCATCCTTAAATAGGGGCCACCTGATTCACACCTGTTTCTTCACAAAATTGATGACCTCAGTGATTGAATGCCACACTGCTATTTTTTTGAACACACCCCTTTCAACTAATTCAACTAATTGCCCAATTGCACAGCCTTAAGAGCGTGCATATCATGAATGCTGGGTCTCATTTGTTTTCTGAGAATCTACTGAACCTACTGGTAACTTGTTTGCCACGTAGCAATAAAAAAATATACGAAAAACCTTGATTATTCTGGTTAGTCACATTGTACTGCTATTATTTTGAACAATACTGTATTTATCACTATTACCATTCAGTGTGTATGCAAAAATGTGTGTGCTCATTTGTAAGTTTGTGAGGTATTGCATTTATACACACTACTGAAGGCTATTTAACAGCATCTCACCCTAGTCGCTATCCAGTCCCGTCTGTTATTGTTAACTAAAGCTAAAACTGTTAAACATTGTTTTGCGTAATTGAAATAAAGTAAATAAAGTGAAATAAAGTCTGCAGTATAACCAATAATCAAACCACGGATTGTGTCATCAATATTACTATTGCAAGCTTTTCTTTCCTCCAGAATTATAGTTTTGAGCATTATACAGTATACTGTGACGATATGTTAAAAGTTTTGTAATGATGGTTGTTATAAAGTTTCACTATATTCTTACAGATTTTTAATGCGTCAAAGTCTGTTGTGCATGTGTTTTGGAGACAGTTTGCAGCTGTGTACAGGTCTTGTCAAAGACGTGAAGGAGTAAGATCTATCAGTGTATTAAGTGTGTGTATGGGTCCTGAGGAAGGGCAGAAAGGCACTTCAAACAAAAAAAGCCAGCGGGGCTGTGCCTGGCCAAGGTCTCCTTGAGACAGATTTCACCAGACCATCTGTTCAGAAGAAACCTTCCTTTTGGCGAAAGGCATAAAAGAGAAAAAAATATCAAAAGTTTAAAGACATTTCCGCATTATTTTTGCATCTAAATCCCTTCTGCCAAGCCCAAAAAGAACATCAGAAACCAAAGGTAACCTGAGGTTGAGTTGTCCACCTTTACAAACTGAAAAACACAGCGAATTAAGTCACCAGTTCTACAACCACTATACACTGTATGCTTACTGTGGTCACTTCTGATTCCATGACTTGGAATACACTGCACAATGAACACAGACTTTAGACTGTTTCTCTGCTTTCCACAGCGGCTGGTTCAGCATGCAGAATTTGACTTGACATGCTGCAGCAATCCGTCACCATCCATCAACCCTCATACAGAGCAGTAAAATCTGTCTGCCACAGTCTGTGATGGTCTCTCCAGCATGATCTTAGTTACACTCACCATTACAGACTAAGGGACAGACTGATTTTTTTTTTTTTTTTTAAGACCTGGCTGTTAATAATCTCTGGCTGTTGAATGATGAAGGACTACTATGTTGACTCACAGCTTATTCACACACACACACACACACACACACACACACAGACTATACTGGACTTTAAGGCTACGTTCACACTGCAGGGCTTAATGCTCAATTAGATTTTTTTGCAAGGCTGTTCACATTTCCAATTAAATGTGACGTTTTGTGATCTCTTGTGTGAACGTGAAATGACCCAGAAGTGACCCACATGCGCAGAAGAGTACTCAACGGTGAACGACGTCACTCGTTGTTTGCGGAAGTAGCTAACGTTAAACACGGATGTCAACAACAGTGTAGTCAACAGCGGAGCTCTTTTTGCAATATTAATGTTATTTTCCCAACGGAGCCAGCACAATTACAATCTTTTCGTTTTAAGAAGAAAATTAAAAAGAAGGAAGAGAGCAAGGTTTTTGGCCATGGCGTTTTGTGGAGCAGTGTTAGCAACGTCGGTACAAAGAAACGTGTGGGTGAGAAGTCGCAGCCAGGAGTGGTGGGACACTGATGTGAGTGGCTCTTCTCGTTCCTGCCTACTTCAAAGCAGAATTATGACGTTTGTAGCGTATCAATGACATTCGGGCCGGATACATGTGACCTGGCCGTTCAGACGGAGGTCGCATTTCAAAAGATCGGATATGTATCGGATTCAGGACTACATACCCAAGTGGTCTGGGTCACATCTGAAAAGATCGGATCTGTGTTGTTCAGACTGTCATGAGAAGATCAGATACAGGTCGCATAGCTGCAAAAAAATCGAATTTGGTTGTTTCAGCCTGCAGTGTGAACGCAGCCTAAGTCGCATTTATTTAGAACCAAAGAAACAAAAGAAATTTGTTTTTTTCCTCGTCATAACGTATTTTAGACTGATGTGACTTATACTCAGGTGCGACTTATAGTCCGAAAAATATAATACAAAGAGTAAGAAAATATCTTCAATTCATGGTTATTAACAACATGAAGACTATTAAACATTATATTACACCTAGGTTTCCAATCTGAGGTTCGTAAAGAAACTGCAGGGGGTTTTGCGAACAATTAATTAAATCCTGAAAATGTAAAATTAAAATAAATCATTTAAAAATAACAAGCAAAATAAAACACTTACTAGAAAAAGATTCAATATTTTATGTTTACCTGTATGCCATCATGTGACCATTAACCAATGTCAGAGAACCATGAACATGCAAATACATTTCTTAATTATTAAAATATCAGGGGTACTTCATGTACAGTAAATATATTAGGTGAAAAGTTTGCATGACAAAAAGATTGGGAATGTCTGCATTACAAGTAAATAAGTAATAACATGAATATGGTCAAAAGACAAAAGCCTTCCAAAGCTATAGTAATACATGGTTTAATGACCCAATGAAAGTATAAAGTATCATATTATTTATTGTTTTACATTATTATTTATTATATTTTAAATACAGTATATTAGAAATATGCATGAGAAAAATATAAAAAACGGCGATCAATTTCAAGTAATATTTGAATTAAGGAACATTAGGAAGATTTATTGGAATAATAAACTGAATAGTGACATTGTTTTGAATAGTTCAGTATTCTTCAGTGTTCTTCATCTCTGTTATCTGTAAAATATGTACTTGCAGAGCAGAGCTTAAGCACTTTCAAAGAGCTTACAACAGCACAACTAATTTGCATAAAATTGCACTTTGGTAAGTCACACTGTCCTTAAAATGGTTTGGATATTACTGGAATATCCTACAGTATCCTGGAGGACATAAACATTTTTACAGAGCAAAAAAAAACTGCAAAGACTTTATTCTATGACACTCTAACAGTTCAAAGGAGATCTAAAGGAGAGTTACTGGAGCCATCTGTGGAGAAGGTAAGTACCGGAGTGATTTCTATTCTAAAGAACACTTGATTTGTGCTAGTCCGACCTCTATAAGAGCAGTCAGAATGGAAAAATATGATGAATAGAAGATACTGGGATCATGAGAAAAATATGACTATTTGATGTTTGGGTGCAGTATTCTGAGACTAATACATTCCTGTTACTTTCTCACTGACCTTTCTGCAGTCCTTATCAGTAGTGGGGTTATCGGTGATCTTGAAATGGTTGAGGTCGATTACGTCCTTCATCTCATAGTTGTCCCCGCGCCTCTTGCAGACGATTACAGCAACATCGAACAAAAAAATATGTCTGCGACATAGACGCGTCATGACATGAAAGTAAAAACAAGGGTGGATTGCAGTAAAGGTTTTTGCCTTAAGTCTCACCTGTCCTGTCTGCGCTTGTCCATATTTGATACCAAACGGACTTCACCATCACCCTTCGGTCTTCCATAAGAAAGTAAGGACTGGTTCTGTGAAGGGACATTCATGGACGGACAGGAAAACAATGACGACATGAGTAAACCGTGCTTTTAAAAGCAGAGGTCATGTTTATTGTGTACTACTTACCAAATTCTCAATGGATCTCTGATACTGATCAATCTCCCTCAGAGTTTCAACGTCTCTTTTCACCTCATTTACATACTGGGCTAAGTCCTGTTTAATGAAGGAAGATTAATGCACCTAGATTAATGAACGTGTCATGTATATATAATAATTTATGGGAGGGAAAAAATCAACACGAAAATACTTTTTTAGCAGCCGTAACTCTAGTTTTCATTGTCACATGAGCCTTCAAAAATCATTCTAACATGGATTAAACAGGATTCTTAACATTACAAATGTCTTTATTGACATTTTTTAATCAATTAAATGTGTCTTCACTGCAAGCATTAAATTGATCAATATATATTTAGAAAAAAAGGTCAAATAAAAAGTAACGTATATACCCTAGTGAAATATATTACACACACACACACACACATATATAAATATAAATATGTGTGTATATATCTCCACAGAAAATGATTTCATTTCATCAAACGAGTACAAACATCTCCAAATACTGAAAGAGGCCTTTCAGAGAACCCCACTGGGAAGACGTGGATCTCGGCTGATTTCCATTTTAAAAGGCAGCCTCTGCTCAAACGCTCACTTATGAGTCTAAATTAAACACACCGTTTTACAGGCAGACAGGTAGATGAGTTCAGTCTGTCTGAGCAACTCTCACAGCTCCCATCTGGCTAAACCAATCAACACTCAGATGATCATTCAAACTAATTAAATCATCGCAGGCCTCTGTTCCATTACAGCGTCTCACATAGCCATTAATCTGCTTTCCACCTACTCTGCCAGTGAGATTGAAATGAGCCGTTGACATCACTTCACATACTAGAACCCCATAAACCTCATCGATATTAAAGAAACCATTACTAAGGGTACGCAGGGATGATCTTATACTGATGTCACATGCTAAAGAGAAATCAAGGCTGGTAATGAACGTGACATCTTAAAATGAGAGTTTTGTTGATTTCAGTCTGTGTGTTAGGGTTGAAGCCATCATCCCTACATTGACGAAACTGCACAGTACTTCCTAGTAGCCATTCGTGGTTCATGTTTGCGTAAAAAATGAAAGCCCATTGGCTACTTTTAAAGGGAAAAGCTCTGCCAAACACTCAGGTTCAGCAGAAAATAGATCAGACAGAGAATAAACACATTTTATGTGTTCTTTAAGCATTTCATAATGTCTAAAAACCATTATGAATCTATACTTTCTGAAAGATTTTGCTGTTGATTCCATATAAATGTATACTTACTCTCATGGCATCAAGGGCTAATCGTAGGTTGCTCTTTTCTTTGTTGTCACTAGTATACTTCACCAATTCCTATATAATAAATGAGAGAAAAATGACTTGAATACACCTCTTGTAAGATGAGTATGTTTTCAAATTTGAAATTCATTTTAGAGAATTAATGAAGATATGATGACACTGTCCGGATATCAAAAAGAAGAATAAAAAAAAAATCCACATCAAAACTGATATTCTTGAAAAGAAAGAAGTAGTTTGGCATAGTATTTTATTATTTCTTATTAGAAAACTGAATGAATATTTAAACAAAAGTACAGCCCTACACAGATGACATGGGGGAAAATCTGTATCATCACACATTTCATTAATTTGTTCCATCACTTTAGGTAAATCGCTATAACATAACTCATTTACTTGATAAACAAATCTGCCCTTTGGATTTGTGCACAAACAGCCCCGCGAGCACACAATCGCATTGGAGGAGAAATGAGGTTGTTCCAAGTGTGAAATCTGTGCAACTCATCAGAAACATGCATTTGTTTTCAGAGTGCAATCGAATGCTGCTGGAGAGAGACAAACAGCCCAATCGCAGCGAGTAAACAAGGTGATTAGAAAGTTCAGCACTCTTTCCAGATTTACATTCTGACCCAGACCACTGCTGTGACTTTGATGGAAACTCAAGCATGTGTGTCTGGGAATGAGTGTGTGCACCTAGATTCTGGTGTGTGTACATACCTATGGGAGGCAAAACATGAAGCTGGAGCTTATGGAGAACCAATTACCTACCTTACAGATGAATGAGATTTCAGTGTTCATCCCTGTATACCTACCAGTAAATCCTGCCCTTTTCATGCATTCATCTTTATTTCCGTCTAAAAAACTCACTGCTAAGGGTAATCTGAACCTCTGCAGACACCATGAGCTTTGTAAGACCATTATTTTTTTATCTGTACTGTCATTTTGCAAGTTATGAAATCTGAATCATTTATTCAGATGGTGTACAGTATTTAGTATCTTCCCTAGTTGCCATACAGTAGCAATGACTAATGCATCAGCACAAAGGCAAGAAATCAAGAAATGCAAGATGAAAACAAAATAAGCCTCAGACTGTATTTACTACATTTACACAAGAGTGAATATGCAGTGTCTGAAACTCTTCTCTTGTTCGCTGATTTTCCCATTCAAAATATACCGAATGCCAAAGAGGAGCAATGTGTGACGTTACAATTGCATCACATCATAAATCATGTAAAAAACTACACGAAATATGACCTGAACATTCAGAGCAAAACTGTTTTTTTTTTCAAAAAAACAATTTTAATCAGATCAAGATTTTTGTAATTAATGACAACAACAACAACAAAAAGTTAATTGAAATATATAATTAACATTATGAAATGAACTTTAATGAAATAAAAAAAATCTTTATTTCAACATTTCTCATTTCTCATATAATTTAACTTGATACTAAAATAAATTCCATTTAAAAATTAATAAAAAACTATATATTGACAAAAACCCAACAGAATGATTAATCTTTAACTTTACTAAAATTGTACAACTAAAATGATAACTGGGCTCGTAAAAATTAGATTTTGTGTGCTTGGGGGGCTTAAGGCTATAAACAATTGCAAATATGCAATAAATAAATAAATCAGATGCGCTGCAATGCTACAAAAATATATTGATAAGTATGTTTGAGTCGTTCCTGAGGAAGTGGGCACAATGTGTTTGAGAACAGTGTGTGTGTGTGTGTGTGTGTGTGTGTGTGTGTGTGTGTGTGTGTCAAGCTGGCAGGTGTGTGGTGACACATCTCTAACACTTATCCACTCACTTCTGTTCTCAAGTCTTCTCTTTCCTGTGGTGAAGGACCTCACACCTACAAAACTTTAGCATGAACTAGTGCAGTAACTGTGATTACACAGGTATACAATACCTACAGTTAACTTAATAAAAATAACTTTAACAGTAAAATCATCACTTGATATTTAAGCTTGTAATTAATGGTGATCTTTTTAAAAAATATATATATATATATATTTTTTTTTACAATTAAGTTATTCAGTATAGTTTGCATGACAACTTTTTGAAACGGTTCCTTTCTTGACACTGTTAGTGAGGTTGAGTTGGTCATAGCACCTCTGGTGGTCATTTTCGGAAAAAGTAGTTAAAAGGTTATGAGCAGATATATTTAAAAATTAAATTATTTTGTAACACCATTGGGCCTTGGGTGAGGAATTTCACAGTAAATATATATATATATATATATATATATATATATTGTATTTCACAGAAAAAAAAAAAATCAAGCCATACAGGTTTGGTATGATATAATGGCGTGTAAATTATTAAGATTTTGGGTGAACTATCCCTTTAAAATAGTTCAATATGCCAAGACACAGCCTCACTTCATGTTCTAAATCTAGTTGGATGTCAAATCCACTATGTACATTGATCTTAGTAAGTTCATATATTTTATTCTAGACCATTCTGTTCAATATGGTTAAAATGTACGCTACTAGTGCTGCTAGAGGGTCTGACAGACTGACTTCAAATTTTACCAGATGGCTTCAGAATCGACCCTATCCAGCCAGATTTCAGAATATTACTATTCAAGAATATTAACACCTTATAAAGTAAGTTACTTATCATCTGCCAGTTTGCACAACATTGCAAAAAGGTTATTCAGTTAAAGTCAATTAGAAATCAAAACTGGTCTTATTTATTCTAAGCCACTATGCACAATTCATCTTCAAAATTAATTTGTCTTCATAATCTAATCTTTAACTCTTAAATCTGTAATATATATATATATATATACATATATATATACATATATACATTTTCCTTAAACTCATTTATTTGTATATCATGTAATGCTCAGAAATGGATCAAATTGTGGATGTAAAACGGGATGTGACTACAGTTTCATTTTGACTTTAATATAATGACCCCTTGTATTGATTTAAACAAACTGTACTTGATCTGAATTTTGTTCTCTGAACAAAACAGAAAAGTATAACTTTCCTAAGGCAGTGATGCCAAATTCTCTAAGTCCATGTGGAGTCATGGTCAGAAAAGAAGAGAAAACTAGCCAGATGGCTCCCCCATGTGGTACGTATCAGCAAGACAATAAACCAGGGTCATTTTAAGCTCATCAAAAATGTGAAATGCTTTGTTCAAAGTGTTAAAAGAGGACAATATACAATGTAATAGCGTGTCTGCTACTGTACCTGAAGCAGTAGTGGATATTTCAGCACTCGCTGCATGGGAACCACAAGTAAATCTCTCAAAGTGAATTTCCCATTGTTGGCTCTCTTCGAACATTCCTGCAACACAAAATAAACTGAATCTGGGAAACAGAAAGCTCTACAAAACCTCAAAAGGAAATTACATTTTAGCTCTTTGAGTAAGGGAAAAGCACATTATAAATATTATGATTATGAAATGAAAATGAAATACAAATATGACAGAAAGTGAAACAGTGTTTTGAACCTCTAGTTTCAGGCGAACGCCTTCTTTTTCCTTACAGATGAAGTCTAAGACAGAAATGGCTGATTCTACATGACCGCAGTATTTTCCATAGAGCAGAAGCCTAAAGCAGACAGGGCAAATGTTAGCAAAAAAAAACACACACATCAGCAGTGCTTAGTAATGTGATTCTAGAAATATTAAATATTAACTAGGCCTGCACAAATTCATTGAAAGCTCTGCAGATTTCCACAAAATTTTATTATAAACAAAAATCTGTCAGCCCATGCATGATTAATTTGTTTTTCTTCAATATAAAACATAAAATTCACATAAAACTTAAAAACAATAGTAATAATAATAATAAAACAATCAATCAATCAATAAAAAAAAAAACATTTTGGATCATTTGATTACCATTGTGTCCAAACTCAATTTTGTGAGGTTTATACTTGACACAAGTGTGGTAAGAAAAATAAACATAATTGTGTGCAAACATATTATGTACAGTGTGTGTGTGTGTGTGTGTGTGTATGTGTCTGTGTGTCTGTGTGTGTAATGTTTAGATGTTTTTACAGGAAAATTAAATGGAGATAGCTATGTGGCTGAATGTGCTGATTTTGTACAGTACCTGTCTTTGTAAATAATGAAGATTTGGTGGAGGTTTTCTGCATTTCTATTCTGAACAGAGTCTTGAATCTCAGCCAACAGGCTTTTGTGAATTTTAACCAGGTCCTGAAAAGCACAAATATATATATATTTAATATAATATAAAATATAACATTGGAAATGTTAGACTTTTTATTACTATTATTTAGAAACATTCTGGTCAATGTCACTCACTGGTATATTGATGAAAATCTTGTCAATTTCTGGTGCTGAGATGAATTTTATCAGTGGAATCATAAAGTACTGTTAAGATGGAAATAAAATGTATTTTAGCTCAATGTAGGAAAGTTATATCCTACACTGTGTGGCAGCAGCAGAGCAGCTCTCCCTTTTATCACAAGATGTGACGCGCGGTGTGATCAAATTCTCCATCCTGAGAATGTGAAGCTCACCTTCTCGATGGTCTCCAGGGTCTCGGTGTATTTGGCTTCTGTCTGTTTGATCTCTAAAAGACAGCAGCTTCTGATGTCCACCTCGGCCTGTTTCTGTCAACACAACTCACTTATTCAGTCTACAGCCAGACATCCAAAAATAGCTTGAAAGTCACAAGCTTTTTGTTTTGTTTTGTTCTGGTGCTTTTTTGTGATTACAGTGAATTTACTCATAAAGATACTTATGAAAAAGCGACCATATTTCTGGTTGGAGTAGGAGTAGGTGTTTTGCAAAGGAAATGAACACGCTGATGCGTTAGGAGAGTTTGTGTGTGTGTGGCATTGAGTCATTTTGAGTACCGCTTGAGACGCAGCAGCCTCTGTCCTCATCAGATCCTCATACACCTCTCCTCCCTCTACGTCTCCGTACACGGGGTCATAAATATCTTCCTCCGGCTCCTCACTGTTCACGCAAACACATTCAGATTAGGACTTCAGAATTGCTTATGAACACCGCATGATTACACAACAGTTTTGGTCAAAGCGGTCACACTTTTTTAACATTGCAATAGATCAGTGCGCATGCTTTACACATGGCTCCATTTCTATAGAAAATCCTGTGTAACTTCCTGTTTTCACAGTTACTATTAATTAGCCATTCACATTCCTCCCACACAACGCCTAAAGCAGGTTATAGATCGCACACAATACTGAAAATATGAATTGTTCTTCCGAAACAAAACATGAACATATACGTGGGTGACTGAAACCACAAGTGTTAATCGAGTTTCATTTGAAAACTCATTGCTTCCAATTAAACAACTGCCCAATTAGGTTAAGAGAGCTTCATACTTACTCAATAAGGTCTGCCAAATGGATATACATGTCTTCATTTTCAGTGCTTTCCTCCGTGGGAAATGACCTGTGAAATCAGTACAGAACAAGAGAATAAGATCATTTTTAATGTGTACAACTGATTTTTATTTTTTTGCATTGTAAATGCAAACTAACCTGATGGCTTTCTGCTGTGCAAAAGATGTATGAGAGAGATTTGATAGGGTGTCAATGACCTGGAAAGACAAAAGCAGGTGGTTTGTTTGCAAATTAGAAATGTTTCAGTTTTTGGTCTACCTACAGTAATTGTAGACAGTGTGTTTTTCAGCATGTTTCTCTGGTCTTTTGAGACTAGTAAGTTTTGTGTACTCATGAAAACAAATTATTCAGGACATCCTCTACAAGAAAAGAAAAAGATCAATTAATGGAAAAAATGCCAGACATGCAGCTTTGTCCTTAAAGGTCCCGTTATTTGTGCTTTTTTGAAGCTTTGATGTTTTCGCGTGTACAGTATTTTTCACCTCTGTATACCTCTGTTTTTCACTGTCATAAAAACGGGCTGATGACTTCCTTGATCTATAAAGTCCCTTCTTCAGAAATACGTAACGAGTTCTGATTGGGCCAGCAGTTCCTGTGATGTGATTCGACAGCAGCGGAGCAAACGCTGCCCTCCTGGAAACATGATTGGACTAGTTTTGTGAAGCAAGTGGGCAGGAGCATGTGCTAGAGATTACTTATAATCACAGGAGCGTTTTTACTAACGAGATGCACATGAAAATGTATTAGATTTTTTTGCACAGCCCTAACATCTAGTTAACAAAGCTAAACAGCGTTGCCCTTTGTGTAATAAGTTACAGAAACTGTTTAACGCACCAACTTAAAAAATAAAATACACTTACCAGTTGTGGTCCATAAACAACGCCTTCTCAAGACTGGTCCATCTTTCAAGAATAATCTTTGTGCGAATCCGGCATTAAACTGATTGAGATTGAGGAAGCTTTCCTAAGCAAAATGTGCTGCACATAGTTTTGCATGTGGATTATAATTTACATACACAATAACTAAAGTTTAAAACATGGGATCACGAAAAACGGGACCTTTAAGTTGAGCAACATTTGGACATACTGTATGCACAACATTATTTTTTACATCTATCAATATCATTGATCATTTCAGGCCAACCTTCAGAGTGTATATCACATTTTAAATTGTTTATATATATATATGGCCAAAATATATTTGGAATATGCTGTATGATAAATTTTGTGAACATTAAACAGTGACGCTTAATGAAATAGAATTTTGAAATTAAATATATATTTAGTTTCAACCTTCATATACAAGAAAAAAAATTATAAATGTATTTCAGTGGCAATAAAATTATTTTCCAGTCTTCAGTAGCCTACATTTATATACAATTACAGATGTGGATGTCCTACTAGAGATCAGAACTTATAATGATTTAATACTTTTTTATATTTATGTATCTATATTGCATTTTTTGAGGATTGTAAATTATGTTGTTTGCTGAAGTTTATTCAAATGTGTTACACACTCACACGTTATAGACAACAAATCAAGTTTTTTTCACAAAAAGAATGTGTATTTCTGTGTATTTTATTTAACTGAAATATATAGGGGTCAAATGTATTTTAAATGTTTTTAATATATACATTAAAATATACTTTCAAAAAAATATATATAATTTGAATGTATGTATGTATATATATATATATATATATATATATATATATATATATATATATATATATATATTCATATATATATATATATATCAGCAACTGCACTTTACTTAAGAACTTAAATAATTATATAAATCTAGTTCTAAGTAACTAATAGAATGAATATTAATTCTACTGTTTCAGCTGAAACGTAGAAGTAATTCCTGTTATAGTCTTCGTTTGAAAGGGGTGTTATTAAGAGAGGCATCAGACTCTCTGGAGAGGAAGTGGTCTTGCAATGCCAAGCTTGCGCAACGTGGGCTTGCTTTCTCACATTTACACTCATGCACACACACACATAGACATGTACAGATTGACATATGTTAACACAAATGCATGCAACACAAACACACTTACAATAGACAGATCTGGATGATAGCATGCCATCTGGGTCTGTGAATTGTGCTTCAGAACACCTGTTGAAAACCAACCCTGCTTCCTTTAAAAAGCTATTTTTATCCATGCCACCGGTAAGAGGTGTTGTCATCTCCTTTCATTCTCACTTTATGCATCCTAAACTGCATAAATGTTTAGCATTTTTACTCTTTAACAGACAACTTCAATCCCTGAGTAACAGATTTAGCTAATACAATACCCTAGTATCTGTTCCACACAGTATACGAAGGAATAAAATCAGATTGGTTACCTTTTTAGTAATATAACCTGCATTTAGGAATAACATCTTTAAAGTTCTGTACAAGAGCATTTAAAAAGGTCACCTATACTGTATAAAGCTAAGATGTCTGCAGCGCAGCGCAGCAGAGGAGAGGAGAGCTTTTCATTCTGAATCTCAACTGACTGTGCAATCATACATTCCAATTCCAAAATGAAGTATGAATGTGTAGTAGGTAAGACTTTCTTTAGTTTAGTTTTATGTTCTCTCAATATAAACATCAAGTCACCAACTCGATGGAATTAAACTTTAAATCCCTAAAATTAGCTTCGAAACAATTAAAAATTGTGCCTACAAATGAATTTTATTTTCATTTGCATTGCATGTATGCATTTGAAAGACGCTTTCATCCAAAGAGACTTTCATTGCATTTAAGGTGTGTATTTAATCAGCCCATGGATCCCTGAGAATCAAACTCTTGACCTTGACATTGCTGTTATCTATTGTTCACGCTTGGTTCTTTCCAAAATGAGCATTTTAAGGATTTAACTGCTTTAATACTGTTAAAAAGCATCCCGTGATGCACCACACCAAGAGTTATTTTAATTTAACATTTTAGCCATAAAGAACTGCAAGTGTTCCGGACATGCAACCACCATCTATCATCCCTCCCGTCTTGTCACCTTACAATTTTTTTTTAAAGGTTTCCTGTGCTTCTTTGGTTTAACATGTTCTCGAGAGGAAGGCTGAAAACACAGCACTGTTTAATCTAAGCGAGCTCTTGACTCATATCCTGGCAGGGATTTGGAAAATTTGCAGGGACAAAAAATGTCAGTTAAATAATACGGTCAAAAAAGTACACAAACAACCAATTTAATACACTATGTGCATATTGATTAGACAAACAAAAACACAACAAACAATCAAAAATATCTGTATACGGTGATAGTTTTTTATTCCACATTTATTTATTCAGATCATATGTAATGGGAATAAAGCAGTTCATGATAAATCCCTTCAGTAAATCACTATTGCTTTAGGATGGTGAACACAAAATTCACACCATCTATTGATCTGATATGGTTGTCAATATACTACCCCAGTAACCTAATAATAATAGAATGCCTAGAAGGCATGTAGAAAATCCATCTCTCTATTGTCAAACGAGGTGACTGAAACAACTACACGTGCATAAGACCGCATGTGTCGTGGAGTCTCTAAGGAAACAGCACAGGAAGATGAAAGGTGAGAAAATGTTAAAATACAGCCTCCAAACGAATTTGCGGTCTTCATGAGAGCACAAGCAACCATGAGCAGAGTTCAGATGCATTAACACCTGCGTGACTCCATAAGAAACTACTTTAAGAAAAAAATAAGCAATGAGAGGCCATATATAGTGATTTAAGGCACCATGTAAAGTGGAGTACCTACAACATTCTTACGAATGGTAAAATCACTGCAGCGCAGAGACTCTTGCAGGTTATTGCTTTTATTAAAACAACAACAACATCAATATAATTAAAAAAATACAAGGGCTCAAAACTGAGCTACATTTATAATGACTAACTATTGTAATAAACAGTTGTATTTTAAATAATATACTTCATTACACTAATATTAGGCTATGTGTGGTTGCTGGGTAAAGCATGCAACTTAGTTTCAGTTTTATAAAGATTATTTTACTTAATTGTGAACTGAGCACATTACTCCAAATCTGTGCCAAATCCGAGCTGTATTTCCATATCATTACTTCATAATTTCATTTAAAGCAGATTTAATGGATGTGAATGTAACATGCATACTTACAAGACAAACTCATGTTAGTAGATTGCTGCCGGGCAAAGATTATTGAGAAGGATTAACTTAAACCTTGTGAACACAGAGGGACCTCTATATGGGGCAAAAAAAAAAAACAACAACTGCAGACTGAAACTGTTGTGTGAAGTAATGTTCATACGTCTTGCAGTTGTGTAACTGCTTCACAGTTTTGGTCAGTGTTGGGTGCATAGTTAGTCGGCAGTATCTAAAACTTACGTAAAAATTACTCAAACGTTTGTAAGTTATCTGTATGTATAGGCAAGACGGATTTTTTTATGTTTTTGAAAAAAAAAATTATGTTCACCAAGGCTGCATGTGTTGGGCAGAAAACACAGTAAACCATTAATACTGCGAAATATTATTATTATTTCAAATAACCGTTTTCTATTTGAACATATTTTAAAATGTTGTTTTAAGGTGCAGCTTTTAAAAGTAGTAAATAAAGTTTATTATTGTTCTTGTTATTCCTATTATTACTAATAACAACAACTATATTTTAATATGACCAATTTAATGCATTTTTCCATCATACTGTCCCAAGTTTTCAAAAGTAGTGTCAATACATAGAAATAAAACCAAAGAAACTGCCCTGGCATCTGTGGGGTCTTCTGTAAGGTCCACAATAAAATGTCCTCAACTTCAACATTAACTACTGAATCTGTTTTTGACTTTATTTTACACATGGCTGTATGAACTATGAAACACCAAGTTATCCAGATTCATATTGAACAAATGACACTCCTCAGATCTATTAATAAAAACCTGTGCAGTGGGAGTGTTTGAGCAGCTCTACAGTTCTTTCAGGAGAGTAGTTCAGTAGCCCTACAGGGCTGTGCTAATGATTCTGCATGGCTGCAGATGTGTTCTATGAGTACAGACAAACAATGGCTGAGCCCCTCTGTCAAAACAGCGCAGTCCCTAACAGCACAAAGGACACTTCGCTTTATGTTTAACCCCACATGGGGCCAGACATTCAGCCACTGGGCTTGCTAGGAAGAGAAATGCCAGGAGGAAGCTACAGGAAGAGTTCACTCCTGTGGCTCAGGGAATTATTATATTACACTGCCAGACAAAGACAGTCCAAACATTCAGGACAAGGTTGTAGATGAAGAGGTTGAGGAAATAAATGAGCTATTGATTACAGGTGACCTTCAAACCACAACCACATCAGCCAGGCATTTACAAGTGTCTGCGAGCACAAGAGGAGACAGCTACATTTTCTGAGGGAGATTAAACAGGTTATATTCATTGCATTGGAAATGTGAAGACTAATATTGAGACTAATATTCATAAAATAATTTTTATATTATATTGAAGGTGATTCTTGATGATATGATTCTTAGGCCGTGGTTAAATATAAAAATACAAATCATAATTTTATAGAATTAAGACTACAGAACTGTAGGTTAGATTCTCAGTAGCCCCCCCCAAAACACAACCACCCATCAATACTGTCTGACCCATATTCATATTCAGCAAACAATGTTTTTTTAGTCTCATTAACAGTCAGCATTATTTCACAAGTAATTTTTATAATTTCAAAATCCATTTCAAACTAAAATCAAAACTTAGTAATATATTAACAAATAAAATATATTAATCATTAATGTTTATTTATTTATAAATTTATAAATTAATTATGATTATAGCCCTTGGTGCACATTACTGTTATGGTGTATACAATTATAAAAAATATTAAAACATTTTAAAAATGATTTGCTATTAGTTACTTGTCTCCTTCTGCAACAACCAATAAATGATTCTTGATTTATTTTTATTTTTTTCATTACCTTTCCAAAATCACGGACATCAAAGAGATCGAAGGCATCAAACAATTCACTCTTCTTCATCCCAAAATCTTCGCAGCATGCAGACAAGAATGTGCGAATATTCTTCAAGCAGAGGAACTGATAAAGCAAAAAAAAAAACAGCTTCTGTTAACGTTTTTAAAGGTTTTGTTTTTACACACCACTTGTACAGATACATTTTTTGGGAAAACACTATGTAAAAGATTACAAAACAAGATGTAAAATGCAAATGTGTTTCCTGGACAAAGCATTTTTAAGGATATCATGAGAATCTTCTGTTGAAACGTGGCCTTGAGAGAGTCGAATAAGTGGAATCATTAAGGCTTTCCCCTTTAGTAGATGAGGAAATGAGATTTCCAACTAATTACAAACAGACTCTATTGCCTAATAGGTGCTATTAACGCTATTTCTGATTCTGCATTTTTTTTTTTACATTCAAAGAGCACAACAGATCAACTTTGAAAAGAAAATAACACAAAATTAACTTTCCCTCTTCTAGAAGTCTACTGTCATGACTGAATATAAATTAAATAATAATAATATCATTATTTCACAATTGTGGATTTATATGAACATGAACCAATTCCAAAGCACAAAAACCACACTTATTAAAATTACCCATTGATATGAGTCAGGTAAGTGAAAGGAATGCCAACTAACGCAACAAGGGATGTTGCTGAAAATTGCTCTTTTCCGTTGTGTCTCATGGAGACTGACCATGTCTCATCAATCTAGAAGGGTGGATTTGTCAGATGTTATCAGGTCACTGGAGTGAAACAGGGGCATCTGGGAAGAGTTGTATGGCCCTGGGCAAACTGCCTGAGACTTCTCAGCCCTAAACACTTACTTACACACAGCCGCGAATCAGACAGAACATTCATCTGGACAAATTTTGGGTCCCTGCCAAAACACGATGTACATTTAAAAGCTGATGCTTCATTAGCTCTGTGTTTACTGTGTTTGATGAGAGTTTTGCAGACGGACTGAATGATGCCCTATACAAGGAGAGCTGTGTATGTCTAGCACTGAGCCCTTTGTGAAGAGAACTGTATTCAGCCACTGGGGCCACTTGTAGTACTATGGCACTGGCTTGTACTATGAAGCCTTAAATGGCTTACACAAATGTCAAAATATGCTATATATAATATGTAGGTAAAACAAATGAAAGGTAAAACAAATTGAAATAGATATTCATATACTGAAGACTAAATTAACTGCATGTCAGTAGGTTAGTGTTTCCGCAACTGCAGTAACGTTACATTATAAGAATACAAAGTTTTACAGTAATTCATAATAAAATGACAGACTGTCTATTGTTTGCGCTCACCTGTGACATCTGGGGTCTGAGATTGATCTCTTTCAGGTTAATGGTGTCGGGTCTGAGATTGTTCAGCAGCTGGCACAGAAGCACCCCATCCCGAAGAGTTTGGGCCAAATCAAAAACCTGCGCTGACTCCGCTGTGACCCGATGATTCCGGGGCAAAACTTTACAATCGATCAGCCACAAGCTGCACTGCCTCCAATACTCCATAATGCGCGTATTAAATTAAAACAATGTGAAATAAATCTGACACAGCTGAATGGAGCTAAGATGCAGAAACAGCCGAAGCAGAGCTTACACCTTGCATCCGGTTTTTTTATTTTTCATTTTTTTCCTTCTTCTTCTTCTTTTTGAGCGTGTGCTGTTAGCTGCCAAAACTGAGACTTGTGCGCACTAATTTGGGTTTATCCGTGGTCTGCCAGAACTATAAATCCCTACCAGCGGAGTTACACAGCAAAGGTTTTATAATAATTGATGAGTGCGGAGGCGTTTCCATGTAATCTTCCAATGGCGAAGTCTAAGCTTATGAATATTCATTAATAGTTGGCGCTAAGCTGTTGATCCAGTGGCGGATGCTCATCTCATGAATATTAAGATATAAGTCTTCGCCATAGTAGAGTAGTTTCGCCCCCCTATCAAATGTTCTTCCTTTTCCGTTAGTTTTGACTCTATAATAATGTCTTATATAGCCTATTTAAACCTCTTGCAGATATCTCTACTTCCTTTTCTAAATATCATCTTCCCAGCTAGCAGGGAACGTTTCCAGAACTTTAGCTAACATTGTTTACATGTTTGATTTATACTTTGAAGAATGTTTTAAGGATTTATATATTTTTATTTTTATTATTATTTTTTTCACTTCAAATAATGTTCCTGTAATGTTAAATGTAAAAAAATATATCACATTTAAACTACATAATTTTGAGGATGTTGTTTAGGTAACAGAATATACAATATTCTTAAAACACGACACAATGTTTCATGATAACTAATGACTTTATGACTTATGATTATCTCAGCCACATTAGGAAAAGTTTTAAGAGCATAATTGAGGAAGGAGATGATGGTATGATTTTTATTATTATTATTTTCTTTATATAAAACGTATTCACAATGTGAGGTGTTAACAAAACTATATAATTTTAACTGCATCATTTTGAGGATGTTGTTTAAGTAACAGATTATACAATATTCTTAATAAAAAACTGACACAATGTTTCATTATAACTAATGAAGAACATTATCTTAGCAACATTAGGAAAACGTTTTAAGAGCATAATTAGCCTTTCGCCGAGGCCCGCCCCCCTTAGTTACTGTTGCTACTTCCAACAAACAAATGGTCAAACACGACCAGCTCGACAGCCATGACTGACGGGAAGAGGTATACCCGTGCATGTCAGTGACCTTTTTTTGGAGCAATACCATTACCTCCGTGATATCCTCCAGATCGAGGCAGAAGGGGTTACAGTATGCAGTGGAGGGATATATTCAAAATTTAAAAATATGCAATGAAGGAGACACGACTACTATCGAGGCTAATGCTTATCGGTCTTAAAGGGATATAGTAAACCCAAATAGCCAAATTATGTAATTAATAACTTAACTTCATGTTGTTCCAAATCCGTAAGACCTTCGTTTATCTTTGGAACACAGTTTAAGATATTTTACATTTAGTCTGAGAGCTCTCAGTCCCTCCATTGAAGCTGTGTGTACGGTCTATTGTCCATGTCCAGGGTCAGTTAGAATTTTTTTTTTTTTTTTGAAGCATCGAAACTACATTTTGGTCCAAAAATAGCAA
Source organism: Carassius auratus (assembly GCF_003368295.1). Classification (NCBI taxonomy): domain Eukaryota; kingdom Metazoa; phylum Chordata; class Actinopteri; order Cypriniformes; family Cyprinidae; genus Carassius; species Carassius auratus. The sequence continues at coordinate 11,347,334 of NC_039244.1, read as the reverse complement.
ATACTACGACTTTATTCAGAATTGTCTTGTCTCCTATGTCTGTTTTAAGAGAGATTTCAAAACAAAGCAGTTTGTGATATCCGGTTCGCAAACGAATCATTCGATGTAACCGGATCTTTTTAAACCAGGTCACCAAATCGAACTGAATCGTTTTAAACAGTTGGCGTCTCCAATACGCATTAATCCACAAATGACTTAAGCTGTTAACTTTTTTAATGTGGCTGACACTCCCTCTGAGTTCAAACAAACCAATATCCCGGAGTAATTCATTTCCTCAAACAGTACACTGACTGAACTGCTGTGAAGAGAGAACTGAAGATGAACACAGAGGGTAACAACATGAGGGTAAGTTATTAATGACATCATTTTGCTGTTTGGGTGAACTATCCCTTTAAGTTAAATCTGAGAAAACGCATGACCTGTACCTCAAATGCAACCAGCAGAGTCTTGTGGACCAGTCATGCTCTTGCACTGCCAGGAATGTTCTCTTTCTTATGTTATGGTCTATTATTTTCTATTGCGAATAGCTATTTTGTTCAAATACAAGGGTATGTTACCTAGCTAAACCTATGTTCGACACATTTAACTGGGTGACACACTGTTTTATCCATTGTAGGCACCACGCACGTTGTGTTTTCGGCTTTGGGAATGGAAAGAACACAACTCCTCCAGACAATCTCTGGGAGTACCTAGTGTCCGATTTACAAATGCCGTGGGTGCAACACTTCACCATCTTGCTTGGAGTCAAAGTTTGTCGGAAACTGCATAGAAACATAGTAACGGTTGCAATGCTGTGTGATTGGACAATGGCTAATTGAGGAGGATAGATTTTATATACATATATATACATACATATATATATATATATATATATATATATATATATATATATATATATATATATATACATACATACATACATACATACATACACACACACATATATATATATATATATATATATATATATATATATATATATATATATATACAAATATATATATATATATATATATATATATATATATATATATATATATATATATATATATATATATATATTCAGTATGTGATGTGTTAACAAAACTAAAATTTTAACTGCATCATTTTGAGGATGGTGTTGAGGTAACAGATTATGTTCTCAATAAAACATTGGCACAATACTCTATAAGAGCAATGGAAGAACATTCTTTCTGCCACATACAGTAGGATAGTGGTTCCCAATCCTGGTCCTGCCACTGCACATTTCTGGTGTCTCTCTTATCAGACACACACATTTGATGTATTGGAGTCTTCACTAATGAGCTGAGGAGTTGAATCAAGTGTGTTTGAATAGGGACACATCTGAAATGTGCAGTGTTGGGGGTCTTCCAGGACCAGGATTGGGAACCAATTCAGTAGGAAACATTATAATGACATCATTGAGGCCTAAGATGACTGAAGCATATTCGAAAACTTGCGTTTCCCAAAAATCATCACCAAATTTCAATGTGATGCCACTGTGACAGCCCTGCATAGATTCAATAACTGTTGAGTAGAACTTTATGAGAAGAACCTGTGGCAGGTTGACTCTTGAGGGAATTCATCTTTTATAACTCTTTAAAGAATGTATCTTAAAGAACCTGGCAGTAGTTTTGGGCAGAGCTGATTCTAGGATTTTTTTTTTTATGGTGTGCCACAATGGGGACCAAAAACCAGCCAGGTGGGGCCTATGGGAAAAGTCATGTGCCCCAGCACAAGTGATGAAATAAAAATGGCACTGTACAAGTGTAAAGCTCACCACTTTTTATGAATAAAAACCACATTTGCTGGGCAACTTGGCCCTGCCTGGTGGCACGTACTGTATTTACCTGTCTTTGACATGGTTTCTTCTTGAAGAAACCTTGAATGTGTTGCTGCTGTTGTCCACTTTTCTTTTTTTTTTTTTTACACAAAAGTCTGTCTAAAAATAAAAACTCTATTAAATATGCTATTTGTGTAATATTGATAATTAAGTTAGTCATATTCTCATCTGATTAAAGACAAAATAATTTAAATGTGAAGCTGGTCTTGGACATTGCAAATGAAAACAAAAAATATAAGACTACCACACATAAATGTTTGTTTCCTTTTCGAACATTCACTTCACATCGTGTATGGGGAAAACTCCTGTTTTACTCTGTGCTGAAGCCTGATTTTTTCATGTTTGTGTATATGTACAAACCAATGGCGCTTTAGTCTGCCAGAAAGGGCAGAACCGAGGTGTATTAAAGTCGGCCTGCAGCGCCATTTCATCAGTTCATTCTTCTTCAGTGATGGGGATCATCTCTTCACTGACTCTGCAATCAAGAAGCCAAAGGAGGCTCAGTCTGCAGCTTGCCATTGTAGAAAATCCCCGGCAGCATAAATCGTAAGCCTTCCCCTGTGGCCATCCGGCACCTAAAAGAGCAAAATTCCTAGCAGCGTTGTTTCAGTTGTCCCTGCGAGTGCAGAAAACCCTGCACAATGCATAAGGGCAGTGAGTGCTTTGCCTGTCTGGGCAGCTCCCATGCAGAGCCGCATGCTCACTGAGAGGGAATGCTCTCACTCACTCTCCCGTATCTCTTCTCTCAGCGAGCTCAGAGAAAAATACAGTGGCATCACTCTCACTGCAGTGCTTTGATCCACCAGTGTGTTTACACGTAAGGATCAACACCCCTTGTTACATTGAGCGGATCCATCCATCTGGGCGGATCAGAGTAGAATGATTACATATCGCTGACAGCATTGCATTTGTATGTGCATCGCTGAGGCTGTGTCTCGCTCTTCTCCACTCGCACCTTCTTGAAGGTAGCCCGCTCTCCTATTTCTCTTCTCAGCTAGCTCAGAGAAGGAAACAGTGAAGTCACAGAGCTGAGCAACCAGATTTGAGCAATCTCACACCAGCAAAGAGTTGCACGCACACTTTCCCCCCACACTTTGATCCTGTCAGATTACATGCCAGCAGTGCATGCTTCCCTCTCCCCGCAGCGAAGATGCACTCTGCACTTTGATCTGCCAGTGTGTTTATATGTGAGGACCATCATCACTCATCATCTAATGAGCGGTTTGATCTTTTAGGCAGATTAAAGAGAAACTGTCACCATGATTTTTATCATTGACAGCTTTGGAATAGATGCTTCTGGACCACACCCACTCTGATGCTGTGCTCACGGGGGCTGGTTTCTCTCATTGTGAGAACATTGAGTATAGCAAGCAAACATTGCAGAGAGGAAGAGGAGAGGATTACTTCTCACCTTGTCCAGAACTCCCACAAAAATAGCTTGCTTTCATCCTCCATCCCTTCAAACACTTCTGAGCGATGGAGTTTTGTTCTCTACCGGTCACACCCTACAGGTGCAGTACAGATCCAAATATTTTACTGCTGCTGTTGCAGACCAAAGAGTAAATTTCCTCTTCATACTCTCTCACTTGCGAATTCAGGCACTGCGAGCCTTCATTTGCGAAATAGGTACTCTCGCATCCAGGCTATAGACCTGGGCAGCCATACCAGATGGATCGAGTAGGGATCTTAAAGCAATCCAATGTGGTTACTTGCTTCAGTTCTCTCGCAGGCCACCTCATTTCAGAAGTGTTATGCAAACTTCTGTTTCAGACGACAAAGCACTCGTTCTCTGGCAAGAAGCGCAGACATTGCCTACAAAAGGCACTGTGGAAATAGTGCCCCCAGCAAACAGCGAGTCAGGGTGTTTCAGGTACTACTTCCTCATTCCAAAGAAAGATGGAGGGCTCAGACCACTGATCTATATATGAAGACTTCAGATGCAAAAGCCTTTAAGTGCCATCTGAAATTTTCATCTAAAATTAGGATATTTATCAGGCTCCTATATTTATGTTCAGTTATTTCACTTTAATAGCCTGGAAAAGGACCTGCACATTGCCATTACAGTAAAATGACTCAACCTAAGCATAGGAGCTTGATAAAAATCCTAATTTTAGATGAAAATTTCAGATGGTACTTAGAGGCTTTTGCATCTGACCTCTTCATATATAACTGGATTGCTCATCGCGTTCTTAACTGCCAACAGACAGTGAAGCCACCGGAAGTGTTCGATCCGCCATCTTACTAATCCCTACCGACAGAGAGCACAATTGAGTTACATTCAAACCTGAAATCACCCGATTTAAAGCAAATCAGTTAAATGGGATTCGTTTTTGTATGTAAATTCATCTTTACTTCAGATGTTATCTGCAGTGTTTATGGTCTTTTAGGGCAGTATAAACAATATATTTAAACCGTTTAGGTGGGTGTGTCTGCTGCGCACTGTTGACACAGGTAACTGATCCAGCACAAAATACAGCCTATTGCTTTATTAACATAATTTTTCAGGAATTATTAAACATGAACGTATTAGTATCGGAAATGAATTTGAATATATTACAATGAATAATACAATTATGTTGTTAATATTGCTCTATAATGAAATTAAAAGCTAAACATACTATCTTAGAAATAAAGCTTTATGTCTTTAAATCCGTGCTGTATATAACGTTAGTTATTTTTTTTCTCTGAATAAATTCAGATTTCAGAATGAGAACTTTGTCGTTTGTTTTATGTTGAGGTCATGTCTGTCTGATGTTTTTCATATTCATGATGCTCACTACTGTAAAGAACGTAGCTTTTTAATAAGTAGGGGAAATTCCCGACATCTAAAAAAATAACCGTTTACATGCCTAGGGTGTTTGCATTGTAATAATGTACAGAAATACTTATGTGTATAAACGCTGACTTGTTAGGTGATCACCAATGATCTCAGTTTGCGGAGGAAGTAGAGACGCTGATTTGATTTCTTGGCCAGTGCTGCTGTGTTTTCAGTCCAGGAGAGGTCCTCTGTGATGTGCACACCCAGGAACTTGGTGCTGCTCACTCTCTCTACAGTCGCACCGTTGATGGTCAGAGGAACGTGCTGAGTGTGTGCTCTCGTGAAGTCTACAACAATCTCCTTCGTCTTCTCCATGTTCAGAGAGAGATTGTTGTCACTGCACCACCTGGCCAGGCGGCTCACCTCGCTCCTGTAGTTTGTCTCATCTTTGTTGCTAATGAGACCCACCACAGTCGTGTCATCTGCAAACTTAATAAAAAGGTTGGAGTTGTGTGAAGGTGTGCAGTCATGGGTCAGCAGAGTAATGAGGAGGGGGCTCAGCACACATCCTTGGGGGGCCCCAGTGTTCAGTGTGATGGTGCTGGATGTGTTGCTGCTGACCCGTACTGCCTGAGGTCTTCCAGTCAGAAAGTCCAAAAGCCAGTTGCACAGCGAAGTGTTGATCCCCAGTTGGATCAGTTGATACAGTTCCCTTTATATCTGATATATAGAAGTATGTGTTCTGTAAGTCACACTTTCGTAAGCTTGGTCTGGACCATTCGTAAGCTCTCTCTTAGCATTGTTTGAGCTCAAGACGCTAGTCGTTGCAGTCTTTACCCTTACGAAAGGAAAATATATTTACCAATATATTTCTTAAAATATATTGTGATATATTGTAATATATTATTTTCCCTTTTATTTTCTAATATTTTATATATTTGAATACATTTAATAATATATTGATGATACATATATTATATAATATATTGCAAAATATACAAATGATTGCCGCTTTCAATATATTGCAATATATTGGAAAAATAAATATATATAAGAATATATGCCTAATACATTACATGATATTTTCCAATATACTGCAATATATTTTTGTTTCATAAGGGTAGAAATCAGCGCAGTGCAGTACAAGTCAAACTATGGTATGTTGACAATATTGTGGCTCAACAATGATTTTATGTTATAGACATTTTAAGACTCATAATAAATTATGTTTGCAATGGATACAGCGGCAGAATTTAGCTGTAAGCCCTGAAGTCCAGCTGCTTGCAGTACAAGGTTTGTTTTTTGGGGTTTTTTTGCTACAGAAGCTACAGAGAGTTTTATCGAGGTCTTGGGAGAGGGCTATGGCCTAATCAAGACCTCTGTGTGGTGGTGCGTCCACACTGTCACCAACGCCCTTCTGCGCCATGCCGGGGATTACATCCTGGTGGATGGCAAACTCATCCCTATCGCAAATTCATCAGTGATTGATCAGGTGTAGGCTACTTATCGCGAAAAAGGATACGCGGCCATAAATGTGCAGGTTATAGTGGACCAGATAGGGGTGTGATCTCTGACCTGGTGGCAAGGTCCAGCAAAACTTCAAGTTCCTTTGATGAGAAGCTTGGTGCCCTTTTTTATGTTGCTTACCCACCATATTCTGTATCTAACTCTCTGTCTCTGTTCATTGTAGATAGGTTGCTTTTTATTGAAAACATTAACCAATGGCAATCAATACCAAACGTAAGAGGCAGCATGTTAAGAAGCTTCCTAAGGGACACTTCAGGGAACACACTTAGGAACATAGACAACTTTGGTAAGATATATATCTGGCAGTTTTCTTAGCCCTGAAAACCTTCATACTGAACTTGAAGGGGCACCACGTCTTAGTCCGGTCGGACAGCATGACAGTGGGGGCCTACATCAATCACCAAGGTGGTCTCAGGTCACACACTCTATGCAGGATGCCTCATTGCCTTCTACTTTGGGCACAGAGGGAACTCCTCTCATTATGGGTGGTTCACTTGCCGGGCAGATTGAACCTTGGAGCATATATCCTTTTCAAAGGCAAGGTAGCCCCAGACAAATGGCCGTTACATCCTCAAATGATTCCACGCTTAAAGTATATGTGGCAGATATCGCAGTGAACCATTCTCTCTGATCGTTAAGTTTCTGAAGGGTGCACGGAGGCTGAATCCTCCTCGCCCTCAGACCATGTCATCTTGGGACTTGTCAATAGTCCTGCAGGCCCTAAGAGTGCACTCCCTCCCAATTTGCAGGCCTTATCACTTAAAACAACCATTCTCCTTGCCTTGGCGTCGGTTAAGCGAGTGGGTGACACTGTCGATCAGCGCCTCATGTCTTGAGTTTGGGCCTAATGACTGTAAAGTCATTCCAAAACCAAGACATGGTTATGTTCCAAAATTGCTCTCAACTCCGTTCAGAGCTCAGGTGATCTCCCCATTGGTGCTCCCCGTTACAGATGGCTTGCAGAGTCCGAACATGCTCTGTCCAGTAAGGGATCTGAGAGTATACCTAGAGTGCTCTAACCTGTTTAGGCAGTCTGAGCAACTTTTCATTTGCTTTGGAGGCTGCCATAAAGGACTGCCAGCCACAAAGCAGCAATTTTGAAATTGGAATTTGCTAGATTTTATAACTTAGACGTCCCTGCTTTACAGGTGCGAGTTGTGTCTTTTTAATTTTCCACTCTTTCCCTTGAAGTTGGTTATATTGGTGCTTCTCAACCACTAGTTTGGAGCACAATGTGCTCAGGTACTTAGAGGTCCTTATTAGTGCTCCGAGACTGGGCTCACAGAACAGGATGTCCTGTATCTGCTCATAGCACGGCATCATTGGATGCATTCTCCATTCACAATATGAAAGCTTTGTGACATGGTGCATTATCCTGCTGGAAGTATCCATCAGAATAAGGGCTATGAGAGTATACCTAGAGCCTGTTAAGGCAGTCTGAGCAGCTTTTCGTTTGCTTTGGAGGCCACCATAAAGGACTGCTGGCCACAAAGCAACGATTTTCTTGCAGAATTTTTGAAGCAATAGCCTTGGCTTACAACCCAGTCAGCGTGCAATGGCCTATAGGTGTGAGGGCCCTTTCCACAAGAGGGATATCCTCCTCCTGGGCATGGTCCAGCTGAATTTCTAGTGAAAGTGACATACCATCATATTGGTGACCAATACTCGGAATTCCTGCTCTGCATTTAACCAATCCAAAGTGCACACACAGCAGTGAACACACACACACACACACACACACCGTGAACACACACCCAGAGCAGTGGACAACCATTTATGCTGAGGTGCCCGAGGAGCAGTTGAGGGTTTGGTGTCTTGCTCAAGGGCACCTCAGTTGTGGTATTGAAGGTGGAGAGAGAGCACTGTACATTCACTCCCCCCACCTACAATTCCTGCCAGCTTAAGACTCGAACTCACAACCTTTGGATTATGAGTCTGAATCTCTAACCATTGGGCTACAACTTCCCTCTGGTAAAGATCTGGTGCGACCACCAGCTGGTCATCACCGTCCATATTTGCATGAGTTCTGTCTGTTTAATATTCCACTCTTTCCCCTTCCCTTTCTCAGCTACTAGATTGGAGCACTAAATAGTTCCTAGCCATATCGGCCTAGAAAATCGCAACTTTTCATTTTCTGTCATTGGTACATGATGTAACTACAGAAGAGTCGGGTTTTAAATAGGAAAAATAGAAAAAATATTGAGACTCTTTGGTCTTTTTATGCTTTTAGAAAATATTATCCTATCTATAACATTCTGAGAATACAAATAAAACTATAGCCTACCTGCTGAACACTTTAGAAGAACATTGGGGAATAATGTTTTAGCAATGTTATCACTACACATTTTTAGAATGTTTTATAAGTTATCGGGCCTTTTAGGAGAACATTCTGGGAACTAATATAAAACTACCCACTCAGAATCATTACTAGAACACTAGGCTGGGCTAGGCTGACTTTAAAGGCATTTATATTACTCTATAAAAACTGTATTTGTCAGATTTATTTATTTATTTGGAGATTTATTTGTCAATTGTAGGATTAATAGTCTACAACAACGCAATTATAATATAGATTAATAAGTTTAATGCAATGATTTAAAAATATATATATAGGTGAAAGAAGCCCTTTCAGCGTAATAGAGGACATTCCAGATGGCTTAAACATGGTTTTCCAGAGCTGATCATTCAATGAAGAAGGACCGAATAACTTACAGACAGCGCTAATGTTAAAAATTAAAATTATATATTTTTTCTTTTTCCTTTTTTTTCTTTTCGAAGTTTCAGATAATTTTATGTAAGCAAAAGCAAAAGTAATATATATATATATATATATATATATATATATATATATATATATATATATATATATATATATATATATATATATAGGTATGTGTATATGTATATATATGTATATAAATGTATATATATGTGTATGTGTATATATATGTATATATATGTATACATGTATGTATGTATGTGTGTATGTGTGTATATATGTGTGTGTGTGTGTGTGTGTGTGTGTGTGTGTGTGTGTGTGTGTGTGTGTGTGTGTGTGTGTGTGTGTAAATATAATAATAATTATTATTATTATATAAACCATACAACCAGTCGATTTGACAAATGAACAAACAACATTGCACGTGCACCGTGACGTTCTGCTGTCACGTGCTTAATTCCAACCAATCAACAGCACGGTAATCCAGTTTATAACAAGCGCTTTCACACTACTTTTAGTTACTTGTGGACTTCAGACTCTGCTTGAATATAAAATTAAAAGGTGAGAAACACTTTCGTTTAAAAAGATATTCACCATTAGTATGATGTAATGGTTAATCAGTCGTGCATGTTCCCTACAACGTATATATTCTAGGCCTGGCATATGAGCATGATATCTCTCCTACTTGGTTTGTTTATCTTGTTGTTACAGATGGCTCTCGCCCTTGCTGACAGGGCTATCGGAGCAATCATTGGATCAGCTGTTGCCGATGCTGCAGGTTTGTATTACTTGAGAATACTAGTATCAAAATATACCCCCGAAAAAATGCAGTGTAATCACATACTATTTATCATTCAATTATAGTAGCAGGTAAGATACACGGACACTGTATTGTGGTAAGGCAAGGCAAGTTTATTTATATAGCACATTTCGTACACAATGGTAATTCTAAGTGCTTTACATGAAAGAAAGTAAAATAATCATGAAGAAAAATAATAACCAGAATAAAACAAGCAATTTTAAAACTTTTAAAATTACTTATTTAAAATGAATTTAAACCAGTTAGAAAATGATTTTACATTTAAAAAAACAAACAAACAAAAAAAAACTGTGAAAATATAGTGCAATCAGTTCGAACATTGCACAGTCCCCTTCAATAAATGCACAGCTAAACAGATGAGTTTTAAGTCTAGATTTAAATGTGACTAGTGTTTTAGCACATCTGATCTCTTCTGGAAGCTGATTCCAGCTGCGGGTGGCATAGTAACTAAAGGCGGACTCCCCATGTTTTGTATGAACCCTTGGTATTTCTAACTGACTCTATCCTAATGATCTGAGTGGCCTGTTAGGTTCCTATTCAGTGAGAACATCTGCAATATTGTAGGATTACCCTATAATCAGATGTTGACAAATGCAGATTTTTAGTTGATTAATGTATGCTCCGCAGCACAACCGCTCCATTGGGTCTATGACCTGCAGAAGCTGAGCATGTTACTTTCTCAAAGTCCTGAGCCTGAGTTCCGGCCTGAGTCTGCAAACCCTTTCTACAGGAGGAACACTGGACAGCAGAGCTGCTATGGAGATCAAGCTTTCGTCCACCTGGAGTCCCTGTCTGAGTGTGGAGGTACAAAATATGAGACATGATGCATTCCAGTATGTAAGACTATGATGGTATAAATATCACAGTATTATTTGACCATGTTGTGGTTCTAGGGATTTTGATTATTCAGTTATTTGTTTGTATTTTCAAAACAGATCTGAATGTGGAAGATTTGAAGCGGCGCACCTACAAATTCTTTGGACCTGGATCTGAATATGACACACCAGTCAATGATCCTTACAGAGACAAAGGAGGTAAATTCAAACCACTGCACCAGGAAATTTTCATCTTTTGTTTACGTGTTTTTTTTTTTTTTCATTCGTTTTTACAAATATGAATGATTATATTTTTTAAATATACATACAAGCTTTTATTTTGTTAGTTGACAAAGGAATGTTTCCAACTCTCGTTTAGTAGTTTTTTTTTTGTGTGTGTGTGTGTGTAATATGTGTATTTTATTTCAGTTATATTTATATACTTTAACAGTATTACCATTTGCATGTTTGTCTTTCATTTGGACTCCTAGGCAGATGGTGAAGTTTGTATTGTTGCAAATATGACTTTTCCTGAATTATTCATGATTTATTTTAATTTTATTTATCAAGCTCCCAGGCCTCAACTACCTATCGAAGGACCCTGGAGACACGCAAGCCTTAAGAGCTTTATTAAAAATGTGGATGCAGGCAAAGCAGAGACCGGTAATGTCAGTTCTGTTGCTGAGAATGACGAAGTCAGATAATCATCCTCCTAAATATTGAGTAGCCACATTATTGTAAAAAAAAAAAAAAAAAATACTAATTAATTTGATGTTTTTCAAAGATATAATTACATTTTATGTAATTTGGAAGGAAATAATAAAGCAGTATATTATAACAAAATAAATCTTTATTGTAACACTTTTCAGGTTGTGAAACTGATAACCAAATAGATGGCGTGGCAAAGCTGGCTCCCGTTGTAGCATGCTATGCTGGAAAGCCAGAGATGTTGGAGAGGGTTGAGGAAGCCACCCGTGTCACGCAAAACAATGACATGTGTGTGGCAGTAACTCTTGCTGCTGCTAGGTTGGTAATATATAATTGAAAACACAAGATGTGAACATACAACTTGGCACAGTATGCCTCAGAAACGGGTCTATTTATTTTGGTTTCCAGCATAGAATGGGGACAGATCACATATTAGAATGTGCATGGAAATGGTGTATGAACTGAATTTTTTTTTTTTTTTCAGGTTCTTGGAGCATTTCATCCTGAATGGTCCTGATCCCAAGGCCTTGGATGCAGTGCTGGAACAGCTCAGTGACCCAAACAGGAAAAATCCTCAAGAGTTGGACAAAGCTATAATTGGTACGCAGCTTTAAATTATTAGTATTGTTGAGCTGGATTCTTGTGTATTCGTGTTTACATTTGCCAGCCTTGGTTTGAGTAAAACGAACTTTGAGAGTGTGAATGCTAAGTGAGTAAATGTATAATAATCTAAAAGAGAGCCAAACTTCAAGTTTAAATGCACACACAGTCACGGATGAAGCAGGATACTGTATCTAACTTTTGGCTAATACATCATGTTTATCAGGGGTTCATGTCAAACTTGCATACTGCATATCACAAAGGCATTTAATATCAGAAATCCAACTTATTTTTGTTTTAATTTTCTAATTTAGGACAAATTCATCAAGTAAAGGACAATTTGAGCAAGAAACCCAAAGAGCTCATTCCCACTGTGTTTCCAAATACTTGAGGTTAGCTGATAACATATTATTCCCTTACATCTATCCTATGAACACAATACAGTTAGTCGCAAGCAGCTTTCTCACGTCCTTCAGGTTTGCCTGGTGCATTCCAGGCAGCGGTGCATGGGGTTCTGACAGCCAGTGGCTATGAGCAGGCTATCCGGGACACCATGAGCTGCGGTGGATGCACCTGTAGCAGGAGCTCCTTCATCGGTGCCTGCATTGGCGCTCAGGTACTGCAATGATCAGTCTTCCTATCTTTCATCAGATGATTTATGTCATTATATACGTGACAGAATGACTATTCAGTTATTTTTGCAGTTTTGTAATGGTTTTCAATGTCTAATACAGTGGCACTTGTTTGTTTTAGGTTGGACTTGAAGGAATCCCAAGTTCCTGGAAAAGCAAGACTTTGCGATACAACTCTTTGTTGGATCTCGCAAAGAAAGTTGTTGCTCTCCAACAGCTTTAAACCTTTTAGTATGCAAAGTAAATAAGTGGATAATAACTGGATATGGATATGAAATCACCGATGTTCTTCTGAGTTTAGCCTACAGATCAATTTTCATGGCTGTTGTGATTTTGATGAGACAATTAATGAAAGTTTTAGCTTGAAATGTTATGAAGTTAAAACGTGATGCCTTTTGTTTTATTAAATCACAACTTTTCTTGTAAAAAGTAACATCACTGTGGCATTAAACTTATGTTCAATGAAACGCACTTTGTATTCGTTAATCACTATTAAAAGGTCAAATACTCAAATAAGAGACCACCTGTTTTGTCTGATAGCACAATCTAGTGGACATTATGAAAACCTCAGCAGTTTATTGTTTTAATTTAACGCTCAAAATTAAAATATTCAACAATTTCTTGAAATATTGTACATTTTTTCATTTTGCAAACACAAATAGAAAAGGCTATACCAAATTGTTCTTGGAGCTTTTTTTATTTTTAAAGGACTTAACAGATTTAAAAAAAAAACTTATCAGAATTCGATTTTGAGTTACTTTGTGTGTGTATGTGTGTATATATATATATATATACACACACACAGGTGCTTCTCAATGAATTAGAATGTCGTGAAAAAGTTCATTTATTTCAGTAATTCCACTCAAATTGTGAAACTCATGTATTAAATAAATTCAATGCACACAGACTGAAGTAGTTTAAGTCTTTGGTTCTTGAAGTTGAGATGATTTTGGCTCGCATTTTAACCAAAACCCAGCAATTCACTATATCAACAAATTAGAATCCTTCATAAGGCCAATAATAAAAAAAAAAACATGTTTAGTGAATTTTTGGCCTTCTGGAAAGTATGTTCATTTACTGTACATGTAATCAATACTTGGTAGGGGCTCCTTTTGCCTTAATTACTGCCTCAATTTGGTGCGGCACTGCTGAGGTGGTATGGAAGCCCAGGTTTCTTTGACAGTGGCCTTCAGCTCATCTGCATTTTTTGGTCTCTTGTTTCTCATTTTCCTCTTGACAAGACACCATAGATTCTGGGGTTTAGGTCTGGTGAGTTTACTGGCCAGTCAAGCACACCAACACCATGGTCATTTAACTAACTTTTGGTGCTTTTGGCAGTGTGGGCAGGTGCCAAATCCTGCCGGAAAATGAAATCAGCATCTACAAATGCCGGTCAGCAGAAGAAAGCATCAAATGGTCCAACATTTTTGGATGCAGTGACTTTGGTTTCCAAAAAACACAGTGGACCAACACCAGCAGATGACATTGCACTTCCCCTAGACTCTAGGACTTTGGTTTCCAAATGAAATCCAAAACTTGCTCTCATCTGAAAAGAAGACTTTAGACCACTGGGCAACAGTACAGTTCTTCTCCTTAGCCCAGGTAAGACGCCCCAGAAATGACTTAACAAGAGGAATACGACAACCGTATGCAAATTCCTTGACACGTCTGTGTGTAGTGACTCTTGATGCCTTGACCCCAGCCTCAGTCCATTCCTTGTAAGATTCATTTAAATTCTTGAATCACTTTCACTTGACAAATTCTCATAAGGCTGCAGTTCTCTCGTTTGGTTGTGCATCTTTTTTCTCCACACTTTTTTCTTCCACTCAAATTTCTGTTAAATGCTTGGATACAGCACTCTGTGAACAGCCAGCTTCCTTGGCAAGGAATGTTTCTGGCTCCTTGTCAAGGATTGTCTTCTGCACAACTGTCAGATCAGCAGTCTTCGCCATGATTGTGTAACCTGGTGAACCAAACTGAGAGACCATTTTGAAGCCTCAGGAAACCTTTGCAGGTGTTTTGAGTGGATTAGTTGATTGGCATGTCACCATATTCAAATTTGTTGAGTGAATTGGTGAGTTTGTGTTAATGTGAGCCAAATCATCACAATTAAAAGAATCAAAGACTTAGACTACTTCATTCTGTGTGCACTGAATTTATACTGAGTTTTACAATTTGATCTGAATAACTGAAACTTACTTTTTCACGACATTCTAATTAATTGAGAAGCACCTGTATATAATCTTTTTATTTAAACTTGTATTATATGTGTGTGTGTGTGTGTGTGTATATTATTATCATTATTATTATTATTATTCCAGCTATAAACGATCCGTCATCTGCAGGGTGAATAGCCGGGACAACTTCTTATATTTACCGACGTGACGTAATGACGCAGCAGCATGCTCGAAATTCCCCCGAAAAGCTACCCACACACTAAAAAATCCTGGGTTATTTTTTCTACCCAAGTGCTGGGTTGAGCCATTTGGGTAAATTTTTTGGGTTATTTTCTCAGTCTTGGGTAGTTTTTGGGTAGTTCTATGTAACCCAACCGCTGGGTTATTTTCTGGGTCGTTTTCACTGAGAGCTGAATCAATGCACCCCCTCCCCCACTCGGACGCAATAACCCAGCTCATTGGGTCAAATCAACTCCGCGCAGGATCAGCGCAGCGCGGGCTGACTGAATTCGAGGTGGAGGTGGATGCCACACACACGCTGTAATATTCGGAGAAATAAGGTTCGTATCAATATATTTATACATTTGACATGTATTTTTAAACATATTTACACACATAACATAATAATGAGCGAACGAGCGATAAAAAGGCAAAGAAATGTGCGACAACAGTCACGTTTACATGACATTAAATGCACCAAAAGATTCGCTCGTTTTGGTTTGCTGGTAATGCCTGTGTAACGAAGGCCAGCGAGTAGTGCTGTGCAGGTAAACCTCACTCCCCGATCTCAAGAGACGCACTAGCGACAGACGCTAGTGGCTGTAGCCATTTAGCCTCCTTGTTAGTGCGTCCGCCTCCCATGCCGGAAGACCCGGGTTCGAGCCCCGCTCGGAGCGAGTGCGAGGAGCGTCAGAGAGGACCCGGGTGAGAGGGGTTACATTGGTGCCGTGACCCGGATGGGAGTGAGGTTTAGGGGGGTGAGTGTAACGGAGGCCAGCGAGTAGTGCTGTGCAGGTAAACCTCACTCCCCGATCTCAAGAGACGCACTAGCGACAGACGCTAGTGGCTGTAGCCATTTAGCCTCCTTGTTAGTGCGTCCGCCTCCCATGCCGGAAGACCCGGGTTCGAGCCCCGCTCGGAGCGAGTGTGAGGAGCGTCAGAGAGGACCCGGGTGAGAGGGGTTACATTGGTGCCGTGACCCGGATGGGAGTGAGGTTTAGGGGGGTGAGTGTAACGGAGGCCAGCGAGTAGTGCTGTGCAGGTAAACCTCACTCCCCGATCTCAAGAGACGCACTAGCGACAGACGCTAGTGGCTGTAGCCATTTAGCCTCCTTGTTAGTGCGTCCGCCTCCCATGCCGGAAGACCCGGGTTCGAGCCCCGCTCGGAGCGAGTGCGAGGAGCGTCAGAGAGGACCCGGGTGAGAGGGGTTACACCTGCTGGATAGTAAATACGTTTTCTTCAGTTTTTATGTGTTAAACGACCCTTTTGTCAAAGTCTTACGTTTCTTCTTAACTGTTAAATGACATAATTTACTTCAAAGTCCATTAAGTCAATTAATTTCAATGCCACGAGATCAATGTGATGTAAACGTGCATTCCTTGACTTGCCCATCCCCCATCTTACTGCATGCAGTGCTAAGCCAAAACAACCCAATTTTTGGGTCATCTGTCGCGGGCATATTTTGGATCGTTACAGGAGAAAATATTTTAAAAACAAACTGACTTCAGCCTTTTTTTCTGGTGAAATAAAGGTTTGTATTGGTCTTTTTATCATTGAATCGTTACAGATTGGCAAAAATGTCCCATTCTGATTTTAAATTATCACTTAACGTTATATGATAGATCATAAAGCATCCTGCATTTGCGAGCACCAGAGATAACGTTACCTATTTTTTTTGTGTCTGATGCGTTTCGGGTTTTTTTTTTCACAATAAAAATACATTTCTAATCATTTATTCATTTAATAAATGTATTATTATTTGAAATCCAGGTAAGTGTCAATTAATCTTGGACTAAAATATATTGTTTTTTCCCCTCAGACCTGCTCTTGACTGTCCGTGGTGGCAAATCCACAGCCTTTAGCTGGAGGTGACATTTTAACTCATCTAATTTGAATGATTGCCATACATTGATCATAATATAATGACCATAAACCATAAAAAAACAGCTGTTACTATTATTAAAAAGATCCGTCAACGTTATTGTGGTTATACCCGTTTAGTTAAAGGGTTAACGTTACTTCACCCAATAATCAAAATTATGTCATTAATAAGTCACCCTCATGTTGTTCCAAACCCGTGAGACCGTGAAACTGTCTTCCGAAGATGAACGGAGGTCTTACTGGTTTGGAACGACTTGTGAGCAAATTATGAGCAAAGTGAAATGTTAAGCAGTATAATTCAGGAATCAGTTTGCATGGAGTTTAGAAACATCCAGGATTTACTAGTTAAAGTGTTGAAAAGCTCTGAAGAGTATTTCTGTTTTTATGGAAACTAATCCTTTTTCATGTAAAAAATGTTCATAAGCCTCTATTTGATTAACAGCATTGCTATTTCTTTGTCCAGTAGAATCAACCGTATCTGAAGAGAGAGCTGAGGAAATTAAACAATGGCTGAGAAACAACACACAGCCCATCAGCCAGGTGGAACAGTACATCTGAAAAATATGTTTGAGGTCCTCCATGAGTTTCCTCGGCTAACTACCTCAGGCATGGTATGTTAACATAATGTCTTTGTCATATGGTAACATGAGTTATATTAAGTCTTTTTTGAGAAGTTTTTTTTGTTATTTTTGCTTTTAGATTGCACAGGACTTTCACATTTTACATTAAGATGAAGCCCCAAAACTGTTTGAAAAATGGCTGGTATACTGACAGGATCTTGCTTTTTGTGAGCGAGAAGCAAAGCTTTCATGTACAGCTGAAGAAATGACAGAAGGTTAAAATGTTTCTACAATATTTTGATATTATGGGCCAGATTTACTAATAGCTTGCACCATAGTACTGTCAGGATTACTAAAGAAATGCAGTGATGAAAAAAATCTGTTTTTTTTTATTTGCATATTGTCAGTGGATCAACAGCACAACTTTACACTTCAGTCTACACTTTTATGGGGTTTTGGACTCACGCTAATTTGACCTGTTTAGTAAATCTGGCCTTATATTCTCAATGACAACTCGCTACTGTTTTTACTAGTGTTGATGAATGTAATATTATTTTCCTACAGATGCAAAGGGAAATCTTGCACTAAAGCTATTACCTGTTTTGCTTCTACCTCCACCCTACAAATTTGGCAGAAAAACAGTCCGACCCAGCATTGATGAAAGCAAAAAAGCTTTCATTGACATTCAGCCTGTAAGTACGACTTTACAGAAATTTACTTCAATCATTTAATGACTTCACCAGGTTGAATACACTACCATTCAAAAGTTTGGGATCGGTATGATTTTTTAAATGTTTTTAAATTAAGTCTCTTCTGCTTACAAAGGCATTTATTTGATCCAAATACAGCAAAAATAGTAATGTTGTGAAATATTGTTACAATAAATTAATATTTGCTATTTGAATATATTAAGAACATTTTTTTTTGTGATCAAAGCTGAATGTCCAACATCGTTATTCCAGTCTTATATATAGTAACATGTTGACAAGATATGCTCCATAAGAACTTTGTAATTTAATTTATAATGTATCTTGGATAAATAAGTCTGAGCTCACAATTTTTTTTTCTGTAGATAATTTTCATTACTAAAACATCTTACTGGCAAATTTCTAGTGTCCTAGCTATAATTAATTTTACTAGACAGATAAAAAAAAAGTCTTTTTTTTTTCAGTTTCACACTCTAGCAAGTTAAGGTCTTTTGCTTTTGTAGGGCAGAATATTAAATGTAGAAATTAAAGTAAAATTAAAGTATTTCAAGTGTTACCAAAACTCTTTTGACTTGCTTAGCATCCCTGTCAGTGGCTCTGTCAAAGTGGGCCAGATCAAGCTGTAATAATTTTCAGGTATTTTGCCTCATCCAAAGCTCTGCCTATACAAGACCTATTGTTTCTAAAGACTGCTTGATTGAATAAACAGTTTCGAATGAATCCCCAACCCACCACCCATACCCACACCCCTGACACTCCCATTCTGTTTCACCTTTATTAATTTGCATTATCTGTCCTTTAGGTTGGAACAAATATGGTGGAGTACCTCCAGCAGGCTGAAGCATCAAGACCTTACCCATATGTCCTGTAACTTGAAAATGGACACATTGCGTCGCGGGCATTTGTCATCCTCGCAGGAGAAGCTTTGGAACAAAGAACTATTGTTTAAGGGGAAGTCATGGCCTAATGGTTAGAGAGTTGGACTCGCAATTTAAGGGTTGTGTGTTCGAGTCTCGGGCCGACAGGAATTGTAGGTGAGAGGAGTGAATGTATAGTGCTCTCTTCCACCCTCAATACCACGACTTAGGTGCCCTTGAGCAAGGCATCGAACCCCCAACTGCTCCCCGGGCGCCGCAGCATAAATGGCAGAGCGTGAATTCTGAGTATGGGTCACCATACTTGGCTGAATGTCATATCACTTTCACTTCACTTCATTGGGACAGTAAATGTATGTTTCAAATCGTTTTATGTTTTTGATGTAAACTAACCGAAACATTGTTTCTATATTAGGGAGTTTATTCATAATATTTTTGAGTTGGAGGGAAGTGAATCCCCAACAGTGAATTTTTTGCACTGGGCACTACATTCTTGCAAGTAGATTATAAGAGGTTCTTTGAACAAACAGTGGTTCAAGAACAAGAGGTAGTATTTTAGTTTAAGTTTTATTTGCACATGAGATTTTTGTTCTGTTTTTTTTTGTATAAACAACTGTTTTATTGCTTGAGGAAGAGTATTACTTTATGCGTACTGATTATCAATTACATTTTTATGTAGAAATCTTTTACTGCCAATACGTTGTATTTCATAGATTTATTTTTGTGTTCATTTTGTAGACTTAAAACAACAGGTCCATAATGTAGACTTAAAACAAATGTGCTTTGTAACAAACAGTTCTTGAGGTAAAGTATTTTAGTTTTAATTTCATGTGCATATGGATTATTTAAAAATAAGTATTTATTTGTATATTTAAAAAAAACCTTGAGGTTTTTTGGAGTTCATGAATTTCATGAGCATATGGATTAAAAATAATATGAATTATTTTTTAAATGCATTACTAAACCTTGTGGTTCTTTGGAGTTTATGAATTCAAATGTTTTTTTCTAAACATTTACAGTTTAGAAAAGTTACAGAGGCAAACCATAAAAATGAAAGAAATTGTTTTAAATACTGTTTATAAATGGAATTTTATTTTTTTTAGTTTTGTATGATCTCTTGAATTTTTGGTTGAGGTAAAGTGTAATTACAAAGTGTAATATGCTGAAAGAAAAATAAAGATAATACAATGTTGTCCTGTTTGTTTATTATGTGGTATATTTAATGTTAAAAGGAATAAAAATTCCTTTGAAAATATAACCCATTTATGAAATCAAATTAACCCATTATTTTTGTAAAAATAACCAATTTTTGGGTAGAAAAAACAACCCATTTGCTGGGTTAAAATTAATAACCCAACTTCTTGGGTTAGTTTAACCCCATATGGGTTCTGTCCTATATTTACCCAGCAGTTGTGTTAAAAACAACCCAATTTGGGTTGTTTTTAACCCAGTGTTTTTTAGAGTGCATACTACTCAAATTAGAAAACGTTATTATAAAATAACCGCCTTGAATCAGGATAAAGTAAGGCGATAGTTTTTAACACTGGCTGGTTATGTTCTTGCTCAAATATCGACTTTTTAACCAAAAAAAGTTACGGACTGCAGCTTTAAATGTAATGGCCAAACTGCTGTCTAAGCAGGCAGCATACTGGGGTTTGAGACACATCCGTTGGCTATCCAGGATTAGTCCTTCCTCTTCACACTCCCTCACTCACTCCTAACAGCTGCTGCTTTGAGTTAGCAGCTACACTACTGACAGATACGCCACAATACATGCCCCAGACAGCCTTTACACAGCTTTACGCGTTTATTTTTCAGAAGTTGTCTTTTTAGTCGCTTTTTTTACATGGACATCGCACTTATTACGACAAAGCGAGTTAATTTCATTTGTGTTTTTGCCGGGCGGATAGAGGCTATAGCAGGCTAATCTGTTTTTGCTAACAGGCTTCAGTTCATGTTGAAGGTTTAAAACATCAGTATATTCATAAACACGAACATGGAGTTCAACGTTAGAAGACTAGCAGCGGACGCGGGAACTTTCCTCAGTCGAGCTGTTCAGGTAACGTAATGTCTTGAAATTATTTCAAAGGTGTTAAGTATAGTTTGCGTTTGTTTTTAACTAGGTTTTATTTTCTTTACTTAACGGGACAGTTCAGACGAATTGAATGCTATGTCCGTAAAATAAAAGTGAATGGTGACCAATACTTTAATTCGGTCTAAAAGTCATACTCGTTCACAATTTTTCGTTTATAACTTAAGAGGGTCATCTTAAGACAGCATTTTCATTTTTAAAATGTAGTTCGCTATAAGAAGTAATAAATAATGTTAAGTTTTTTGTAGCAATGAAAGTTTGTCCAATGTCCATCCAAATTGTATTTTTTTAAATCTCATCTTTTCAGAATTTACGTAAGGATAGCTTTTACGTTACTTTGTTGTTGTTGTTGTTTTGGTTACCATTATCGTTTATATTTATACATTTAATATTTTATTTATTTGTTTTACTTATTGTTTACTCTTTTTATTTGTTTAGATTGCTTTATTTTATTCTGCTGTTTTGGTTTTATTATTAATTGCTTTGAGAAACGTTTAAAGGTCCTTTACAAAATAAAATCAAAATATATTATTGTCACTACTATAAATGTAAACTGTGGGGGGAAAAGTCAAATGTTGCCCAGAAATGCAGTCTAGGACAGCAGCTCACTAGGTTCTGGTTTTAACTAAGACCACAGCTGTATGTGTGGACATGAATGGGACAACTGTAAAATGTCAAATGTTATTAAACTTTAATATATAAACTGCCATGCTGAAATATCATCAGTCAACAATCTGTTTGCAATCCATGTAGTTCACAGAGGAGAAGTTTGGGCAGGCAGAGAAGACTGAGCTGGACGCCCATCTAGAGACCCTTTTGAGTCGGGTGGAATCCACCAAGCACTGGACGGAGAAGATCATGAAACAGACAGAAGTTTTGCTGCAGCCGAACCCTAGTAAGAAGAAATGCACGATTAAACAAGCCTGTAGATCAGCAATACTGCAAGTCACCCTAAAAATACATGCTCATTGGTATTACCAGCACAGAGGAAGTGAAATCTTCTCGCTATTGTAGTGAACCTAATTGAAAGAGAAGAATGTTCAGTTTCTCAAATGTTCCTTGGAATGGGATTAAGACACAGCCCTAATGAGGAGTATATTTAGCTGTTTAGCCAGGAAAACAGTGTGGGTTCTCTCTTACATGTATGATCGTAGATTGTCTTACAGTAAGAAATAAACATATCTCTATCTTGGTTACCACCCTCTGCTTTATTTTTGTATATAAGCATAACGGTGAAGGCTCAAGGTTTTCTTTGACAGTCACACCGATCCACAATAACCGTCTGTAAGATTTGTTTTAATATGCAGCAGTAATGTGTGCCTACGGTTAAAGAGCCTTGCTTAAGAGGATGCATGTGGTCTCATCTGACTCTCGCTGGTCTTAATTGAATTTGTCTGATGTTTGTAGATGTCCGGATGGAGGAGTTCTTATACGAGATGCTGGACAAAAAAGTCCCAATGCGTGCCAACAACCACGAGTTACTGGGGGAGTGCATGATCGACTCCGGACACGAGTTTGGACCTGGAACAGCATACGGTAAGTTCATTACATAATCTGGTCCCTCTCACGCTGGACTCTGACAGTGTCAGCTAGTATTTGGAGCTAGGAACATACAGAAATTATTGTGACGTCACAAAAAGCATCCATGCTTCTTCAGACAAGCATCCTTTTGTGACGATTATGAGCAGCACTACAGTTCTGTTCTGCTGTATGTAATAATGTTTGTTAATGTGATACCTTTTGTTTATAGTAAAGAAATATATTTTGAAATGACACCAAGCATATGCTTACACATACAACTTGAGTTTGGATAAACACTGGCGTTAGCAAATACATGTTTACATGTCTACATGTATTTGTTTGTTTGCTTGCTTGTTTGTTTTTGTTAACCTATAAGCTTTATTATGACCTTTAAATTTGTAAAAATGTTTATGAAAGGTTTCTTGGGGGATTCATTTATTCGATCGAAATGCAAAGGAAAACATTAATATCGTGCAATATTATTAGTTAAAAAAAATTTTTATGAATATATTTTAAAGTGTAATTTATTCCTGTGGTGGCAAAGCTAAATTTTCAGTAGTCATTACTCAAGTCAGATTTTTTTGGTGCTTAAGAAATATTTCTTATCAATGTTGAGAACTGCTTAATATTTTTTGTGAAAACCATGATACATTTTCTGATTAAGAAGACATATGGAAAGAGCCGCATTTATTTCAAATAGAAATCTTTTTTTACATGTTAAATGTATTTTATATAAGCTAGTGTAATGTATATAGTTTTGTTATTAAACTCTTTGTAAGCTCCATAGTCTGTCAATGTAATTTCAAGCTGATAAATGTTCCCAGTGTGTGTGGGTTGAGATGAATGTCCTCTCGTCCTCTGATGTGCTGCAGGTAGTGCTCTCATTAAATGTGGGGAGACTGAGAAGATGTTAGGCAGCGCAGAAAAAGAGTTCATTCAGAGCTCCGCCATTAATTTCCTCACTCCCTTTAGGAACTTCATTGAGGGAGATTTTAAAACCATATTGGTGAGCATCAGCATACCACGGAAACACACTCTTTTTGTTATATTTTATATATTTAAAACGGTTTCATTTCCCTCTTTCTTCACAGAAAGAACGCAAACTGCTGCAGAATAAGCGTCTAGATCTGGATGCAGCCAAAAACAGACTGAAGAAGGCCAGAGTGGCTGATGCTCGCTCTGCAGTTAGTATCTCTCACACACACACACACACAGACACACAGATTAACCATACATTCAGTTTTAGAGCTTGTTCAGATGAGATGTGAACTTAGGGAAGAGAAGCCTGACGTGTGAAAGCTGTCTTTCATCCTTCCCCAAGCTAGCCGCTGGCTGTCTAATGCTCATGTAACTTTGTCTTTGGATCTCTAACCTCTCTTATTTTCCCCAGTTCTCTCTCATTATGTCTCTCTCTGTCTGCTTGCCTGCCTCCGTCTGAAGGAGCTGAACTCAAGCCCTCCGCTGGGAGAGGAGTATGTGGCTCACTTTTCTTACATGCTCAGCTTCTTGCATGTCAGGTGGTTAAAGGTTTGTCTGCTGTCGTCATAAAACATCAGCCCTCTTTTGCCCTTCACAAATCTTAGGAGAGATGTCAACAATTGTTCTGTGAGTGGAACCTTTTATTTTCAAACCAGCTGAACAGAAGTAGAGGTGTTAATTCTGCATGTGTTTTTGTGCTCGTTGATAACCTCAGATTTGGTAAATGTGCATCTTAGTTTGAGAGACATGCTTGGCATGCTATTTATTTAACTTTGAGGGCAACAGAATGCAGTGACTGTGTTTGGTGTCTGGCTATTGATAATGTATGAATATCTGTGCCCGTGTGGTCTCAACTAACAGGAGGATTTGTATTAAAGATTATTTATATCATCTAATATTAGATTTATTATTGTATTTTATTATGATGTTCAATTCTCCCTATTTTACATTTAGTTTATTACCTTTGACATCATCCAGCCTTCACTTATATAATTTTATAACACTGTTGAAGTCATTTTTAGCAAAAAAAAAAATAATTATATGTATATATTCATTATTATACTGTTCTTTATAATGTTATGCCTAAATTCACTTGTAGCATTTAAAAAGTTTGATTTTAGTGTTTTGTTCTTTTTTAAAACAAAGTATAGATTTTAGATTAATTATTTTTTTATATTATTATCCTTATTTTATAATGCCATAAATATTTCATATTGATGAAGTATATCAATGTGCATTAGAATACATTTCACAATGGTGCAATATTCATTAGTTTAGTAAGCGTTGGTGATTCGGGTGTTTTGAATGTGCTTGGCTCATGTTTCAGTGTGGAATGTGCTCACTCCTGTTGTGACGGTGGATGATTCAAGTCTTCTTCACATTACTCCTTGTAGACGGTGAACCGCTCTCTGTTTTGGTTTCCTCCCAATGAATGTGTCTGTGCATGAATCTGAATGGTGACGCCATTCACCTTGCATAACGGCTCTAGACGTTATGAAAGCTGTTGTTGATTGTGAACAGTGATTGGTTTGTGTGGTTTAAGTTGAAGTTTGTGCTTGACCTGACCAGTTTGTTACTGTTTCTGAATGCTGGCCAGCTGGGGGCTGAGGAGGTGCAGCAGGTGAGTGTGCTTGAGTCGTTCACTCAAAAACACATCTCTTATCAGGAAAACACCTGCCATGCTGTCTGATATGAACTCGCTCTGCCACGTGAAAGAGGAGCTGCTCTTACATACAACTTCAACACATTCTTGTGTCCAGCAGAGGGAGCTACTAAGTTGTTTATATCCCCGCCTGCCTGTGTATCACATTAACTTTGCACAGACACCAGCTGTGCAATATGTCCATGATTGTGAGCCTGTTGATGGGGATATATATATATGCATGTCAACCACTGTGACTTTTGTATGTCTATGTTTGTGTTTCCCTTAGGCAGAGACTGAACTGAGGATAGCACAGAGTGAGTTCGACCGGCAGGCCGAGATCACCAGACTTCTGCTGGAGGGTATCAGCAGCACTCATGTATGCTCACACATCCTTTGTGTCCATCAGCGTTTCCTCCTGCAGCACCGCAGCAAAACAAATCATGCTTTACACCAATTATTTCAACATTTACTTCCTCATGTTGTTCCAAACCTGTTGGACCTTTTTTTGATCACCAAGACGGTTTGTTACCAACATTCTTTAAAATATCTTCTTTTGTGTTCAGCAGTAAAAAAAAGAAAGTCATACAGGTTTAGAACGAAATGAGGGTGAGATAATGATGTCAAAACTATTCCTTTAAGCTTTTACAGTTTAAGGTGGGTGTTGCAAAAATAGCATCAGAAACTCATCAACAAGCAAATAGCATGACTAGTATAAACTAATGACTTTTATGAGCCAGTTCTTTTAATGAATCACTCATTTAATGATTTAATCAAAAGACTAATGAATGATTCTTATGGGCCTGTTCTTTTAATAAATTGGTCATTTAATAAGTCAAAAGGGTAAATCTTTGAATGGTTCTTATGAGCCTGTTCTTTTAATAAATCATTCAAAAGGCTTATTTTTTTAATCACTCTTGACTTCTAATGGCCTGTCATTTAATGAATCAATCAAAAGTCTTATTCTTTAAATCAGCCGTAATCAATAATTCTTAAGGGCCTGTTACAGTAAATGAATTACTCTGTATTTGTCAGACTGATTTTAAATAG
Organism: Carassius auratus; assembly: GCF_003368295.1. Lineage (NCBI taxonomy): Eukaryota > Metazoa > Chordata > Actinopteri > Cypriniformes > Cyprinidae > Carassius > Carassius auratus. Next base: position 11,321,209 of record NC_039244.1, on the reverse strand, counting down.
AAACATTTTAAAGCCCTTTAAATAAGTTAGGATTACTGACTAATTACAGAGTCTGGGAAACATTGGTGTATATGTTAATGTATGTGATGTGCGCTGATGGCTGTGCTCTCCTCTTTTGTTCAGGCTCATCACTTGCGCTGTCTGAATGATTTTGTGGACGCTCAAGCTGCATATTACGCCCAGTGTTACCAGTACATGGTGAATCTGCAGAAACAGCTGGGAAGGTTGGCTCACTTTTATATCTCTGTGCATTTGTGTGTAACATTTATGCGTTTTTACACCAAATCCTCTGTTTTATACTAAATGCATCGATAATGGAATCATCTGTCTTTCTCAAACAGTCAAAATGCAATGTAAGCAATGTTTTTATTTATTGATAAATGTATATACATATGTACATTTCTATATTTCCTTCAGCTTTCCATCCACATTCTCTAATAACAATCAGCCATCTGGCAGCTCCTCCGCCAGCATCTCAGTTCCCACGGCGCAGCCGGCCGCCTCGCTCCCCGCCCCGCCGCCCAGCCAGGCCTCACCCGCACTCAACGAGCTTCGCAGCACCTCAGGCACCCGCAAGGCTCGTGTGCTCTATGACTATGATGCTGCCAGCAGCAGTGAGCTCTCTCTACTCGCTGATGAGGTGGGCCTTCATCACATAATTTCAGATCGTCATTAAATGAATCATCTTGTGTCTTAATGGTCAAATATCTCACTGTCAGGTGATCACCGTGAACAGTGTGCCGGGGATGGACACTGATTGGCTGATGGGGCAAAGGGGGAATCAGAAAGGCAAAGTGCCAATTACCTACTTGGAGCTGCTCAATTAAGGTCAGCGAGAAGTGCAAAAAAAAAAATAAAAATCACATTATAGATGTGATTTGATGAGAGTAACACTCCAAATGTGATCAGAGAAAGATATGTTTAATGTAGCGCAAAGTAATATAAAAGTCTTTTACACTGCCATGTCCTGTTGTGTGAACGTCATCTCTGCCATTTGAGGGGTGTCATAGTAGCCTTACTGTAACGAAAAGCAGTCCAAAAGTGCCAACTATTCAGATTTATGTGCCAACTGAAATTTTTACTGCTAAACCAATTGATTTTGCTATAATGTGCTATGATGCTCTAATAAATATCATATAAACCTGACCAGTGCAGTTTGAGATCTTTCATTTTTCTTAAAAAAAAAATAGCACTTTTTCTGATTGTCTTGTTTCAAGATCACAGACCAAGCTGCACACACTGGATGCTAATTTTGAAAAACACCATCTTAACAGTGAACTAATACACTGGCATGAATCTTGACCATTGGGTGGCAGTATTTTCTAGTTTCAAAGATTAAAATGTAAACTGCAGATAAAATCTATTCAGGGAAAAAAAAGTAAATGTTCGCTGCAACTAACTGAAATAGTGCTTTAGTAAAACGTTACGTGGACACACACACACTCACACACACAAATATATATATATAAAAGGATAGTTCACCCAAAAATGAAAATGGTGTCATTTATTCGCTTCAAGTTATATGATTTTCTTTCAGCTGTTGAACACAAGTTTTTTTTACTAAAAAGGATGACACTGTTTAAATTTTTGGGTAAACTATCCCTTTAAATATAAAACTGAAAGTATAAAATAAAACATTATTCAAAATATAAGAAGAATATACTATAATATTATATATATATATATATATATATATATATAATATATATATATATATATATATATATATATATATATATATATATATATATATATATATATAATGCTAAAATAGCACTGGTTGGCTTGCTCTTTGGGCAATACAACCTGCAGTAGTTATAGTTTTCCTTGCACATTAAGCTGGAATAGAAAGTATTTCAACAATAACAATAAAAATAAACATCAGTTTTATGTTCACCAGATGTCAGATCCAGAACACTTACAAATGCTTTTTATTAACAGAATTTGTTTTGTGGTCAAAGATTATTATACATAGTTGACACCTGTCAAACATACTCTTTAATTTAATAGTACCATTATCTATCAGAATCAAAGAATATTGAGAATTTGGTTGAAAATGTTGAGTTTCACAGCAAATTCATGCATCCCCCGTCACAATGTCCGGGTTAGGTTTGGAATGGCACTTCAAGTGAAGTTCGTTACAGAGGAGTCATTAGGGAGAAGAATCAATTGCGCACATACATGAAACACTCATCTGAAACAGGATGTCATCTAAGAGTCATTTTGGAGGCTTCAATGAAGAGAAAGTTGGGAGAAGTTGATAGTTGCATACACCGACTGACGTGATATCGACGGACTTCGAGTGCCAGCCCTCAGGAAGTTAATACAGTAAGAAATCTCAACACGGTCTAGTTTTACCTTGTGCAGAACCCTTTGAAACTTGAAATATCATCACGGGTTACACAAAAGTATCAAATTACATACAAAAGCTAGTAGTTGGGCACTGTGGATAGCTGGCATACATTGAAAACGTGAAAATAAATTAACCAACGTAAAAAGAAGTCCTCTCTTCAAGCAGGGCTCTTTCGGGAAAGTGTGTCCATATGATGACTTGCAGCAGTAGTCGTGTTCGCGCCGGAAAGTGGAGCGGTAGAGCAGTAGTAGCTGTCTTTTTCAACGTTAATCGTAACATAGCAGGAATGCCCTCCCACGAGATTCCGCAACGTTTGGGAGCGATGCCATGATTGTAACCAACCCATAAAGTGCTTTCGCAATAGGACAATAAAAATAAACGTCACACAGGGGATAAAAACGCGAGTTCAGGCACAAGCGCAAATGTACCGAGTCTTTCATTTTTTGAACGGTGTCAAGCGTCCGATATTGTGCCAGAAATTGGAGGTCTTGCGTTTGGGTTCGGCCAGCATGATGACCTGCTGCTGGGGCAGGGAGGTGGGAAGATTTGGGTGCTTCTGACGCAGCAGGAAGTCATAGTAGGGCCTGGTCACAGCTGTGGGGAGGAGGACACAAACAAACGGTCAGGACCTGAGAGACTTCAGTCATTAGAGAACAGGGCATGGATGTAGACATGGGTTTAGCAGACTAGCAGGTTTTGGTCACCAGTTAAGGGTACAGTATGCTGATATTATGTAAATGAGTTTAGTGTGCACTAGGGAAGGATGGGTTGCTAATGAATTAGAGAAACCAAATCGGTTACTGTAAATAAACGCCTGGGGTACCAAAACAGATCTTCTGATTTAATTCCGTTTGATCATTCGTATGAAAGTGATTCTCACCTCAGCTAATCTTGTGCATAATAAAAATTCATGCCATTTATTTGCCAGATACAATAACTGAATCATAAAAAAATGCCCTGTGAACACTCATAATTGCTTTTCTAATTATTTTTATATTATTATAATAACAATTAAAATGCAAACTCACATATTTTAGTTATAAATTCCCATGAAAAGGGGCGAAAGTTCAGTGATTCGTAAAAAACGGTCAGCTCACTTGATTATGAAGAAACAGATTACATTTTTCTGCATGTTGATTTACAAAAAACAAAAGATTATTTTGTATGTGAACTGGGCTACACTGGTTGTGCTGTGCATTTTGATTCACTAAAAAGAACTGGAAGAAGAGAGTCATTTATTTGTGAATCAGACTACACTGTTGGCTCTGAATGTTTCTGATTTACTAAAAAGATCCATTTTAAAAGATTCACTTGTTTGTGAATTAGGCTACACTGGCTGTGACATTTGTTTCCGATTCACTCAAAAGAACTGATCTTTTGATTTCAAAGAGTGAATACTGATAATCTAATGATGATCATGAATAATCAGAAAATCTATATCTTTACCCAGCCTCAGGTGAGTAAGCAGATAAGTCACACTAACACACTGTGGAATTACCCTGGACTACTTGATTGGCTCTCTACTTTGAGAGGACACCCAGGAAATTGCCCTGCGCAGGACCCCAGGGGGCACCCTAACCCCCCGCCTCTGCCTACGCTGGGGGGCTTCAGCGAGGAGAGGTGAAGTTAAGGTGGCCCTGGGAGCCAGAGGTCCTGAAGGTTCAGGAAAACGTAGGCACTTGGAAGTTTGTGGGTGAAGAAGTGAAGGAGTTGCCAAAAGGTGCTGTAAAGCTAATGCTGCTCCAGGGCAGTATAATAATAATGAAACGACACAAACACATGGTCAAACAGGTGCTTGTGAACACATAAACCGTGACCACACATGGCACAACATGCTCAACTGGAATGAGTCTCCACACTATATCATGAATATTTCACATATGATAACCGAAAAGACACATCAACATGACAAACAGCAGAAATTCACCTTTGGGCTTCCCTGTTGGGTGACTTTTAGATGCATTCAGCATGGCCTGCTTCTTCTGGACATCTGTGATCGTAAAACCTGTTTTGAGGACAAAGCGAGAACATTTATCAACTTTTAGATGATCGATTAATCAACTGCAGGGAACTGACTGATACTTACGTCAATAACAAACATATAAAAATAAAACCAGCAAACATGAATACATAAAATATAGATTTCAAATATTTCGTGCCACTGATTGAATGCACATTAGTGATAGTTGTAACAAAGCTGAAGTACTAAATTAACTAACTGGAATTTAGTACTGAAGTGAAAAAAACATAATAATAAAAATAAAACCATTAAACGTAAAGAGAAGTATTTAAAAAATAATAATAATAAATAATAAATCACACAAGATGACTACAACTTTAATAAAATTAAAAAAGTAAACTAAAATATATATAAACAAATACAAAACATTAATAAAATCGAAAGCCATTGTATATACATAAATAATATATAATACTACAATAAATCGGTTACTAAGGTACTGACAGTATTGACACTTTGGAAATGACTGAGGATGTAATTCTAGATGATTTTTGTGGAAACTGTAAATTCAATCACATGATTTCTAGATGTTATTTACATCCATTTTTGCTGATGGAGAACAAATGATGCAGGATAAAAATATTAAATTTTATTAAAGACCGAAGACAATCAAATCATTGCATTTATTTATGTTTTTAAGAGCCTTTTCACCTGTCTCGAGGTCATGCTGGACCTGTTCCCGTTCGTCTGCAAAGGCTCGCAGCCAGCGCTGCTTCTGCTCGGGTTTCTTGGCACACAGAAGGTGGACCTCCTCTCCCCCAGGAGAACATAATTTCAATGCATTCTTCACACTCGCGTTAAAGTCCTTATCCTTCCCGTCCTCTACATCCACCACTTGCATCTGATCCATGTCTAACCGCCCCTTGTAATACAGCATGTCCCTCCGAAGCAGATCCTGTGGTGCCAGTCAAGACAGTAAAACATCTTATAAAACAACTACGTTAACACTGCTTGGTTGGAACTCCTTAAAAAGCATCTGCTATCAATAATAGTGATTTTGACCTTTTTACAGAAAACCAGTTGGTGGTCAAAGAGAAAGAACATTCGCTGCTGGCCCTTGGCCTGTGGCTGGGAGATCTTGGTCAGGTCTCCTGAGAAAATCAGATCGGAGCTCCTGCTCAAGATGTCTTCGCCCTAATGAAGGGGAAAAAGAGCCTGTGAGAGCACACAGTTCCAGAGTGAATCAGTGTGTGAACACTACTAAATGCTTGTGTAATTTACCTCCCAGTCCTCTATGGAGCTCTGCCACTGAGCAATTTTGTCAATATTCTCCAGACGCCTCTTTCTCTCATTGATCAGTCGGGCCACGTTCTTCATTGCGTTTAAGGCAGCTTCCACATCCTTATAATCTCTGAAAAGAAAAATATATGAGGTTAGCAATATATGAATCAAATCCTTCAGAACGCTGATTCAGTGATTGGTCATCTCATCTATGAGTGGCTGACGAATTATATCGATTTTTCCTTTTAGAAATGTAAGAATCTAATCAGCTGAATGTTTAATATTTTAATTATTACAGATGTGCATATATGCCATGGGAGCGAGAGCACTACAGCACAAATCTGGCATAAGTACGTACAGTAGATATGGAGAAATCTTAAGTGTCATCTACACAAATAATTGTATATTTTATCTTTATTTAAATGTGAACTAAGTCATCAAATGTGCTAATGAGCTTAATTTTAAGATATATGTTAATAAAAGTAAATAACAAAGAAATCTACATGTAATTTGTACCGTATTTTTCGGACTATAAGTCGCACCAGAGTATAAGTCGCATCAGTCCAAATATACGTCATGACGAGGAAAAAAAAACATATATAAGTCGCACTGGACTATAAGTCGCATTTATTTAAAACCAAGAACCAAGAGAAAACATTACCATCTACAGCCGCGAGAGGGCGCACTATGTTTTTAGTGTAGGCTACAGGAGCACTGAGCAGCATCTCTGGCAGCATATGGCGCCCTCTGGCGGCTGTAGACGATAAAGTTTTCTCTTGGTTCATGTCTCTTAGTTCATTTCTCTTGGTTCATGTCAAATTATTTTTGATAAATAAGTCGCACCTGACTATAAGTCGCAGGACCAGCCAAACTATGAAAAAAAGTGCGACTTATAGTCCGGAAAATACGGTAACTTATCTTATAAATCTCATATCAGTGCGGACATACAGTACACTCTCAGAAAAAAGGTTGAAAAGTTGTCACTGGAGCAGAACCCTTTTAAAAGGTACACCTTTATATAAGCATCTTTTGAATGGGTACCCACTGACAGCTTGAGAGTGTAGTAAACGTGTAACAGTAGGCACATTTTCTAATGTGCGCTAACCCTAACCCTAGACCTCAGTACCTGTGCTGTGGGTTGGTGTACTTCAGCAGTTCAGCCAGCTGCAGGGGATACTTGCAGATCTTCTGAACAGGAGTAAGCAAGAATCCATCCAAGGAAATGTCGATCATCTTCTGGAGCAGACGACATGCCTCAAAGAAGAACACGTACTTCTTGATCTTCATCAGTTTGGAGATCTGCACGCAGGCATTGGGGTGGTTGTTGCAATACTCGGAGTAGATCTGGAAGTTTGTTTGCTGGATGGAAAAAGAAACAGAGAACAAAATAAAAATCCAAACCTCACTGCATCCTACCTTAACGCCTACATCGAAGTCAGCTTACCTGCTCTAAGAAGCAGGAGCCAATCTCGCTGAGGTGAGGGTGGTCTTTGTTAAATTTCTTCTCCAAGGCTTTGAGGAACTTCTTCTGGAAGCGGTAGAGCTCATCAATGTTCCCAAAGATAGTGCGCAGTTGCTCCTCTGTAAACATGTCTGTCCTCTTCCGACACTGTTTTATATAGCCCTGGAACCCGAAGTGAGTATGTCAAAGGTTCAATGCTATAGCAAAGCTATTTGGATTACGGAGCAGCTTTACTCATTACTCTGATGTGAATCAGGTCATTCTCTCTCATGTAAACAGAGAGCCCAGTGACTCTACAGACACTGTACTGCTATGTAACAAGATCCACATGCTGAAGTAGAACTGATCGATCAGAGCTGTGGTAAACTGACCTCACAGATGTCCTTTAGATGTTTGATGTAATCCCTCTCTGTGCTCATGATCTCATTGATGACGTTGGCTCTCATCTGCTCCTTGCAGGGCAGACCGGGCCCTAAGGGGTCCCCCATGCTGGCCCCACCCCCTTCCGAGGCAACGTCCAGATGGGCTAAGTACTCGTCCATGGGCTCATCTTGATTCACCCGTAACTACCAATAACACATAGGTCAGTGCACAATGTTGAATCATGATGCAATATCTAGGATTTTCTGATGAATATGGGCAAGATGTACAAACAACTTGTGCCAGTGAAAACCCTCTTTTAGCTTCAAAAAGCTACTGTCAGGATTTACCAAAGAGACTTAGTGAAAAATGAAGACGCGCTGACAAATATCTGCGTTTGCATTTAAATAAGTTTCCATTGCAGATGCAAAATGTATGGGAGGAGAGTATGTGATTTACTAAGGTTTTGCGGTAGTAATTTCCACGTATTTGCGCTATTATTTAATGTCCAATAAAAGCCTGTCTTCCGTGCTTGAAATGGCTGTTACAGTCACTGATTCTTTGTAGATTGCATTGATCATTACGGAATAATCTGGTTGCGTCTGTATTCTTTAATATGCACATTGTCATTAGACCAATTGCAGAATTTTCCACTCCCATTTTATGGGCTTGTGGTCTCATTCTAACTTTTATTAAGTAAATTTAGTCATTTTTAGTAAACCTGGCCCTAAACATCCACAGTGCAGTGGCTTTTACCAATGTACTTGGCAAAAAGAACACTGTTGCATTGACGGCCCCTCAATGTAGCCTAATGTAATAGTGATGCCGTAATGTTACAGTAATCAGATTTTTTTGTTATGAGTGGGAAGCCTGTTCTCTTTTACCCGAACGAAGCTGGCGGGGAACCAGCCCTCGCTGTCCAGCACCCGGCCCCACCACCACTCCTTGTTTGTGGCGTCCACTACTTCGATGACGTCTCCAGCTTTGAAGCCCAGCTCTTGGTCGTCCATGGTGACATGGTCCCATAGAGCCTCGGCACACACACTGCCATCACTGATCAGCTATTGAGACACAAATTGAAGGCAAAACTCATTGATAACAAATTCCCTGTATAAAGTAACTGATCATATTAGAGCAGTAACTACAGACATCTTCAACATGTGTATGATAGCAAATATATATGTAAATGAAAAGTAATAAATAATACATGGAAACATATTTGTCTGTTCTTGCTTTTTAATACACACAGTACAACAACATGCAGTTTTTATTGTGAGGATTTACTTTAGGTTTTGTAATATAAATTTGTAATAGATTCTCTAATTTAAACTTTAGTAGCAAAAATACCATTAAAGTAGCTACGTTTAGTCAAATTTATGCAGTTAAATATTGCTATTTATTTCTTATTATTTGCTTTTCTGTCTGCAGTTTGCCTTTTCCCTGAGTGGTCATTTTAAGTTTCTGCTTTTTGCTTGCAAGGATTGATTTGGCAAAGAAAACAAAAAACCTGTGTAATATATTGCCATACTGTTCAACATGGCTGCAGAGAAAATGAAGTGAAATTCTGGCAAGCCTCCATCAAATCATCTTTGCTGCACAGCAATGTGTGATCTATCGGTGCTGATCTAATAATCACACTCTGTCCATACTTTGTGCTCACAGCACCGATGGACTTGAAGGATGAATATTCACCCCTTGAATCCAGAGCCCAGCATTCTCATCACCACAGATGTGCCTATGTACACTGTTGCCTAGCGACACACCCACATCATTTTCCCACGTGCCTCCTCTTCACGGCCTGTGAGTTGCAGCTTCTTGATTTGTTCAAAGGCGCTATCAGAAACAGCCCAGGCACTACTGTTCAAACATACAATGAAAACGAATGAAAATCATTGTGCCGATCATGAATAAACAAGGTTTTTCAAAGAGAACTAGTCTGGATATTCTAGTATCAGAATAACATTATTGATGATGCCAGGTTCAGTGGTTCAATTTCCTATTTGTTTCCTACTGAATATTTATTCCTCACCAAGATGCCATGCTGCTCTACTAAAATACTGTATAACCTCACTATAACTGTGTTAAGCTTACCAGTGTGACCTCTATTTTTTCTGTAGAGTCCTGTTCACCAGCAAAAGGATTATTCAGATCCCTCTGGAATAGTCTGGCATAAAAGAAAGCCTCACATGGGCCAAAAACACCAGTCATCATAATGTTTATTGTGCCAGCTAGTCAGAATCAAAGCATAGAGATCCACAAGTTGACAGTTACACAACAAAACAAGCACCGACATTCACAGGCTTCCACTCGTGAGCACCCAAACATACTCACAGAAGCAGACAAAACATCTGAAGATGCCCTCAGATGACTTTAAAGATGAAATCAAAGCCTGACCCCTACAAGTCACTCAAGAGTGGTTACGGTTTGGTAAATAATTAACATGGTGCTGTCTCAGTATGTTACTTCTGGCTGAACGCCGCCACCCTCACACATACATTCCCACCCATGCCGGTTACCTGCACTGTGATGTCTGCATCCTGAAAACCCATCCACGAGTGAACGAGATGGACCAACTTTCCCTCCTCCTTCTCCTCCTCCAGGTCTTCCTCTCCACCCCTCCCCTCACACTTTCTCTTCACTGCGGTTGCGCCTTACTGGAAGGCGAGCAGGAACATCAGCACTACGTTGATGATGACCAGCAACATCATGATGACGAACACCACCACCTTCTGGGTCTCCGGGCTGAGGTTGCACCGCAGCAGGAAGTGAGCCAGGCCCTGCCGAGACATCATTCGATGGCCTCCACGAGCCATGGCGCCGGAAGCCCCCTCGCCTAGAGGTCTGTGCAAGATTGCCCGACGGCACACGGTTTGCCAACCGGATCCACTCTGTGTTCTCAGTGAAACATGAGGAGGAGGGGGAAGAGCCTCCACGTCCACAGTTACCTGCTCACTTCCTTTCCGTTCCCTTCTCGTTCTTTCTCTCTTTCTCTCGCGCGCACACTATCTTCCTCCTCCTCGTCCCACACTCCCCTCGGCTGCTGATGTCAGGAGCAGGGGTGTATGTATTCTTCTCCTTCTATGCTTTTTAGTGTCCCTTCCTGTCTGTTTTTTGTCTTTCTGTGCTCACTTTCGCTGCCTCCCCCTCGTTCTCGTTCCTCGTCCTCCTGCTCTGCTCAAACACACTGCCGTGTTAATTCCCTTGGGTCTGATTAACGCACTTGAAATCCCTTCTCTTTTCACCGTCTCTTTTGCAAAACGCAAGGCTGAGGGGCAGAAATGGTTGCTGCATCTGTGCTTAGCGGCTCTAGCCGTCCATCCATCTCCCTGAATTGACTTCTGTTTTTGCTCCTCTTATCCTTCCCAGCCAATCGGCTGGCGGTGCTGTGAAGTGTATCCAGGATACCACAGTAGAGGAGGCCGGCCTTAACGGCAGCAGGAGAGAGACAGCGATGGAGGGAGGGATGCGAGAGAATGCAGCACAATATATTCTTTCTATCCAGGCGCGTCTCTATTGGCCGAGCTGGCTGCCCATCAGCTGCACTTCCTGTGTTAAAGCGAGCACGTCCTGCTCATCTCCTGAGGCAGTCCTACAGTGATGGTAATGCTGCTAGAGATATTCATTAAACGCTGTATGAGGTCCCAAATACTTCTTGAGCTTTCATTTCCTGACCGGTGTCAGTGAGGAAGGATTAAAGCAGTCGTCCTCACTCGTTTTGTTCCCGTGCATCAATTTGTGCACAGCTAATGGGATTAGTGAAGGCCTCTGATTCCACTAACCTGCTGGGTTTTATTTTGTACAATTGTTTGACCTTGTAAATTTTTTTTTTTTTTAATCAAAATGCCATAACTGGATCTTTCCCGTATGGGATATAATACCAGACTTTTCCAGTCATTTAGTCCACTTAAAGTTTTTACAACTGAATGCAAGCTTTCATTCATATCTGCCTCCATCCAGTCAACAAACAATGGAACCAAGTCTCTTTTTTTTTTTTTTACAATAATTAATCTTAAATCACAATACAGAAGCAAAGGTCTGCTGCTATTTCTGATTTATTAACAAAAATTATTGAGGTTTATGCTTAAAACAATTAAATATTAGACATTCTTACATAAAAAAAAGAAAATATATATTTTTGCAGTGTACTAGGCTACTAATGGGTGTTTGCTTAGCGGCCCAAGTCTCTACTGTTGTTTTACCTGCAAAACTGGTGCCGGATCTGAAGGAAACTATTATTATAACTATAATACAAGAACTGGCTAAACACCGACCCTAAAAGCTTGCTATTCTCAAACAAGGAACTGCTGAGGGGTTATATTCTGGACACTAAATATGCCTCAGATCCCTTTTATAATGCAAGCTTAGATATACAGGTAAAAATTATTATAATCATGATTTGAGGTACTGTATCATTCGCATGCCCTTGCGAAAAAGAAGTTTATTCAAGTGTGCTATAAGTGTCCTCTTTTACACTAAAAATAGGAAAGTATACATTGTCTACTTTTTATGTACTTCTCAGAAATGTGCTTTATGTAGAAATATACCTAAAATTACATTTAAGCACTTGACTTACACTTATAAAAAGTCAAAATATATTTAAGCTATACTTGTGCTGTGGGAACCCATGTTTTCAGTGTTATCCTTTAGGGGGCGCTATTACACATATTCTGAACAAAATTTCCAAAACAGAAGCGAAGAAGAAACCAAAACAACAGTTGCTTCCACAAGTAATCTAGCACAGGCCCTGTCCCAAATGGAACACTTCATGTGCACTTTCAGTCTTGCGGACTTACAATGGCCGCCATGTGCGCGTGTCCGTTAAGTCCACTAGACCATAGGTTGTCCCATTCATCATTTTAGCGATCAAAAGGGTGCTCGTGAGCACCCCCTTTGTGGCCGTTATGCGCCCTCAATACGCACTTCTGCTGAGCCCCCACTGGGGCGAACTCTGCAGCAGACTGCTACACAACAAAGAGCTTTACGTCATGAAACTGTGGACTCAGAGACAGACCGTGAGGGATTAGGGTGCCATTTGGGACAGGGCCACAGTCATCAGATATAAAACAGCATCAAAACTGTCCAACATTACGGAATAAAATGTTGACTCATGAAGAGCTCTGGGGTGTTAATCGACTCCCGACTAACTTTTTTTCAGTTCATATTCTTTTTTAGCCTTTTGTTTAAAATGTTTCTTTCTTTTTTTTTTTTTTACTTACCCACATTAAAGTGTTTATAAAGAAGACTGTATGACGTTAGAATATATATATTTTTTTTACAAGCAGATACCCAGTTATTTATTTTGATGTTTTGTATGTTCAGATATTCATATAACAAAACATATACAAATAAATACCTATATAGGGACATAGTATTATACTTAAAGTATGATACTTGCAGCATAAGACTACCAAACTAGTAGTTACTATACTACTATAGACTATACTTCAAGGTGCACTAAAACTGCTTCAAGTATTTAATTAGTAAACTATCAGTATACCTATAAGTTCACTTTTAGTATAGTTGCAGTACAAAGTAGAGGCGTTTACTGAGCTACTGGGTTACTGAGCGGCGTTTGAAAATAATACCAAAGAGTCCTAAATCAAACTCAGAAACTGCATATTATCTGAAATGCTTTGTAGATAACAGTTTCTTCCTACAACAAGGAGTCATCCTCAGTTATGCAGAAGATGAAGGGAGAAGTCCAAAGGGAGCAGGTCATTCTGTTGGTCTCAAGCCTCAGGAGAGGAACAGATGGGTAGTAGACTGAATTCCAACATGTATAATCACTGAATCAAGAGCACATTTACATACTCAACTAAAGTGCCATGAAAGCCTGTCTGAAACCAGTTATCTTCATACAAAAACAGATTTTGTTTTGTCTCTGTAAGGCCTTGGGTTTCAAACACAGACCAGCTCTTAAAGAGTTGGAGGAAAAAAATCAGCTTCTATATATGTCTTACCATGGAGAGAGAAACAGAAGCACAATCTGTGAACACAAATGAAGACAAACACATAGACAGCCTGTATGTTCTACCTCATTTATGGCCAGCTGCTCTCCTCCTCCTCCTGGGTGTCCGAATCGGTTGGAGGAGCTGCAAAACTCATTGTACAGGTCATCTTCACTCCCCACCTCATCCACAAGGCCAGACTTATCCTGCGCTCCATCAGTTATCACCAAGGCTGAAAAGTAAAGCACAACACTGTCACTCCTGCAGCATTTGGGGTCTAGCACAAAGCAGATTCAGCTTAGTCTTGCAATAATATTGTGTTTGTTAAAATGCCGAATGCAAAATGGTTTATAGATTCTCTGTCTCTGACAATAAATAAATTGTAATTTTGCATTAAAACTCTGAAATAGTATATGACACATTTACCTTCTTTAAAAGTACAATAAGTCATTTTTTTCTTTTGATGGTCAACATGACTGGTCTTGGACTTAAGTAATGGCCTATAACGGAACAACCAAGTGTTTAAAAATCTTAAAATGGTGCTTCCTTCTATGTGGGGAAAAAGGGATTCTTCAGACTGGGATCCACAAGGAGGTGCGTATATATATATATATATATATATATATATGTGTGTGTGTGTGTGTGTGTGTGTGTGTGTGTTTATATTTATATGTACATAGAATAAATATACACAGTACACATATACAGTATATTATGGTTAAACTATATAAATCTACTCTAACAGTGGATTGAGAAAAGATAGACAGTCAACTTAACACAACTATATGTATATATATATATATATATATATATATATATATATATATATATATATATATATATATACATACACACACACACACACATAGCAGCAGGAAGCATGAAGTGCTCTAAAACTTCCTGCTATACAGCTGTGTTGCCCTAGGACCACAGAATACATGGTGGACCAACACCAGCAGATGACATGACACCCCAAACCATCACTGACTGTGGAAACTTTACACTGGACCTCAAGCAACATGGATTGTGTACCTCTCCTCTCTTCCTCCAGACTCTGGGACCCTGATTTCCAAAGGAAATGCAATATTTACTTTCATCAGAGAACATAACTTTGGACCACTCAGGAGCAGTCCAGTTCTTTTTGTCTTTAGACGCTTCTGAAGCAGTCTGTTCTTCAAGAGTGGCTTGACACAAGGAATGCGACAGCTGAAACCCATGTCTTGCATACATCTTTGCATACTGGTTCTTGAAGCACTGACTCCAGCTGGAGTCCACTCAGTTATCTCTATTGCTTGTACACACATCTACCACATATTTTCCTTCCCTTCACTTTTCTATTAATGTGCTTGGACACAGAACTCTGTGATCAGCCAGCCTCTTTTGCAATAACATTTTGTGTCTTGCCCTCCTTGTCCAAGGTGTCAATGGTCATCTTTTGGACAACTGTCAAGTCAGCAGTATTCCCCATGATTGTGTAGCCTACAGAACTAGACTGAGAGACCATTTAAAGGCTTTGCAAGTGTTTTGAGTTAATTTGCTTATTAGAATGTGGCACCAGGTGTCTTCAGTATTGAATCTTTTCACAATATTCAAATTTTCTGAGATACTGAATTGGGGATTTTCCTTAGTTGTCAGTTAAAATCATCAAAATTAAAATAAATAAACATTTAAAATATATCAGTCTGTGTTCAATGAAGGAATATAATATACAAGTTTCACTTTTTGAATGGACTTAGTGAAATCTACTTTTTGATGATATTTAATATTTTATAATTATATGACCAGCACCTGTATAAACACACACACACACACACACACACACACACACACACATATGTATATATATAATTGTTTTTACCTTCAGCACAAAGGCAATATAAAAGGCAATTATTTTATGTAGCAAACAGTGTCTTTATAATATTACAAATAATACAAGCTTTTTAGGAAAAGAGTCCCTTCTTAGGCTATTCTTATATTTGGGAGACTTTTGTATGAATAACAATAAAATGTCCCTTCTTAGGCTATTCTTATATTTGGGAGACTTTTGTATGAATAACAATAAAATGTCCTTTTTTAGGACCCTAATATGATAATTTTAACATTTGTCAGATGTACTATTTATTACTTTAAGAGCAAAACGTGAAGTATACGAATGTACAGTACTTTATATTTTGTTTCTAAAAACTGGATTTAGCATGTAACCGATCTCACAATCAACTGATGACAAGATACAAATGTTAACCACAGGGAGCCTGAGGTTACGCAACCATTTCCCCAGCCAGGAAATTGAATGATCTACACTTGTACAGCCACACTTGAAAAGAGGTTTAATCCACTAATTAGCAGTTGGAATATTTGATTAGGTACATCTTATTAACAGTTGGCTGATACATATGGAGAGAATGTGGCTCACACACCACAAAGATCAACATACCATCATATTAAATGACCAAACCTGTGGCATTGTTTTTCTGTGTAAACGTGCTAGATTTTTGACAACTGCATTTGCATATTTAACTTTCTATGACATTTTGAGCATTATTCAAATCTTTAGACCTTGCATTCTTTTTATTCCACTGTTGGGAATCTCAAATTTTGAGATGCAAAAACACATTCTAAGCAGATGGCCCCTAAGGTGTTCACATATAAGCACACATAACCATCTGACCTGAATCCTTTGTCCCTTTAAAAATGCTCCGTCACATCCCAATACATCCAAATACATGATGTTCAACAAACGTCAAAGGAAAAACGATGAAATGCAACAGAAAAAGTTGCGTGCATCATTTCACTCATTAAATAAAAACAAAGGACTATTCTATGCCAGCATCTGATTCACTTCTACTGTTTTTTTTTTTGGGTAGTTGTTTTTTTTTTGGCCAAAAATGTCTTGTTTTTGCACTCGTCACCAGAACTGAAAATACATCTAGCATCAAAAAAAGCTTTCTTAACAAATCAGCAGTTTGAAGATTGTTAGCAGACACTCAGGGGAACTATAACAACAAGCTTGCATTTCCCTAACTTTAAATTTTGAGCTAACAATGTGACATAAATGCTTCAATAAAACTGGTGAGATGCTTATCAACTCCACAGTTGTGCATTAATGTGCCCTTTCATGCATTTGCCGTTAGAACACTGGAAACACTCTCTGTTGTTATAGATGGCTGGCTTCTCCACCGACAGGATTGCTATTATTTATTAGTGTGCAGTAAACCAGTGAGGAAGAGTAGACCTGGCCAAGCATCTCTCTTCCTGTCTCATTCATAATAAATGGATGGGAGAGAATGGAGTTAGACTCAGATCTGCACCCCTTGAGAGATCCTTTGTTCTGGCGATGCATGAGAGTACGGTCCGTGAAATCGATGTAAATGAGAATACTGCTTTACATTGTGAAGATGTAATTCAGAATGTAATCTTTATTGAAACTATGGTAAGAGTGGCTTCACATTAAAATCCAACTGTATGAAAAGGTTAATTGGGGACAAAGCGAGCCTAAAAACACTACAGGATTGCTTTCATTACAAGAAAAGCTGTCTCCATGTGTGAAAATTCATCTGGTAATTCTGTTATGCTCTTTTATGTAGGTTAATTGTGGATCCAGTGGATTGATTAGGGAGACGGACAAGCAAATCAAATCGTCCTGATTTGTTTATAGGCTGTTAAGTGTGGCAGGCATAGAGCAATTCAACGGCACATGTCAGCAGAGTGCAGCATTTCCAGGGCCACATCAGCTGATGATATCAAATATAGTTCACTCAGAGTCGGAAGTCAGACGGTCACAGTTGGGTAACCCAAGCAATCCTGTCTAGGACAGCCCCCATAGCTGCGTTAATGTGCAAAATAATGCTTTGATTGTATTATTGCCTTCGGATTTAAAGTAGGACACGGTTTGGGTTTTGTTTTCAAGCTTTTGGACCTGAAGGAGGTATTGGACGAAGAATCAGTGAGGAGACTTTTGAGTCTGATGTACTGCTTAAACATGAGACTTTCTCAATACAAAATTATACCAATATTCGACATTTTTTGAACTTAAAAGCCTTATTTGTATAAATACATTGCATTTACATTGCTGAATTCAGTTAAAGAAATATTCTCGGTTCAGTAAGAAATCGACAGGATTTGTGGAATAATGCTGATTGCCACAAAAATGTATTTAATCCCTCCTTTTCTTAAAAAATCTGGGATAAAGTGTTGCACTTACAGTGGAAGTAAATAAGGCCAATCTATTAAAATACTCACTATTTCAATTAGCAACAACATGTGTTAATAAGATTTTGTGAAATAAATCACTTACAACCTTTTCTGAGACAAAATATCCAATTTAAACCTTAAAAGTATTGTAAAAATGATGTAAACAACTTTAGAGTTCAAATAACACTTTTTAACACCGTATTTTAATGTATTGGAAGTTATTTTCTAAATGATTAATTGTTCATTTGTAAGTGCTTTTCTACTGTTAAATCTTCCAAAAATGTCCCATTTACTTCTAATGTATCACAGCATGAGCTTAATTTTAGCTTTCTTTAAGAAAACAAGATATATGTCTTAATTATTTTTGTATTAATCAAGACAAAGCTATACATTCTCTCTGTTGAATGTAATTTGTTTTAAACCTGTAATATTCCCATAATAAAACAAAACTGAGTACAGTACATAAAAACTCTAGTACGTAGCCTAGAATCAGTCCCTGAAAAGGACAATAACTGTGGCCATCCACACACCTGAGCGTGTTAACTCGTGCATCATTTTATCCAGTTTACCATATTAGGGCCCCATGCATGAACACACACACACACACACATACACTATACAGTATATATATATATGTATGTATAGATATATACATATCTTGATTGCACTTTATTTTACAGTACGTGTACTTGTACTTATACAGTAGTGTACTTACAGTGTATTTATCTAAGAAAGTTCTGGTAATGCAAGGTAACTACATGGGGTAGGGTTAGGTTTAGGGGTAGGTTAAGTGTTACTATAATATGTACATAGTATGTATATGGGGAACAGGATTGTAAAATAAAGTGCTACCCATATCTTTATATATGATTCATGATTTGCTGACAGTAATTTAAGGAGTTGATCAAACAGGCAGGACTGTGAATGCGCACTGACCTGTTTTCTTATAAGTCCACATCCTCAGATAAAGTCACCCGACTGCACAAATTCACCTCTGAGCCATGCAGACCAAGACTTCCCCTCAGCCTAATCCATGTGCACTTTAAAGATTAAGACCAACTTCTAAAATTACACAAACTTTAATACAACAGTCATCAAAACCTAGAAATTACATTATAGTGGCAAGCATTAAAGAACTAATATAAAAGAATGAGAGAAGATAGGAAATATATCAGAAAAGTCCTTTCACCTCAGACAGAGGTCATGTCAGCATTTTTTGAATTTCAATGTATTTTTTTCTTGGCTGTTTTATCTTTTATTCAACGTTTTTGAATTGAAGATCCTACTCATTTAAAAGACTTAGGGCTCTATCATACAACTGGCGGAATGCGGCACGTTTTTTGCTAGTTTCAGCCCAACGCAGTAATCATTTTCACATCCTGCGCCACGTTGTTTAAATCGCAAATGCATTCATGCCCATTTGTGTGCTCATGGGCGTGCTGGTCAAAAAAAGAGGTATGATCAGGGACATTGTTGGCACGTTGCTATTTTGAGACACCTGAAATAAACTGCACCATTGCATGCATCAGAATTAGGCTACCTATTTGCTAGAGCACAAGAAGCTCCGTTCTGTCTTTGCGCTTGCAAATTCCACCATATAAATAGCGAATCCACCATGGCACGAGCACAGGTGGAATGGGAAATGAGACTCTGATTGGTTTATTGCACTTTATGCCCAAAACACACCAATTACTCATTAAGAGAATAGGGACAACCCTTTTAGACCATGCACCGGGTGCACCGATCGTTTTTTCCCATCATTAAACTAAAAACTAAACCAATAAGTGGATTTGGACACGCCCTAAGTGCGCCTGTGCCATGCGCCTTAAACCTTGTGCTTATATTGTTAAAATAGTCAAATCTGTCAAGTCTCAAATCCATTTAGCTAATAATGTTCAATATACTGCAGATAAGATTTACAAATTATTTTAAATAAGAAATTATTTTGATTATTTCATTATTTGTTTCTTCTATTTCCTTGTCAAAAATCACAATACTTTCATTGTAGTTTATTCATGATCCAGCAAGAGAGGGGCCATTAACCTAAAAAAAAAAAAACAATGAAGAATTTATATTTTTTCTGTAAATGACCTACATTTAGAGGAGATGTTTGCTCTTACAATAAAAGCAACCAATCTGATGGATGATAAATGTATTAGGTACATTATGGTCCTGTCCCAAATGGCTTATTTTATGTAGTTGTGGTCTTATGACCTTTGCTCATGCCCATCCGTGACGTCCAACAATAACGCAGGGTGTCTCATTAATGATTTTATGGTTCAAACGGTTGCTTGTGAGCGCCCCCTTTGCGGCAACGATGCAAGGTCCACACTGAGACTTGACAAAGTTTAACTACTCAACGCTCTATGGTTTTACATCATCAAAATGTGGATTCAGAGGGGCACAAAAAAGGGCTGAGGGCATGATTTGTGACAAGGCCAATGTATAATGTACCTATTTAAAGGGATACTTTGGCCAATATATATAATTCTGTAATCATTTACTTACCCTCATTTAATTTCTTTTTTACCCTCATGATTTTTTTTCTTCTATGGAACACAAAAGAACATATTTTGAAGCCGTTTCAGCTGTTGTCCATTCTACAATGCAGTGCTTAAGTTACAGTAAGTGTTAAAATTACTAAAACTAAACTGTAATTAAATCAAGCTAAACAGAAAAAGAAAACATAAAAAATGTAACTAAATTTTAAATAATATCATTTTAAATAATGATAAATTCTAGCACTAAAATAACAAAGCAACACTGGACTTCAACAGCAAAACAATGCTGAGGCATTATTACCAACAAAATATAAACTTTCAAGTTGCATAGATGAAAGTCAGTCAACATGAGAGTGATTCACTGAAGACAGAATGATCATTTTTGGGTGAACTGTCCCTTTAAAGTATCCCAGCAGTCCTTGAGTAGCTATTATACAGACCCTGCAAACCTTGACCATGGCCCATTTTTTTGTACATAAAGCAATAACTAAAGATTTTATTTCACAGTGGTTGCACTCTCTTCCTAACAGAGTTCAGTCAATGCACCAGCGTGTTTTGTTTTTTGTTTTTGCACGAGTGTGACATTTCTCAAAAAGCAGGTGAACTCAATGTAATAGACTCTAAAGAGCTGGTTTAGAAGCTGGCTTTGACTGACACAAGGATCAATATAGATCTATATAGCTCTTCTAGAAAAAACTCATCAGCTCATGTTCACATGACTGACTGTTTTAACACTCCAAAGGGTGTCCTACATTTACTTTATCCAACAGACAGCATCAGATCGATTAGATGAGTGCTGTACTTCCATGTTATTACAAAAGTCTTTATTTTAAACTTTGATGAGTAAAACAGTGGGACTATGACAGTAGCATATTTAAAACAACTGTTAACGTACACTAACTTTGATAAACCATATGCGTAGGTGTACTACAGCATCTGAAGCAAATGTGTGAGACACGGAGCTCCACCTCTATAACAGCAATATGTGTCTGATTCAAATTCAGATCAGAGCTCTGAGCAGCAAAACCTCCCAGAGCTGTCAAAGCCTGCCAGGAGTAATAATGCTGTGTTTAAGTAAACCAAACAAACACATTACCACTGCATTACAATGTGAAAAGGTCACGAACCACTGATCTTACTACCCATATATTGTTGTAATTTAGAGCTGCAGGACCCGAGGCAAATCACACAGTGCATTTGCACATGTAGCCTACTTTTGAGAGATGGCTTTAATGAGAGTTTCTCCGAACACTACTGGCTCGTGGCTATTCCTCAATTCAAAATAAAGCACACAGGTCAGCTTGACCAAACGACTGTACGGTAGGCAACAACACAGATGGAGCCAAAAATAAAGAAATAAATGTCAGCTAAGCAAGCACTGAATGTGCTTCATTTTCAAACATATGTGCTGATATTTGCACACAACAAAATACAAGGCATGGAACAACTTGAGGGTGAGTTAATGTTTGACCGAATTTACATTTTTGGTGCATCTATCCCTTTAAATGAGTAACCAGCTGAAGTCAATAAATCTGCATTCATCACGCACAAAACATAAATATCATGGTATATGAATATGGAAACCCAGTGATTCAAACAATACAAAATGTAATATCAAAGAATCCTGAAAAAATGTACTTCATATGTATATGTTTGGATTGACCGAGTCTATATTTAAAGGGATTAATGACGTTAACTAATCAGTTAGCCGCAGATAAGAACTCATGATGAAGAGTTATGCAAAGAGTGTCTGACCAAAGAAAGATAGCATGTGAGTCACAGATAAGATCCTCCCTGGAAAACATTCAACCCAGTGGAGTCTGACATTCCCTGTGTATCAGAGAAGAGGCAGCCGGCCCTGTGAGGAATCTCCACCTCACGTCCAGTCAAAGAGTATTACACTCACTCCACACCACATGTGCCTGCTGGGAACCTGGCATTCAAAATAAGAGCCTGGTGCTATAATTGGGTAGTTTATCTTATTAGGTAGTACTATAGGTTATAGTACTACCTAATAAGATCCAATTGAGCACACATCAATTGTAATTATAGAATTACTATTATATACACTACCATTCAAAAGTTTGGATTTAAAAATAGTTCTATTTAAAAAAAATGCTGTTATTTTTATTATTATTATTAAACAGCACAACTGTTTCTAACATTGATAATAATAAGAAATGTTTCTTGAAGACTGGAGTAATGGCTGCTACATTTTGCCATCAAAACTAGTTACAACAGTTGTTTTAAACTGTAATAATATTTCAACAATATTGCTGTTTTTACCATATTTTGGGGATCAAACAAATACAGCCAAACACACCTTTAAAGAGTAGTGTACTGCATGTAAAACAGTGTAAACAATGTTCCAAAGAATGTTTCTCTTATTCTGGATCAGACACAATACACATGCTAATTTGGTTTGTATAACACAACAGTACAAGGTTGTAAATTAGGCTCAAAGTGGCTCAAACTAATTTCCTGAGAGGAAGCAGCCGTTAGGGCCAGTGCTAGGGCCTAGCACAGCTCACTCGTGCGGTCCTGCTGGTGCCTGTCTGAGAGCAGACTTGAGTACTCACTACAAACAGGCACACATCATTACCTGACAAATTAAAGCTGCATGATATTGCTCGCTTTAAGTTTCAAAGGCTTGTAGCAAGATTACTGACGTGCACTTTGAGCTGCCAGGACAGTTTGATGGAGGCCAGGCAGAGCGACGATGGGAAAGGAATTCTGGGTAAAGTGTTGCTCAGACAGTAAACAGAGGGCTGAGGTGAAAATGGAGGGCAAAAAGCCTTCATCTGGTTTTGTCATCTCACTGTTTAGTATACAAAGCATCAAGCTTAAGGCCGACTCGCTGATTAACTGCTCCTTTGCACGATTCCTGTTCTGTGCCCTCATTATGTGGAATTCTATGGAAACAAAGTACAAGCTCTTTGATGTGTTCAAGTTTCAACAGAAAACATGTTACCCGAGGAAAGAAAACAAGACTCAGCAACTGATGTATTTATTCAAATTCCACAGAATCTGCATACATCTGGTAACTGTGAAATTACATTTAAATCGGTTAAAAAGTATGAACATGGTTTATATATGGCTACATGAATAACAAGCAAAATTCATTTAAAAATATGAGTTGGTTGACATATAATAAATTGAATTTACTAGTGATATAATCCTGTTCACTGTGTATTTAAATAACAATAACTATAACTGATGTACTATTACATAAATCATATTCTTGTTTCATATATGTATAACTGACAATATTCATCACATCAAGTTCATTAGCTTATGTTAATACTGTGTAATCCAAATGGTTGGAAATTTTATATGCAATTATCAGAATCATACCTATTAGGACAAAAAAAATAGATATTAGCTAGAGGTGGGTATAGATTAATTTTTTAATCTAGATTAATCTCACTGTGATCTTGAAATTAATCTAGATTAATCTATATTAAAATGGCTCATTCGAATTCTGCCGAAGGCATTCAGGATATATGTTATCCAAATAAAATTGACAAACCGTAAGTCTTTGAGAAGGGGTTTATCAAGCTAGGTGGTGCATTAGAAAAGGGGCTCATCTCCAAAATGCATCACAAACTGCTTGAAAAAGCTGTAAACTAATTCCACATTGCAAAAGGTGCAAACAACATCACGCCTGTTTCACACCAATGTTTCAGTTTTTTTCAAGTTTGTAGGTGTCAAGGTACAGAAACCAAATAATTAAGTGTAAAATAGCACTGGATAGTCTTCAATGTAAAAATGAAATATACAATCAAACCTACATTTATTCAGACATCTTCAACATGTCTCACATTATTACAGTTTTGCTATATATATCAAAAATTATTTCTGGTGTCTGAATAATTTTTGGTTTGACTGTTAAAACTACAAAGATATTGAGTCAAGAGCAGTGAGTGATTTTCATTTTCTTGGATTAACATTACAGCAGCCAGTAGTTAAATTAGGCGCGGTCACTTTAAGAGACCATGAACGCATCCAATATAATATACATCCCATTTTTTTCCTCAACTGTTTACTTTCACTTAAGAAATAACTGACAGTTTTTTCGAGCATAATTTCCAAGGTGGATATTGTGTTCAACTGTTTTGAGACGTCTTTCTCTGCGCGAGTCCTGAACACCAGAACACCGGGAGCACTGAATTGGGCTCTTTCACATCTTTTTGTTTGTTTCAAACTGCGATTTGTATTGTTCGTTCAGGTGCAGGAGGGACTTCGAGGAGAACTTCGCAGAAGAGAGCTCGGTTCAGTATCGCTGTCCGTGATACGCGGCTCTCTCTCTCTCTCTCTCTCTCTCTTGTGCGCACCGAACACAGCGTGCGAGTAACCAGCTTCTCTGTTAAGCTTTTCCGCGTCTTGTGTTTGGATGCTTTAATGTTTAAATCGACAAGCGGTAAGGCTTAAAAACATGTGAAAAAGATAAGCTTTCGTGACGATGCGCAGCAGTGGCCCGTCAACTGTCCTGAAAATCTTTTTAGGCTGACCTCAGCCAGTCGGTTATATAAAATATCAAGGTGAAAGTCATCATAGCTTGATTAGTATAGACCCAGCTCTGAACCCAACTTTGAGAACAGATTAACAGCGATATTTTTTTTTATCGCCCGATAAGAGTCTCGCGTTAACGCAGCACGTTAACGCAGCACGTTAACGCCGATAACGGCCCACCACTAATATTAGCATAGATTACATAGATATTAGATAACTGAACCAAATTCATCAAAAAGCAATGTTTGGGAGTAAACTAGCATATATATGACCTCAAAACTAACACACATGGACTAAATTCCACAAAACCACAGTTATTGGAAACTGAAACTATTATCAGTTTAGACAATATAAAATAATAATACACAAACTATTGAGCTTAGACTTGAAACTAGTATATCAATGGAACCATAAGGGCCATATGAACTATGTTATTCACCACTTAAATGCTCCAATCTTGTTCTTTTGTATCTTGCTTCCTGTCTTTTCCCACCCTCAGCCAGCAAAACACCAGCCTTTGCCCTCAAATGACTTTCTGCAGTTGCTGGCAGACTAATTTTAATGCCACGCAAGTCTGGAACAGTAACCTGTGTAGACTGCAGATTATTACTAACCCTGAAAACAGGATCAAAAGTTTAATAAATGACCCAAACAGAGGGAGGAGCGTCTGGAATCTCTCCATGAACTCACAGAAAATGAAAATATGCCACAGTGATTTCCCAGCAGTGATGATGTCTCCCCTATGCAGTGGCTATGAGGGATGGAATTATTGTAGGAACATGACACCCTGACTACTGCTCTAAAACAGCTACAGTTTTCAGAACTGATATTGTTATAATAAGGTAGAATATAGTCATAAAGAGTTGCATTTGAGCTGTCTGGTTCAACAAAGTGTGATCTGTTTGAGAGCCAAGTTGAGGCGTTCACACAATGAGGAGAGTTCCTCCGGTCAGTGCTGCAGTATGTTATGGCCGTGTGGGCCTCGGCTCATTGTGGCAGTGGATGTGATGGCATCACACTGCAGTGCCATTTCACTCACAGACTGAGCAAAATACCTCGAAGAGCGAAGCAACTGAGTCACAGTGGATACTGCAAACAAACACTGTGTATAGTAGCAGTGATGACACAAAACTGGTGTAGTGCAGTCTGATGCCAAAGGAAATCTTAGTAACACTTAATTTAAAGCCATTACGTATAATGCATTATAAAGGTAATGCATTATATATTTTCATATACTGCATGTAACCAAAGTTATAATGCATTATAATATTTACAAAGGTTTGTTTGTCATGTGTTTTAATGCATTATACATTCTTAAGGTATAACAATGAATAGGTATTACAATGTATTCTAAATGTGGTTTCAGTTACTTATAAGTGTATTATATTGTGCATTACAAGGCATAATTAATGCATTAAAAGTACTTTCATAATGCATTAAATATAAAGGCTTTAAGTGTAACCAAAATCTCTTTTAAATTCCAAAATTAACCCCAAAAATACGGTTTGCAGATATGCATTATGCTACAGAGTTATGAGTGGGTTTTACTGTGTTGCTACTGTATGTGGTTGCTCAGGTTTTGCTATGTGTTCTTAGTGTGTTCATCTGTGTTTCTGTGCAGTAGGGTGTCATGGAGGTTGCTATGCAGTTTTTCTGAGCAGATTTGTCTGTGTTGCCATGTGGTTGTTAGGGTGTTACAGATGGTTGCTATGCAATTGCTAAATGGCTAGCTATGGCTCGGGTTCCTCCTGCAGCAAAAGTATATGGGATTTTCTCATGATTTATTTCCTGCCAAGTGACAATCTTAAGTCTGAATTCTCTGAATTCTTCACCTCTTTTCGACAAGTGACAGGATTTGAAGTATTATGCATGTGAGTTGCACAAATGGCAATAAGGCAAAGCGATAAATATGGACAACATTTATTATAATGATTGTTATTTTACCATTATAACCCTTTTCTACAAAGAACTATATACTGTAGCCTTCTTTGAACATGAAATGTTGCAAAGAACCATCAAAGAACCTTACTTTTGTTGTTGTAGTTCTCATTTGAATATCTATTTCGGGACTTAACACTCAGAACAGGTCTTGTCAAACACTATTTATCGCTTCACTTCTTGTCTGTACAGCAGAAACCAGAAAAAGACACTGAAGTATATGGAGAAAGAGCATTTTGTGCCTGAAGCAGGGTGTCATGTGTAGAGCTGTTCGGCTGCGGTTTATGTAAAAAGGTGTGAATGAAACACTGTCTTATTGCCATCAGTTGTGATAGGGCCTGAGGGGCTGAAGACCCCCGTCCCCTCTACATGTTAACCGGATTAGCAGAGTAATTGTTAGATTATGAAAAGCAAAGGTGTAGTTTACAGAGACTAATTCATTTGGTTGAATTAAAATGTTAAATGGCATGGCATTCAGTTCCTTGAGTAATAATCATTTATGAGGATTAAGCAATAAGTGTCCATTCAGAATTGAACTTCAGACTCCTTCTCTATCATTTGACCCGGCTCACACTGGGCGGTCACAAGAATCCGCAATCAAGACAAAATACCCCGGAGGGAAAATACGGACAGCAACACATCTGCTCCTCTCCCAGTGTGGAAACTCAAGACTTTAATGAAAGTGCTTTTGAGAAGAACTGAGACTTTCTATTTCTGGCTCTGAGACAAGTGACAAGTGGTCGTGCATTTCACACAAATAACGAAAGCAGAAGAGGATTTGCAGAAGCACGATATGTTGATGGCTGCTGGTGGTGACACATCCTGTGAGACAGTTTCTACTGCTCGTTGCCCTTTCTATACTACATCTACATCTGCAGGCACCCTTGACATGTAAATCCACAAAAAGCCACTTGTGGGGTTAAATGTGTCAGGGTGCATGCATTGACATGATGCATGCAGAAGGTTGTGACACGTTATGGTACATACACTACCATACAAAAAAGTCTCTGTTGCTTTTACTTTATGAAAAATACAGTAAAAACAAATAATCTTCCCAAATATGCTACTCTAAAACAACTACAGTTTTCAGATTTTATGTTTCGGTAACAACTTTTTTCTATTTTAATATATTTTCAAATGCAATTTATTCCTGTGATGGCAAAGCTGTATTTTCAGCATCATTACTCCAGTCCTCAGTGTCACATTATCCTATAGAAATTATTCTAATATGCTGACTTGGTGGTTAAAAAACATTTCTTGTTATTATTGATGTTGAAAACATCTGCTTTTTTTATCGAAAGCTTTTTACTTTGATAAAAAAAAAGTTCAAAAGAACAGCATGTATTTGAAATTATGGCTGGGCAATATGGCCAAAAATATTATCAAGATAAAAAAAAAATCATACCAGTTGATATTGGTAATTATCACAATTAATGTCAAATCTTTATTTCTTTCAAGTTTAAAGGCCGATTTTTGAATGTTGTAGAAAACAGATCATTAACTGTGGATTTAAACTACTCTTTATGGTCAGAACATGAGAAAAAACCTTTTGAAATCTTTAAACTTTTCTAGTAATTTTTTACTTAACAAAATAAATATCTTAACAGGAAAAATAATTAATTAATTTCTACATGCTTTAATGAGGGATATAGTTTCAAATCATGATACTGATTTGTGTTGCCTGATTTGGATGACTTTTATCTTCAGCAATTTGCAGTCCAAGCTGCAATAATATAATGTTATTACATGTTTCTCTTAGAAATGCACATTTGACGGTAGCTTGAGATGCAGATGTAAATTTATGTTCTGTAAAAATTGTAACAACCTAATTTTTATATTCTGAAATTTTATTATTCTGACTGTTTGAGTTTTATTCAAATTAACCATTGGTCTTCCACAGTATTTAGATCATGATAACCACAGTTAAAACCACATATATAGCACCTCAATACCATGGTAAAAATGGTTTCTAGGTATTTGCATAGAAATCAGTCGTCTAAATGAAGAGTTCTGTTCCAAGACGTGGTAAACGGCATAAAAAAATAAATAAAAAAAAATAGTTCCCACTAAAATCAATATTGTATCTGGTCAGTTTTTAATTTGACGCAAAATGCAAAATCCGCTGTGTTATTCTGTCATGTTTTCTCCTTATCTTTCCAAACTGTAACAAATGCCAGTCTCCCTTCTCTGCAGAATGCGATACATCCACTCTACCAATCACAACGCATCATTCCATGCATTGTAAACTGACAAGCTTTGCAATATCGCGTTCATAATTGCAGATGACTCACCTTCGATTATGAATGCAATATTGCATAGTATGTCAGTGATCTACGGCTCTGTGTATTAAGTGCCGCTCCATCTGAAATCACGTGATGGAGATTTACTACTAATCACAGAACCAGCTTTAACCTTTTCAGTGGTGAGTTTAAAATATTCTAGTGGTCCCTCCAGAGTGAGTTTTTTTTTTAAGACTACAGTTATTTTAGAACGTTCCCCTTACTGTTTCCATGGTGACGCGTCTACAATAACACTGAAAGACAGATGGATCGCTTACACTATGTGTATCTTGATATGAATAAAGCATATCTGCAAATGAAATTTGAATGCATTGTTATTGTTGCTTCCATAGACATATGCGTGTATTTTTCAAACTCTAAATGTATTGTTTTATTAGTATTTACTTGTATTTAAATGTCTGAAACCTACAATATGCATTATTGTATATTAATATTAATTAATAACACTGCATAGTTGTGATAATATGACAAGATCAGTGCTCGTCTCTCTCTGGCTCAGCGTCAGACAACGCGAGAAAACGCAGTTTAAATTTGACAGTTATGTGACGTCACCGAACTTTCTAAATCCCATGGAGCATGGATATAAGAATCCCATATGTGGGACCGTACCACTCAAAAGATTAATGGCAAGATGAAAATGACAATCACATGCAATTTATCGTGCAGCTATAAAAAAATAACAATAATTTTAACGGCATGATGCACCTGTGATGGTTTCTGTTGTGGGGAAGAAACGTAAGCTATTAATAAGATTGGTATTGAATTCAGAGGCTGTCATTTGTGGATCAACCGTTTCAATATGAAAAATAACTTTTAATTTAATTAAACTAAACTTGATATTTAAACTAATCAATGGATTTATTTCATTTGGAGGGAAAAAATCTGTTTTTATAACATATCTTAGAAAATCTATTTAGAATTTTTAATGTTTTTATAACCTAAAGATGCTATATGAAAGTTTGAAACAGAAAATCGTTGTTTTTATCACGCCAAATTCTTGGTAAAGGGAACACATTATTACTCAAATGAATCAAAATGAATTTATAACATTTTGGAACCAAACTTTTCAAATACATGTAATATAAATGCACAAATGCTATAGTGCAGCGGTTCTCAATTCCAGTCCTCGCGCCCCACTGCTCTTCACATTTTGTACGTTTCTCTTATTGCTTCAGACGTTTGTTCTATTCGAACATAAGTGCCCTCCGAAGTGGACATCACAGGATACTCCGCCATGATTCCAGTTTGAAGCGAACGTATGTTACATTCAAAGTGCATTGAAGTGTGCGAGACGTTAATTTAAATTGTATTGATTTACAGAGGTTAATGATGTCACACCTGTCCATGTGTGCAGATGGACATTGTGCAACGCAAATCCGTGAATGAATGATCCGAAAGTGAAGTAAACTAAACTTCAACAGATTTCCCCTGCTCAGGGAGTAGGGAGCAGTAAACACTGTGTAGAGACCATGTCAATGGGAACACAGTTCATGCACGGAGCTCACTTCTAACGAGCTGATTATATGAATCAGGTGTATTAACAAGGAGAGACATACAATATGTGCAGAGAAGTAGTGCGCAAGGACTGGAATTTAGAACCGCTGCTTTAGTGCAATCCCAAAAATACTGTAATTATATTCCTGTTATTAAAAATACTGTTATTATATTAAGACATGTCTACATTAATAATAATAATAATAAAATTCGGTATGAATATCCCACATTTCTGCCAAAATATTAGTGTTACTACAGTAAATCCATGGTTAAATGATGGCGATTTGTAGATTGAAAAGCCTTCTGACTGTCTCGTAGCGCACAGTGTTTCTCCTGTTTGTCAGCACTGTTTCATCTGTCTTTAAACTAGTACTTTAGACTAGTAAACTAGTGTACTGAATTCAAGTGCTTCACACTGGATCTCACAGTGCTGTTTAGTGCTCGTGCGACAGAGACTCATCAGTGAGTAAACGCATCTGCTCTAGTGACCTCGCTTAGCGCTGCCATTTGAACTTTGACCCCAGCAGATAAATAGTCCATGTGGCGAGCTTCAAATGAGTAGCGCTGTTTCATTCTGCTTTTGGAGCATAATCATTATATTGAACATTTATCCAACTCGTTATCATTTTGTCGAGGAAAATTATATAGTGATAATTATCGTTATTGTTTTATCGCCAAGCCCTAATTGAAATATATATCTTTTGTAACATTATTAATGTCTTTATTGTCACTATTGATCAGTTTATTGCATATTATACAGGGTTTGGACAAAATAATGCTATTATAGGGGTTGATATAATTTGTGTAGACTTTAGTGATAAGACAAATATTGCAATTCTTCATCTATTTATCTTTTTGTTATAATATAACCTGTTTAGCTTTTGTTGTCTGTCAGTTTGTAAATTAGTGTAGTATAAGTTGTGTTCATCAGTGTAGTACAAGCTGTCGGTGAAATGGGTGACTTCCAAAAAGGGAAGGGGAAGCCTGTTTAGCAGGACCGTCTATAACCAAAAATGAATCATAGGGCCCCTCTAACAGTAAGAACGATTGTGTCCAAACAATAAACTACTGTAGAAAAGTGACAGTAAACCTCAATATTCACCTTCAAGACCATGGTGATTCCTAAAAAACGACCACAGAGAATTTCACAAAGACAACATCCATGAAAGAGCTGCAATTGCTGAACATTGTAACACAGACACAAGTGATGAAATGTGAAAAACATGGTGTCATGATCATAAAACCTGGACATTTGGGGCACCTAGATGAACTTCAACTTCCGCCTTCTCCAGTTCAATCACCTGACTTGGATATTGTCAAATACTGTGGGCTAGTTTTGGAAAGAAGTGTAAGTAGCCAATTCCTTCCTCCAACATCTCTAAAGCAACTGGTAGACAACATTCAGCTGGAAACTATTCAAAGGTTCTATGAATCTTTTCTAAGCTGGAAACTGTATTCTGTATTGCTGTATTGAAGGCAGTTGGAGCAAAACATCTTAATAATGAAATCTTGCCTATTTCCCAGGTGTTCATATTATTTTGTCCAACCATTTTAAAATAAATGGCACTTGGATTTTATTGTATAATGCATTGAGATTAAATGTCTAAAAACCTTTGGGGTCAACGTATTAAAACAAAAACCTAAAAATACATTTCAGGGGCATTTTTTAATAACACATTTTTTAACTAAACATCGTCATATGAACAAACCAAGAGGTCAAGTTTTAGCTGGCTAAGAGACATATTAGGCCAGCTGATTTAATCCTGTCAAATATATGTTTTCCAAGCATTTAATTTGCATAAATTTCATTTAATTACAGCAGATAATCGACAGAGTTGTAGATAATTTTCAGAGCACTCTTAAAAGTGAACCAGACATGGGACTGTGACAGTCTTCCTTGGTATCCTGGCCTGTGCCAACTAAGCAACTGCCATTGAGATGAATGGAAAAGCTAATGGATAGCTTTATCCAGATATTATAGTACATACTCTAGACCTCCCAGTCTGTAATTACACTAAAAACCAGTTATTGATGCCCAACACTAGGGTAGAGTCTCTCAGTTTAGTGAATGGACGGTTTACAACTTTTGAGTTGTGTGGGTCCAGTCTGGCTTGAACCCAAACCATCTCTGTCAGTTTAGAGAAGTCAAAGAAGTGCCTTGGGATTTGTGCATAAACAGTCTCTCATTAAACACTTCTAATGTTCAAACTTACTAACGCG
This sequence comes from Carassius auratus, assembly GCF_003368295.1. Taxonomy (NCBI): domain Eukaryota; kingdom Metazoa; phylum Chordata; class Actinopteri; order Cypriniformes; family Cyprinidae; genus Carassius; species Carassius auratus. The sequence continues at coordinate 11,288,689 of NC_039244.1, read as the reverse complement.
TCATTTCAACACATTTCTCACGTGTGACACCGGTTTTTTTGTTCTTCTGAATGTTCTGCGATCGGCTATGGACAGCGTATGAGCGCTGTAATGAGGTCAGCGAACCGTGACGAGGTGACAGCGCTGCTTGAAATGTCTGTAGATATTGCCCCCAGCTCACAGTGCACCATATATTTCCCTCCACCACAGGAAAAGTCACATCCCATCTCTCATAGGACAAAGCAGAAATTGAGAAAAACACCAAAATTGCAGCTGACGTGGGTAGCGGTGGCCATTTGAGACATCAGTGCTACCTTGGCTGACGGTCATTGGCTTGTCTGTCACCATGCCAACCCTGAGAAAAGATAATGAGACCAAAATACTGCTCAAACTGGCATCTCATCTCATTTGACATCACTCCTTTTGCAGTCCTACTATACAGCCATGGGTAGCGCCAGCACAGAGAGAGTTGCTCTATTCTTAGAAAGGAAACCTGAAGATTTTGCGTTAATCGATATATCGGCTCAGAGGCAAAAAGGGCAGTGTTGGATTCCCCTAAAATATTTTTAACACAGCCTGTGCTTTCACTCGCTTCTTCGTGCTGTGTTGAATATTATGCTGCATGTTCAAGTGTTTTTACACAAATGCTGACATGGCATGCCACATTGTTTAATATCACATAGGTGTGGAAAAGCTCAGCGCATGCTAATCTTGCACATTAATATCCTGCGAGGGAACATGTGCAGCTGCTGAATGTGTGAAATGCAGGAACCGAAGGGAAAGCTGTCACTTCACTCCTAAGCAATCCATCTATATCTACAATACACATTGGCTCACTTGATAGAGCCTTCCACAACATTACCACTTAACCAATCACGAGCATAGAACATAGATCAATAGATGACATCCGTGACAGTAATGCAATAACCTAAGCAGGATGCAGACGGTGCAAGAGAGTGGCAACTTCATTCAACAGTAAGGCATCTCGTTTCTCACATCCCCACCGATCTAGCTCGATTAGCAATTCATGTTGCTTCTGTACATGTAGCATGCGAGTCAACTGGTCAGAAGGGCAAACTCTTGTTGCTTTGACACGCTAATCGCATAAGCAGCAGCTACTCTATGTGTTTACAGTTGTATAGAGAGAGTGGCTCTTTCAGCTACCTAAATTCGTCCATCAAAGGCTCAAGATAATGCCATCACATTGACTGAAAGACTGCAATTCAAAGAACAAGAGCTGTCACAAGAACCTCACAAGAGGCAGAACGACACCCGTTGCATGAGTGTAAACTGATGTCAAGCTCAAAACGCAGCTCCACGACCACCAAACATCTGAGCTCCAGAGGTGAGAGAGAGTCTTACCGTTGGTGGAGTGAAGGCTCTCCAGACTCCAGTAATGGGACATGACCCCTCGCACTGCTCTAACCCCTCCAGCCAGTCCCAGAGCCGGGCTACAGTCCGAGTCAAAGCCGGGAGACTGCTCTGAGCTGCGACCACTCCAGCCACCTCCTGCCAGCGGGACGCCCACCTCACCGGCACTGTGCTGGGTGCGCATGTGGATGCACAGCGAGAGGAAGAAGGGTGGTGTCGCTTCGGCAGGTGTCAGGTCCAAAGCGTGTCTCCGAGGCTTGAGTGTGCACTATAGATTCAGCTTCCCTCTGTCATTCCTCCCTTGCACTCCCGATCTTTTACTTTCACTCTTGGATGCACAGTCTGAAAGAGCTCACGGCTCAACACAGACGCCCAGACACACAATCAGCCCTCTCTCTCTCTCATAAGCGCACACGCATACAGTCACAGGCTGGCATCACTGGGGCTCCTTTAAGGGGAGGAGTACTCATACAGCTCACATGGCTCAATACGAAACGCTTGGTCTGTCATTGAAACAGACCGCCTTCCCCCTCCCTTCCAGTCCCCCTTGAGCTCCCCTCCTCCACTGTTAGAGCCAAGCTGTTAGTAAACCAAAAAGACTGTGCCTGGAGAGAGCACTAGCGATGTTGAGAGTTGCAAACACCTTCTAGGAATTTAACCCATAATTAGCTGGGATCACACCTATGACCAAAAAACCCCCCAAATTAACGCAATTTATCACAGCGAATGACCAAGCATGCTTGCACAGCACGCTGATGTGATACCAAAAGACCTGATTTCCACAGAAACGGTCAGAATCTCTGGACTGGATCTTGACTTGTGTGAACCTTTGCAACGGTGACTTCACTTTTCATAACATGGGAGCTCAGATAAAACTCAACGGAACATTCCTCACATTTTTGTATGTTACAGGTCATTGAACAACCCATCAATATCACACTCTTGACATTGTCCAGCTGGACTTGTGATTCAGAAGGAGTTAACTCACCCAGAGGGGCGACCTGTGCGTCTTGTGCTGGTGTGCTGAGATTCGATTCTGTGGAGAGAAGCATGTGTCGGTGTTAGTTTCTCTCATGAAGTGCTCCTGAACTCAAACTACAAACTAAAACTCAAATTGTACATTAGCATAAATGCACTATAAATGCTGTATTGGCTTGTCATGCAGCGTACAAAAAGGTCGTAGAGTGGGCATGATATCAACCAGCGGCGAAATCAGCTCATTGTGTCTTTCTCCTCATAGGTATCCATATTACAAAAGGCAAGGGATTTACAGAGGTCTTACAAAATATATGCCACAGCAACAAGACATCAATAGTGGGAGGAAACTTCGACATAAAACAGAACAACGGTTAAAACAAGATCACAAAGTCTCAGTCCAGATTAGAGATTCAACAGTAAAAAATGGACACTTTCATATATAACTGGCTCAGATTCGGTCAGGGTTTTATGTTGATAACAGAAACATAATGCTCATAACAGCAAGCAAACAGAAAAGCCAACTCAAGGTCAGCCAAATCCCATTTCATAATAGCTTACACCCAAAGGCGACACTTCCCTTGAGACGCTCCACTCGATTTCCTAAATGTGCGTATGCGAGTGTGTGTAAGGGTGATGGATATAAACCCGTGCCAGGTCTACCTCTACGCTCAGAGAGTGAGTGAGAGTGAGTGAGCGAGCGAGAGAAGGCCTGGCGCCAGTGAGTGGGTGAGAAATAATCAGCAGGATTGTTTAGCAGAAAGAGAGAGGATCAGCACTGAAGGCCTCTGAGCTCCACGCTCCATGCATTACCGCACAAAGACAGCCTCTGTGCTCCCACCACGTACACGCACAACTGAACGCTTCTTCTTAAGAAATTGCACACTGTAGGTGAAAATTCATAATTCATCACTCATCACAGATGTATTGTCTGTTTGCTGCTGCTGCAGCTGGGCAAATACCTCCTCAGGTTTGTGTCCAGGTATCTCTACACAAATGGGTTAGTGTTTGATGATGAAAGACTATAAATTTACGTCAAAGACATCTGTGAGTCTCTAGGCTCTGACTGTCACAAACAGAACTATAAATAACTGGCAGAGGGTTAACAAAGGTTGCAGAATGAAGAAAACCATTGCCCCCTGGAGGATCCTAAAGTACACCCAGACTTAAAGGAAAGATTTAGGAAGTCAATATAGTTTTTACTCTAATCAAAGGTTGTGGTGCAGTGTAGGTTTAAATACCAAGGTTCCGTACCTGAAAATGATGCTCGGTGAGGCCAGCCCAAAAAGTCTAGTCCAACAGGTGTGCTCTGGGAAAAGATGTGGTCTTTGAGAGGAACAGAGGGGAACTGCTCTGGAGAAGTGAAAGACAGTCTAGCACGCACCTATGGATGAGATACAAACATGCTCATTATAATTATTAATAATAATAATGATTGAATAAATAAATATTTGCTATTTATAATTTTATACTACACTACTAAATGTACTATTTACTATATGTATGTGTATATATGTATATGTAAAATGATAAATCATATACAAAATAAAAGTTTTGGTTTGCATAATATATGTGTGTGTTCTGTATATATATATATATATACAGATACATACAGTATATATTTAGAAAATTGTACGTCTATTCATATTAATATAATTTATTTAATATATAAACATGTTTTTCTGAATTATTTACATGCATGTGTGTGTATTTATATATATGTATATACATAATAATTATACACAGCACACATACAGTACATATATTATGCAAACAAAAACTTTTATCTTGGATGCAAATAATCGCAATTAATCTTTTGAGAGCATTAATATATATATATATATATATATATATATATATATATATATATATATATATATATATATATATATATATATATATATATATGAAAAGTACCAACCAAACGGTTAGAAACAGTGTATATTATTGTATTATTATTGTTAATGATAAATACAAATTTAATAATTAATTTAAGAAAATAATAATTTGTAATAATAATTTGTATATCCATATTTATTTGTAATGAAAAGCACTGAGAAACCGTAAAAAAATGCAAAAGGAATAATAATTGATATTATTATTAATAATAAATATTAAATATAATATTTAATATATGTACTGAGGAAAAACTGTGTAAAATAATCATTGTAAATAATTTAGATTCATATGCTCATTTGAGATTTCTGATACACATCGCAACAGTGAAAGTGTACGGACAGATTTTTGTTCATTCAGGCAAATTACAAGAAACGGAAGAGAAATTGGAAATCCTAAGGGCACTACAAGGGTAGGACTCCAGGAGAACAAAACAGGAAGAAAGCAGAACAGGAGAAGAAAAGGAGCAGTGGGAGATGCTGATGGTCGGGTTGTTCTCCCTTTTTTGATGAGTTCCTTACTTTCTCGTGCTTCTGAGTTGATGGTGTGCTAAGCTGATGCAAACTTTGCGTGTTAAACTTCTTTTCACAGGTGTTTTCCACATCAGTCAGCGTTTCATATGAGCATGAGCGCCGACGTGTTTGGGGCAAATTGTTCTTCCTCTCCAGGTCGAGCGCCACCTCTCGGATGCCCTGAAGAGACACGGTCCAACTGTAGAGGTCAGAGATGGGTCTGGGTGCAGCTTTACCCTGCTCTCTGGACTTCACCCGAAGCACACATGCACTTCCTTGCTGTCTTCTCTCTTCTGACTGGATGGCTGGCTCAGTACTGTGCTGTATATGCTTTGAGTGCAAATTTAGGTGGTTACTGTACAGTACATGTCTTTTGATGGATGTCATGTGTTAACTTTTGGTAATGTTTGATAACCAGTAGCGAGATATTTACACCACACTGTATTTTTTAATACTTTTCCAGTTAAGACATCATTAAACTGTAAGAAAAGTGTCTCTAATGTATGTGTATTTTGTATACACTGACAGATTAATGTATTACTGTATAAATATTTGGGGGTTCAGTAATATTTTTAGTAAAGAAATTTGTTATTTCATTCAGCAAAGATGCATTAAATTAATCATTAAATTAAATGTAAATATATATATATTACTATTTCTATTTCAAATAAACGGTGGGTTTCTTCGCCTCTTTGTTCTCCCAGAAAAAAATAAAAATAAGGATCATGTGACACTGAAGGTGGAGCTTTGCCCTCACAGTAATAAATTACATTTTAAAATACCTTAAAATACTAAAGTTTTAAATTGTAATTTTGAACTGTAATGATATTTGCTTATTATGATTTTTACTTATTATACTTAAACGATTTTACTGCATTTACTACATTTTAATCGAATAAACAGTCTTTGTAAACCAAGCTATTTCTTAAAAAAAAAAAAAAAAAGTTAATCTTACTGACCCCCAAAAAAATATCAATCCACAATACTCTTACATTCAATAAACAATCTATGAAAACAAACTTTAGAATATTTTACAGTGTTGCTTCAAGTGGAAAAAAGTCTGTGGCATAGATTTATAGACAATGTGATCGTAAATGTTCCTTGTTAGCCACTAGATGGAACTATTTTCGAAAAGTGCTCACATTTCTCTGAAAGCTCTTTAGTGTAGTGACTTAAGCATGTAACAATCCTTTTCAATTCCTGACTGAGTCCAGATAGCAGGAATGTATATAAAAAAAACCCCACCATAATTATCCACTTCTGCTTTCATATATGAAGAGTCTTGGGAAAAACTTTAAAAGAAGTAGAATTACTCAACTGCAAAGCTTAATATAAAAAAGTGAGCAAATCACATAGCAGTCCTGTTCAAAATGTTCAAAGGACACATCCTAACTAAGCTCTCCTAACATCATAAACTTCATAACTGCCTTTGACTCACCTCTGGCTTGTTGATCGGGGATGCTGAATTCAGGCTATTTTGAGACTGGCTGTCTGAACTGCTGTCCTCCAGTAAGCACTCAGAATCAAAAGAGTGGGCTGTAGTGAGTTGTGCTGTCCTCGGCTTCAGAGACTTCGGTCTCAGAGGTGGATCGGAGAGACCGTCAGTGCTCACTCCCTGACCGAGCAAGCAGAGAGAAGATGAAACTGATCTGGAGGGGTAACGGAAGCTCCTCCGGTGTGTCCAGCCCTGACCAGGACTGTGAGGTTTGGGACTCATGGGCCTCGTCGGAGTATCAGTGGTCTCAAAACAGCTTAGTGATCTGGTCCAGGTAGGTGACATCTGGTTTGCGAGCGTAAAAACAGTGGGGTGTACAGGTGATTGCGACCTATCCTCAACACTGGCCTCAAAGCCATCTACCGAGACCTCAGAATCTGAGTAAGGGGCACAAGGCGGCTCGCAACCTTCCAGACACTTACTATCTTCAGACTGAGCTCCAGATTTCAAACTCTGTGAATCTGAATGGCACGTGTTCCTCAAACTCTTTTGAGAAGCTGGCGAGGTGTTAAGTCTGGACCTGTTCTGAGGAGCACCCAAGGCACAGTCGATATGGCTCTGATGTATGGACTTGTCACAGGTCGTCCCAGGAACAGATTGAGTTCTTTGGTAAAGTTCTGCTTCCTTAGAGCGTTTCATCTTCCTCCAGGACTGCTTGGTTTTTACCTCTTCATTTTCTGACTGTGAATTCTGCTCCTGGGTGTCCCTCTCGGGATATCTGGGCTCAAACAGGCTAGACAGAGACTTGTGAGCTATTGCGAGCTTCATGCGCAAGTTTAAGTTGTCTGTACTTTTGCTCCTTTTTTGTTGCAGTCCCTCTGCCGTTGGGGAAGTTTTCAATTTCAGCTCATCTCCATCTTTGTGATGTTGCCGCTGGTACAAATTTTGACAGTGTGCATATTTTCCTCTATTGTGCAAGTTTAAAGAAAAAGCTTTTTCAAAAATATCATCGTTGGAGTGGTCAGCAAATTTCGTAATGTCTGTAAGATGATCTGTACTATGAGAAATAGGGGTCTTGTACAGTAAAGGGTTGGATTTGTTATGCGTGGGCGACTTAATGTACTTCACCTCATTCCGTTCATCTCCATCCTCGTTAGAGTCCTTCATTTCTGGATCGACCTTGTTATTGCCTTTGTGTTCCCATTTGATCTTGCGGAATGAGGGGAGTCGAGAAAAAACTGAAAACACAGAGCTCTTCCCTGATTGGGTTGTCTTATTTCGTGCAGAATCACGAAGACTAGATGATGACTGAGTGCCGTCCTCCGTCTCTTCGCTGTTGGTACTGGAGTCAAGGTCTTGTGACACAAAACTGGAAACACTATAACCATCGCTGCTATCAAATCCATTTGATAAAGAGCTCATTGTTTCTCCACAGTCTAGTTTATTTATGAGAGTGGTTACATTGGCTTTTTTACACTTGGCAGAAACGTCCGCATGTGGGTGGGTTGTGACATCATCACAAGAGCTCCATTCCTCACTGAATCTAACTTCTGATAATGGACCTCCTCTCTGTTGCTCCTCCAGTCCATTTTCAGCCACAAATGAGCTTTCTGGTGAACGGTCCAACTCCAAAATGGCCTCTAAATTAGTGATGGGTAAAATACGGCAACATGTAACAAATGCGTCCTCGAACTCTGGGTTGTGCAGTTGCAAAGATTGCTTACAAAGATCAGAGGTTTCACATACTGAATCAGTGCTTTCAGAAGACTTTGCCTTGAAAGAGTCGAGCTTTCTCTTCATATTTTCTAATGCATAAGTATCATCGATCTTACGAGAGCCA